>NW_004524698.1:1111409-1114634 GCF_000260255.1 Octodon degus
TGTTTGTAAATAGGATCTCAAGTCCTCATCTTGTACAGCAATTAACCACTAAGAAGAATATATGCAGTGTATTATTTGTTGAAACTGTACTTCTGATTTGATTTGAAACTGTCTCATTGCTATCTGTATATCAATAAAACTTTGGAAAAAAAAGAAGAAGCAGAAGAGAAAGGTGAGAAATAAAGGAAGCGGACTGATTCCACTTGGGAATGTGGGTGGGCAGCAGAATGGAGGGCAGGAGCGTGAAGTGGAGAGTGAGGAGAGAAGAAGGTGTGCCAAAGTGTAGCTGCAGCTTCCACTCAGTAGCATGCACTGGCACGTAGTGGTTTTGCTTGGCATTTCTCAAATGTTTACATTCAGAAACCATGTGGAGAAAAAAATGGAACAATATTTGCAGAGATGACCTGCTGACATGGGAGGCACCCCACAAGTCCACATACCACAATGCTCAGTAGAGAGAGCAGTGATAGGGCATGCAAAGGGCCACAGAAACCAGGAGTGGCTGGAGGGAATGTGGCTTGCAAGTGTACACCTGGGATCAACCACAACCAGCAGGGAAGGCAAGGCAGGATCTAGCTTCCACACACAAAAGTATGAGTGTGGAATTGAAGTAGAACTTATTCATGACCCACTATCACTCCTGTATCTGGTGAAGTTCAATATTGCCAGCCCTGGGAAGAAACCACTCATTTGAACACATGGAGGAATTATGGAGCTAATTTCCTTTCTTCTTTGTTGGATTTTGGAGTTTTAGTGGATTTCCCCTTTTTCTTTTGTTTTCTTTTTTTTTTTGTTTGTTTGTACATTTTAGGTATTTTTACTTAATACTATAAATTTTTGTTTAGTCCTTTAGTGGAACCTTCTTTTTCTTTCCTCCTTTGCATTTTACTTTTCTTTATTTTTCAGATTTCACTTTTATCATTTCTTCTCTGTCCAACCCTTCAATTTTTACTAGCACTACTATTAAGCTTTATTAATTTTTAGATATTTAGTATATTCTATGCTGTTATTATTGAATGGTTTCCTATGCTAATGGGGCATAGTTGTTGCATTTCATGTTTCAGTATTTGGTTTGTCTTTGTTTCATATAGATCTTTTTTCTATTGTTAAGCCTGGTACCATGGTAGCCATTTTTTGGTTCTTATAGTGTGTCAAAATCTAGTTAACTCTGACTCTATTATTGCTGATTTTTATGCTACTATCAGTGGTGACATAGTTGTCACTATGTGCGTTTTACTCTGTGCCATATCTGATTTGTCTTTGTGTCATCAACATTACTGTGGTTCATTTCTTGGTAACGTGCTGCTGGACCAATTGCACTGCACCCTCCCCTCCCCAGTCTAAAGCAGGAGATCCCATCCTGGGACTGAAGCAAAGGCCTATGGTGAGCCACACCCAGAGGGCATCACTGGAAAATAGACACTAACTACAGAAATCCCCGTACTAGTGACGAAGCTTTCTACTTTAATCAACCTCAATCCTCAGGATAGGGAAAGGAAAGAAAGAAGAAAGAAAGAAAGAAAGAAAGAAAGAAAGAAAGAAAGAAAGAAAGAAAGAAAGAAAGAAAGAAAGAGAGAGAGAGAGAAAAGAAAAGAAAAGAAAAAAAAGAAAAAAAGAAAAGAAAAGAAAAGAAAAGAAAAGAAAAGAAAAGAAAAGAAAAGAAAAGAAAAGAAAAGAAAAGAAAAGAAAGAGAAGAAGACTGGGGAGATAGCTGGCAAGTGTAAGGACCTAGGTTTGATCCTCAGGACCTATGCTGTGCCAGCCCCAGAACCCTGGGTGAGCCACGCTGGCCCTGAAACTGGGTGGGGTGATGCATGCCTGTAATTCCAGCACTGGGCAGACTGAGACAGGAGGATTACTATGAGTCTGAACTGTGTAGCAAGATCCTGTATCAAAGAAAGCAAGCAAGCAAGCAAGCAAGCAAGCAAGCAAGCAAGAAAGAAAACAGCTTTCAACCTAGACTAGTATATCCTTAAAAACTGTCTTTCAGAGCCTGACATGGTAGTGAATGCTTATAGCCTTAGCACTCCAGATGTGGAGACAGGAGGATAGCTGTCATTTCAAGGCCAGCCTGGGCTACAAGTCATTTCAAAGCTAATCTGAACCACATAGCAAGACCTCAAAACAAAATGAAACAAAAGAAAACGAAACAAAAACTATCTTTCAAAATTGATGGGGAAATAAGATCTTTTTTTATATATTTAGTGCAGGGTCTACAGGGTCTTACTACACAGATTGGACTCGTAGTGATCCTTCCTGTTTTTCAACCTCCCAATTGTTGGGATTACAGGTGTGCACCAGCATGTCCAGTCTCAATCCCCATTTTAGTGCACCCCAGGGGTGGGGCCAGCACGGGATGCCGGGGATCAAACCCTGGCTGCTGTGCTCTGTCTAAGCAAGCTCTTTAGTCTGCTGAGCTATCTGGCCTGCCCACTGGAACATCATTTAGATGCTAAGACTTACAGTGGAGCTGGTGAGGAAAGAGCTTCACAGCATATTAGTGAATGAAAAAAAGATGGTTTTCTGTGCTTTCATCTCAACTGAGGGAGTGAAGGGCTGTGGAACTCACCTGATGAATCATTTGCAAGGATAGCATGTAAAATATGACATTAAATATGCAGATCAATATGCAGCTGGATACTTCAAGAAACAGGGTTTCTCCAAAGAAATTAAATATCTAAAGCCAAATACATTGGCTACATCATGGAATTTGAAGGAGTCACTTTAATGGGATGTGAGCTAAACCCACAGATTCCATACAAAGAATTTTGTCATCATTAAAAAGCAGGAGATGGTTAAAAAGCTGATAGAAAAGAAGCTCAGATAGAAAAGTCCATCTTGGATTTCCATGTTTTACAGACAGAGTTTGACAGATTCCTGTGGAAAGAATTCCTAGAATGAGACAGATGGGCTGGAAACTTAAGGCAGGCTAAAAAAGACAAATGTAAAGACCCTAAAGCTCCTAACCAGCTTTGCTGCTGGTGAAGAGTCATCAAAGCACTTGCCCTTCTGGGAAACTGTGAAGAGAATAGAAGCTTCAGATGTTATGAAGTTAGAAGGTGCTCCATGGATCCAAACATCGTAAGCGAGTGCCTCAAGAATAGGTACTTTATGCAATATAGTGAAAGGGAGAGAAACTGCTCAAAAGGAAAGATCAACTGGGAGGGGAGAAAAGAGAAAAGAAAGAAGGGGGAAATATATACATACATACATACATACATATAA
>NW_004524698.1:1114734-1117878 GCF_000260255.1 Octodon degus
ATTGTACTACTAATTTCTGTTAGTTCCTTGAAAGGAACAGTTAGTGCTTATATTGTTTGATGAGCAACTACTTTGAAAATAACAACATGCAGTACAATAACCATTTCTACTTTTCTATCATTTTGTTTTCAAATTCTGTATGGTTTTTATTTTTTATCTCTTTAAAATTAATAAACAAAATAAAGATAATAATTACTATGTGTCTAAGAAATTATTCCCAGCTGATTTAGAGTAGGTCTTAAAGTATAGTTACTTTTCTCTTGTTGCAGGGACAAAATACCTGACACCTAAAATTAAGGAAAGGAAGGTTTATTTACTTCATAGTCCATACTGATCTGGCTCCAAGGCAGAGTGGCACATGGAAGAGGGCAGCTATTCATGGCAGTGGAAAGCAACAAAGAGCAAAGGGAGGAGCAGTGGCTACGGCAGTTAGCAAGACTCTCTCCCTTCCTTCTATTGTATACAGATTACCCACTCCAGGGTGGGTATAGCACTTCCATAATCCCAGAGTTGGATCATGAATTAAGCACAAACTCTAGAAGCCTGGCCCAATGACTGCATGAGGCTTTGGGGGGACAACTAGAGACCAACCATAACAACCTCACAGAGAGTGAATATTACAAATGTGCCGAAGTACTGGAGAAATTCTTCTTCAGTAAGATTAAGGAAGATGGATTAATTGTCAAGTGATATTTTTCCTTTGACTTCTTGGAAACTTGTGAAACAGTGTTCAAGGTGTTTAGTTTTTAAAGCAAGCTGGGTTAGCTTTTTTTGTTTTAAGAGAACTGGATATAATGTATAGAAGGACTTGTAATAATTAGCACTTGTGAAAAACAAAAAACCTTTTAGCTTTTCAGATATTTTTTTCAATTGAAATCATAGAACAGTGTAATTTTATGGAATAATTCAAATCTGTTTACTACTATTATGTAAACTTTCTGTGGCATGTCCATTAGCCAATTATCTCATGATAGATGATTGGGGGTTTCCTCAAAACCTGCATGTGGGGCTAGTGAGATGGCTCAGTGGTCTAAAGCACCTACTTAGAACAAGCTAAGCTAAGCAAAGCACAGGGACCGCGGTTCAATCCCCCAGCACCACATGCCAGCCAGCCCCGCCCCCTGGTAGGCTGAGCTGGCCACACACACACAAAATAAATAAATAAATAAATAAATAAATAAATAAATATTTTAAAAGAAAACCTGCATGTGTATTCAAGATTGGTCAAATAATTAAATATTAACACTTGCTTTAAACAAACCTTAATTTTTTTCTTTTTCTTTTTTAATAATTTTATTGAGAAACAAATATCAATGAGACAGTTTCAAAACTGATTAGGACAGTTTCAATAATTAATACATAGCATATTGTTGCCTTCTTACTGGTTATTCATAGTACAAGTTGCAGACATGATATCCTGTTCACAAACACTATTCGAACAAATCTTTTTAGTCATTGAATTAAGAGAAAGTAGCTGTGTATCTACCCCAACTATTTTGAATATATAGATACAAAATGGTCCTTCAGGGGCTGGTGAGATGACTCAGTGGTCTAAAGCACCTACTTAGAACAAGCTAAGCCAAGCAAAGCACAGGGACCGCGGTCCAATCCCCCAGCACCACATGCCAGCCAGCCCCGCCCCCTGGTGGGCTGAGCTGGCCACGCACACACTAAATAAATAAATAAATAAAAAATTTTTAAAAAATGGTCCTTCAGCTCTATCCCCCCCTCCCATCTAGTTTTGTCAGAGGGCATTCCATTATCATCTAAATATTGTAGGTGCATGAATTCAGCAAAATAATCCAATGTAATCCAGTACTCCATAATAGTAGTGGGTTTTCCATAGGATTGGCAATGTCAGAAGTTGTTGACTCAAGCCTTTTACAGCTCAACATATTAATATGGCTTTACTTTTTATACTTCATTTTTATACTTTTCTGCTGAATGGTTAAGGCCAAGATAAAGCAAGACCTATATAACAAGAAATGTAACTTTTGTATCTGACAAGGTTAGTCAAATCACCTCAAGATTGACCCTGAAACCCTGTACGGCAGTTTGTAGTTCCTTTGTGAGTGTCAGCCATGTGGATGAGTCACAGCCATTGCTTGACCAATGTGATCTCTGTGAAAGCCTGAGAAAATGTTTTCTCTCCATGTGACTTTCCTTAGGCACACTCTATGTCATCAATCACATTGCTCTGTGGCCCCCATAATCTCCTTGATCAGAAAATTTGGGACACAACTGAGTTACAGGATGTTACAGTATAGGTTCTCCTATATACTGAGTCCTCATTGACCTTGAAAGGCTAGGGGCAAAATGTTGGCTGTCCTTGCAGCTCTTTTTTTTCTCTAATTTTTGATCTGCAAACTTAGGTTATTAATCCTCCAGAAGAGAAGCTTATGATTATTACCCTACAACATGGGCAGTTGAGCTTAACCTCACTATCTGTCTGAATATCAAACATCTTAGACATAACATGGAACAGGTATTTTTTTCTTGTCCTTTTTATTTTTTAGTTTATTTTAAAGAGAATATAGCAATAATTGATAAGACATTAGAATCGATACACATTTAGAAGAACAAGGTGAGAAGTATTCAACCATGGTTTTTGCATTGCACATTGCTGTGTTAGATGTAGTTGCTCAGATCACAGATATTAGTATATAGAGTTAATTAAAGTGAAAATTTTAAACATTAACTGCTACCTTCAAAAAACTGATGGAAATTAGTACCATAATCATCTCAGCTATTCTGTATATATAGCTGCAAGATTTTTCCCTTTTTTTTATCTGAGCAACAGATTTGACAATAAAAATCTGTTGCAATATAACAACCATGGTTAATTTTTATTCATGTTTTGAAATTCTGTACCATATGTATTGTTGTATGTTAACTCTGTCTCTGTCTTTGTCTTTGTTCTTGCTTTTGTTTTTGTTTTTACTCTAAAAAAACTCCCTGCATGTGAGGAAATTGCACATATACCAAGATTTAGAGGATCTAGAAAGTTTTTGGACCATGAATGTTTCCATTTTTTTCTAATGGAATGTAAGAGTTTATTTTTATTTTATTCTTAAGGACTTTGGGGAAAGGATGCATGATTTTAAGGTAACCTGTAAAAAGTGAAACGTTATGTTTGGTAGAATA
>NW_004524698.1:1118013-1124978 GCF_000260255.1 Octodon degus
TATACATCTCTGACAAAAGTAAACAAAAAAGGGGATATAAATGAAGGAACATTTTGTATTGAAAAAATATATATATCTGCATATACAAAATAGCATAGATATATAGCTACTTTCTTTTAGTTCAATGAGAAGAAAGTTTTGAACTAATAGTGTTTAGACAAGATATCATGTCTACATCTTGTACTATGAATAACTACTACAAAGATGATATGCATTGTATTAATTATTGTAACTGTACTATTAACCTGTTTTGAAACTATCTCATTGCTATTCTTTCTCAATAAAATTATTTAAAAATTATCTAAGCCTAAGGACATCTTGTGGGAAGTTTTTTGATATAATGGTTACAAGTGCTTTAAAATCACTGATGCAAATGTACATTTCATGAACAATGGTGAATGTCATCTGTTAATTTGAGTAATGTTACTAAGCACAACTGTAAAATAAAATATTTCAAGGGAAAAATAAAACAATAATGTATATTATAATACATAATGTATATTTAAGGCACTCATCTAGGTGAGGCACTTTGAGCAGTTCTGAAAAACGCAATTATACAAAAGCAGTTGCTTTGATTCCTAAGAACGTGATTCTAAATAATGCAAACCTTTTGTAAGTCCTGGGTTTTGATAACTTTTCTACCTATAACAAGCTAGCAAGTGGAGTGCATAACTATTATTTCTACATAAATGTGTAATACTGTATTTGACTTTGCTTATGTAGGCCAAATGTTCCAAATTTTCTAGGCCATAAAGGCATAAACTTGAAAACACTTGAAATTGAACCTACAAGTTTTAATAGGAAAACATTCACAGTCTATATATGTATTAATCTGGAGAATCCTTATTTTAGTAAGTGAGGAATTTTTTCTGGGATACACACAACCCCATCAATAATGTATATGTAAGCTTTTTCTCCCTTTGCACCTCAGAATATGTTTATTGCCTGAAGTAAACTAAATTCCCACCGAGGTTTGCTGTTAGCATTTTAACACATAATGCTATACAGGTCCAGAGTTACATCCCACTAAATCCATCATACAACCTTGTTAACCAACCTGTTGTGAGATTCCAGCTTAGTACTTGGGTTGATTTCTTAATTATAGTACATAGAAAAGTGGGACTCTGGGAAAACTAATACATGCTATACTGATGGTCTCAACACTAATTTTTATGATACAAATCTATAAACTGATTTTTGTAAAGGATGAAGTTTTAAAAATGTGTTTAAGTTTTATATCAGCATAAATTAAAATGGGTCATTAGTAGTCATTAAAAATAGTTGCTACAGATAATCTGCATGAAGGAAGACACCTGCATGTGGATATTAAACTGGAAGTGTTGTTTTTGATCTGTGAGAGACGTGTGTAATGCTCACACTGAAGAATGCCTCTTTTTAAGATTATAAATCACCTCAGTGGTGTTTAGACTTCTAATGAAGAATGATACAGTTTGGATTAGGTATCGTGGACTGGTTTTAAACAGAGCTTTGGAGCAGATTAGCTGAAGCATCTGTTCAGCTTAGTATCCTGTGTAAGTTTGTTGTTTTCTGGGTAGACATTTTTGTAGAGTATTGTCCTTAAAATAAGATTGTCTCTTCTATATTGAAGGCATTTTATTAATTTTTTATAGATATTGCACAATAAAGCTAAAGTAGGATGTGTGGTTTTTGCAAATGGTTTAACAGTTGATAAAACTGTACACTTATACAATTAATATATTGTACTGGTAAAAAATCATTTTAAATTATATTTTTAAAAGTTCCCACCAAAAGAAATTATTTATAAAGCATTGTGTGTCAAACACATTGTTAAACATTCTTCATCCATTATCTATGTAATTACCCAAACAGTAACAAAACCTAAAACCAAACCTGAAGATAATCTAAAGTATTTGACTGTAGGAAAATTGCTTTATTTATTTATTTATTTATTTATTTATTTATTTATTTATATTTTAATGTATTTGGTTGTTGCAGGATCTCACTATGCAACTCAAACTCATGGTGATCCTCCTGCTTTCAGCCTCCCCAGAGCTGGGATTACAGGCATGCACCACTGCGCCTGGACTCTGGCTGTCTCAGCCCACCCAAGGACTGGGGCTGGCACGGCATGAGGTGCCGAGGATCAAACCATGGTCCCTGTGCTTGCCTAAGCTTGCTTAAACAGGCAGCTTTAGACTGCTGAGCTTTCTCCCTGGCCCTATTTATTTATTTTGGGGTGGTGTCTCACTGTGTAGCCCAGGTTGACCTCAAAAACTCATAGGGATCCTCCTGTCTCAACTTCCCAATTGTTGAGATTAGGAGATTGAACCCACACTTTGTTCTAAAGTTCTTTTTTTTAAAAAAAAATTATTTAATGTTACATCATCTTTCTAGTGAAAAGTTCAGTTCATTCTGACTAACTTATAAATTCTGATCTTCCTCAATCTGATTTCTGAATTCTTCCTCTTTTATTGGTACTGGGAATTCAAATTCATGACCTTGCACTTGCCAGGCAGGCATTGTTTCTGCTGAGCTATATCTTGACCCACTTAACTCATTTTCACTTTCTATACCCCACTATGTTACTCTGTGCTCTAAGACATTATAGCCAAAATCAAATTTCTTTGAATAAGGAATACATTCTAGTCATCAACATATCAATTTTCTTTTGCTAAGAGAAAGTATGAAGTTTTAAGGAGTTTTTACTGAACAAAGTAATTTAGAATTGCAACACTTTAGCAGTAACATGTGCCACTTTTACAACGCCCCCCCAAATACTGGGCATTTTGTGCCATATCTTTGCACATGGGAGACAAGCGCTCTACCATTAAGTTCTGTCTGCAGCCCTAAGTGCCTCATAAATACAATTTTGAAGATCCAGCAATATAATAGTAAACTAGGCAATTAAAGCATTCTTCATTATGGAAATTTTCATACATACACAGAAGTGGAACAGGTAACAGCCCTTTTCCTTAAAGCCCTTCTTACCCAGCTTCAGCTGAGTAACTCAGGCAAGAGTTGAGATTTGTTAATCTGGTTTCATCTATGTTCCTTGTTTCTCCTCTCTTTTTTTTCTCATACAACAATGTGAAAGAAATTCCAATAATTTCTGTTATTTCTTCTAGCTTTTCTTTCCTCTATAACCATCACACTATTTCCATCCTACATACATGATTTCAGATTAAGTCTTATGTGATCCTGGAGAGAATAGTAGACTTTAGTAATTAAGTCAGATCCTGTTTCAAAGTTTAAAATACATACATACATACATACATACATACATACATACGTAGGTACATAAATAAATGCCAATTCATGTAGGTTGGTACCAAGGACTTGAGTATAATAAAAATTCAAACTTTTGTGCTAAAAATGTTTCTTTCAAGAGAATAAAGGCAGGGCCATGGAGATAGCTCAGTAGAATAAGCACTTGCCTGGCAAGCGCAAAGGCCTGTGTTCAATCCTTTGTTCCACAAAAAAAAAAAAAAGTTTCACGGTTTTTGACCCGGAGCCTGCCAGATTGTCATTTGACCCAGAGCCCAGGCCCAGCTTGGAAGCTGCAGCAGAACTCACTGCGAAGAGGATAGAGGCAAGACCCACCTAGCTGATTCAGGAACAGAACATGCCAGACTGGCACAGAGGGTTCAACTCCAAGGGCTGCAACAGGAAGAAGTGGAACATAGCAACCACATCGAAAACACACCTAATTTGACAAGTTTGAACTTGGTACATCTGGACCTGGTGCTAAGGTAATAACTCTATCTGAGCTCTATACCAAAGGTCAGAAGACAGTACTGTACAAAATGACAAAGAGAAGGAACAAAATGTAGTCTCAGGCCCTGAGCCCACCCAGAACAAATGCAGAAGACACTAATATAGAAGAAATTGTAAATCACACACCTGAAATCTCTGAAATAGTGTCTGAAGTAAAGAAACAACTGCAGAAAGGAATAGAGGAAATCAGACCAGAAATAATTTCCAAAATAAAAAAAGAAATGATAACTATAATGAAAAAGTACTAAGTGTTTCTAAAGAAGACACTGATAAAAAAATAGATCAGAATATAAAAATGATGGAATCCTTGAATCAGCAACATAGGAAAGAAATAGAATGCATGAAGCAGATCCAACATGATATACAGGAATTTAAAACCTCAATCACAAGCTGGTAAAACTGTTTGAATGAAAGTAAGAATAGACTTTCAGACCTTAAAGACACCATTGCAGCTAGTGAAAAAGTAAGAAAAGATTTCTTAAAAACAACTAGGATGTAGGAAAAAATAATTCAATACCTGGAAGATGATACAAAGATGAACAACTTGAGACTAGTAGGCATCAATGAGAAGGAAGGAGTCAATATAAATTATATAAAAAGAACATGGATTGAAATAATAACAGAAAACTTCCTAAATATGGGGAAACTATCTGGCATTCAGATAACTGAAGCATATAGAACTCTAAATAACATCAACCCAATTAAAACCACACCCAGACATGTAATAATCAAGATCCCAGAAATTCAGCACAGGAACAGTATACTAAGAGCCACTAAAGAAACAGAAACAGATCCATTTAAAGGAAAACCCATTAGGATAATGGCAAATTTCTCTTAACAAACCATCAAGGCAAGAAGAGCATGGAGCAAAGTACTACAAGTCTTGCAAGAAAACAAATTCCAACCCAGACTGATATCCCCTGCAGAACTCTCTTTCAAGTGTAATGGAGAAGTGAAATACTTCCATGACAAAGAACAACTTAAGAATTTGATGATGACAAAGCCAAACCTACACAGACTACTAAAGATGTTCTAGAGAGGGTGCAAAATGACCACATTCCATGAATGAGAATGGAAAAAACTCACGAAATAGGTCAAACAAACACAGGAGAAAAAGAGGTATACAAAAGCAGTCTTTCAGTTATTCTTTTGTATACAGCAACAAGATATTTTCATCAGCATACTCTACAAATGGACTTCTCCTGCACTGTATGGGTCATGATTCTGTCTAGTTCTACAAGGTGGATATCAAGGAAATAGCAGTAATTCAGTCCCACGAGGAACACCTGGCCACCAGTAAGTGGTATGGACATTATCCATGTCCACGACACACTAGAACTTTGTGCAATATCTTATCCCCAAACTGTGAGAAGTACTGGTCATTAATTTGTCATTCCAGTATTTATCTTATGTTTTATTCTTAGTAATTCTTTACTATCATGAAAACTTTTTCTTAGTTCAATTGTTTTGAAACATTTAATTTTTAATTAATTAGTATTTAATTTTCTGAATATTGCTTAATCTTAATTTTTGTTTTAGGATTTATACTGTATATTTGACATATAATCTATTTAAAGACATGGTATGATATTTTCTCCTTTTATTAGAAACTTTAAAATGTAAAAAAAATTAAAAATTAAAAAAAGAGAGAATAAAGGTAACTCACAAAATGGGAGAAATATTTATAAGTAGTTATATATCTAAAAATGGCACATACAGCCCAAATATATAAAATTTTCACAACTCAGTAATGAAAAGAGATATGACCTAACTAATAGATAGGCAAAGGATCTGAACAGACAAATGGAAGTGAAAACCACAGTGAGATGCTACTTTACATCAACTGAGATGACTATGGTTTGAAGACAGATGAACAGTATCTAAGCTGTAGAAGAACTGGAAACCTCACACACTGTGGAGATGTAAAGCAATACAGCTACTTCAGAAAACTGTGGCAGTTTCTTGGAGTGGTTTTTTTTTTTTTTTTTCTCCCACCTGGTGTGGATCAAACTAGGTCCTTGTGCATGTTAAGGCAAGTGCTCCACCATTTAGCTATTCTCCTAGCCCTCTCAATATCTTTTTTTTTTTTTTTTTTTTTTTTTTTTTTGGTGGAACCAGGGATTGAACTCAGGCCCTTTCCCCTGCCAGGGAAACACTTATTCCACCAGTCATCTTCCCAGCCTCAATATCTTAATTATAGAATTGTCTTTTAGCAAGTAATTGTATTCTTAGAAAAATTTTTAAAAATTCCATGTAAAACTTGTACATAAATGTTCACAGCACAATTATTCATAATATGCCTGCAAGTGCAAGGTCCTGAGTTTGAGTCCTAATACTAAAAAAGAAAAAAAAAGAATTACTCATAATAACAAAAAAGTGGAAATAAAACAAATTTCCAACTCCTGATGAATGGATAAGTAAAATGTGATATATCTACATAGTGGACTCTTTTTTTGGTAATAAAATGGAGGAAGCAGAACACTCCAAGACAGAAAGTATATCTTAAAAATAGTTGTTATGAAAAGTACAGATAGGTGGCCAATATCTAGCATTTTGGAGCTGAGGCAGTGAAATTGCCAAGAGTTTAAGGACAGCCTGGCCTGTATTAGCAAAACCCAATCTCAAAAATAAAGTGCCAGTAGTAAATAAATATAATAAAGCTCACTAACAGAGTACAGAAATGTGTGAAATGTTTGGAAATTTTGAAGTGGAACTTCATGCATCTCTCCAAAGACTGAGTGGTCTGTATATGCTTCTTTATATTATCTGCTGTGTTACTCATGGTCACAAGCAAATCAGCTCAGTTCTGACCTTTAGCTATGTTACTCAATTGGACTAAAAACGTATGAGTAAAATATAGTTGTCTTGTAAGAGGTAGAGATGCTGACAGATGCAAACTAAGGGACCTAAAATACACATTGGATCACTGCCTGGAAGGGAAAAGGAAATCTACGGCAAGAGGGGCATTCATTTTTTCACCGTGAGACTTTGGAATTATTTTCAAACAATAGAAAAATTAAATAATGTTTTTCACTTTTTCCTTCCAATCCTTATTCCTTTCATTTCTCACTCTTGTCTAATTGCTCTGGTCAATGTTTCCAGAACTATGTTGAATAGGAGTAGTAACAGTGGATATCCTTGTTTTATTCCTTATTTTAAATTGAAGGCTTTCAGTTTTTGTCCATTTAGTATGATGCTGGTTGTTTCTC
>NW_004524698.1:1127213-1128225 GCF_000260255.1 Octodon degus
CACTTCTTTCTGCTGCAGCCATTAGAGTTGAACCCTTTGTGTCTCTCTGGCAAGATGTTCTGCTCCTGAATCAGCTGGGTGGGTCTTGCCTCTAGCTTCTTTGCAGGGAGTTCTGCTGAAGGGTTCTGTGCTGGGCCTGCAGCCTGGGTCAAAGGAGGATCCCCGGGCCTGGGTCGTCTCATTCACTCGCCCCTGCTCTCTGGGTTGTTCAGGATCCCGCAGCCTGGGTTGTCTCACTCACTCGCCGGGCTTGCGCTCTGGGTTGTTCAGGATCCCGCGGCCTGGGTCGTCTCCCTCACTCGCTGGACCTGCGCTCTGGGTCTGTTTGCTGTATTTTATTGAGAACTTTTTCATCTACATTCAATAGGGAAATTGGTTTATGGTTTTCTCATTCTCTGGTTTTGGTATAGTGTAATACTTGCCTACTGGAATTATTTTGGCAACATTACTTCCCTTTGAATTCTTTTGAAGAGTTTGAGAGTAATTGGCATTATATCTTCTCTAAATGTTTTGTAGAATTCAACTATTAGCCCATCAAGTTGGGCTTTTCTTTGTTCCAAATTGATTTTTTAAAGATTTGTTACCAATATGTCAGATACACTGCATTGAAATTCTCAGTATCTTTGTTTCATATGTATTATGGTTCATATCTATATGTTCCCTTAAAGCCTTATGTGGTCCTGGGTCAACCTTTGGAGTGGCTGAATGTATTGTGTGTGAAATGTAGATTAAGGTTCTGATACTGGGATTAAGGATGTGTGTTACTTTATCACACATATAGGCAGATAAACAATAACCTAATAAATGTTTAAATTTTTTTTTGTTTTTTAGAAAAATATTAGTCAGTTTACACTTCTGTAACAAAGTACCATAAATGGAGTGGCATATAAGCAGCAGAAATCACTTTTTACAGATTTGGAGATTGAAGTCCAAAATCAGGGTGCTAATACAATCATGTTCTGGGAGGACCCTTTTCTGGGTCACAAATTGCTCTCTTTGTACACTCACCTAG
>NW_004524698.1:1132970-1151594 GCF_000260255.1 Octodon degus
AGATTAGCAGGAAGCTCTCCACACACTCATCATTCCTGGGCTAGGACTGGGCCTCCAGACTCATATTTCTTTAAAAAACAAAACAAAACAAAAGGTTTATTTAAATAGCAAGACACTTGACTTAAAGGGAAACCTATCTAGGATTCTTCTTTTTTAAAAAGTAATTTACTCCTACTTAAAGACAGATTGCCCTACATGTAACAGTTACATACAAAAAGGTTATAAAATTGTCTTGGTTTTACAATGATAAATGAAAAACATTAAAATTCTTCAATCAAACAAGGTATGCAAGGAAGTTTATGTTGCCGTCTTTTCTGTTAAAACAGTGAGAGCAAAATAACTTACTGGAATATAAAGATAAGAGCTGATGAACATGCCACTAATGGAGAAAGGGGATTGGCCATTTAGTAAGAAAAAAAAAAAGAGAAAGAAAGAAAGTAAGAAAAAAGCAATATACTTGTGCACATACACCAGATACTTTATGTACAATAAAGGAATGGGGAAGGGGTAAATGAAAGAATAGAGAAAACTATACTGTAGTAGTCAGGATGTGGTGGAACCAAGCTGCAGTTTTCTAATTGAGAATATATTCTTGGTCTGTAAGAACAGAGTTCTGGAGTAGTTGCAGGTTCCCTTTTTAGTGAACACCGCCTGTCTGCTGCTGGAGCACGTCAATTGTATCTTCATCCTCCATGCCCAACTGTGCAGGTGTGTCTCTGTCATTGATTGGCTGTCCATCAAATCGGAATCTGATCTGCCTCACTGACAAACCCTGTCATTCACAGTAGGCTTTCATTAGTTTACTAAGTGGTGTATGCCTCTTAATCTTAAACTGCACCACAGAACCATCCTGCCCCGCCACCTTCAAACTAATGTGATCGTTGTTCTCAGTCTTGACTCCTTCCTTGGGCTTTTTGTTGGCCATAGCAATTGCCCGAATATTCTTAGCTGCTGGTTCACAAAAGAGGTACCAGGTCCGCACCGAACGAGTGCACAACCAGCACCAGGAGTGGCAGAAGGAGGCAGCAGCGGTGGCTGAGGGGAGAGGGCATGAGCACCAGACTCATATTTTTAACTGAATGAATATACATTTATATCTTCTCATAGCGTTGGTTTTCATTTCCTAGATTAGTTATGAGCAAATATATAGATGGGGCTGGAAAAAATTATTATCTATATGAAATTTAACTCAGATTTTTTTCTTACATTCAGACATGAAAATCAATTCCGGATGGATTAAGGCCTCAGCACTTTAAAATTATGAGTGAATGTCTTCAGATTTTGAGGTAGGGAAATCTTAAACAAAGGTCACAAAACAATCCGCTATAAAATGTAAGTATAATGAATTTGACTACATTAAAGTTTAAAGCCTGTGATTATCAAAAATCATGTTAAGGAAGGTGAAAACATAAGCTACAAAGTGAAAGGTGCATCACACATGCAAAGTCTGTATCAAGAGTATCTAAGACTGTTGACAAATAAACATGGAAAAGCTAAAGCCTAGTAGAAAAATAGCAAAAGATATAACAACATTTTTCAGAAGAATCACACAAGGCCAATCCTCATGAAGAGATAGTCAATTCCAGTTTCAAAATGCAACTCTTGAGAAAAACCAAGATACTTTAAAAAATAACTATAGAGGAGACTGCAGAGAAGGATGGATTGAACCTATTCAGAGGTAGGAAGACTTGGGGAACTACTTGAACATGTGGAATCCCAATGCCTGGCATCAAGGGCCAAACCCATATCCACTGAATCCTGGGTGCCCTGGAGGTTCCTATCCTGTGTGTCCACCATATCCACCACCTGTCAATCCAGCCTTTCCTCCTGGCCCCTGTCGGCCTCCCCCCGGAGCTCCCCCAGGAAATCCAGCTTTCCCTCGATGTGGGCCCAGTTATCCTGTGCCCCCACCACAGCCATGTCCAGGATACCCACCCACAGGTCCCCATCCTCCTCCATGTCCCCCACCTGCCCCTGGCATGCCTCATGTGAACCCTTTGGGCCCTGGCATGGTGGTCCCAGGGATGGTGATGGACAAGAAGATGCAGAAGAAAATGAAGAAAGCTCATAAAAAGGCACACAAACACCACAAGCATGGCAAGCATTCCTACTCTTCCTCCTCTTCCAGCAGTGACTCTCACTGAATACAGGGCCTGGACCCTCCCTCAAGTCTCACCAGCCCTGCTCTCCCATCAAGCTTCAGCTGCCGCGCACTGTGCTGGGCGGAATTAGCCCTCCCCACCCCCTTCCCGAGCCTTCCCCTGCTCTTCAGCCCTGGCCCCTAGGGACATGGGAAGTGGATCCCACGGGCTAGCAAAGGCCATTCCCTGGCTGCTTGATAGATCCATAGCTGAAGAGTAGCAGGGAGTGATATTTGAAGATGGTGACATCTCTGAGCTGAATCCTGAAAATCTGTAAAATGGGATCTTTATGCATTTCTTATTATAATACTTGTAATTGGGATGTTTGGGGGAAATTTCATTATGATGGAAAACCTGTATCTTTTTTTGCAATGGTGGCACACTGAGGTGATTTAATGGTAAATATATTTCCTAGCAGACTCAGATCTATCCTCCCGCCTCAGCCTCCTGAGTGCTTGGAACTACATGCTGTGCCATCACGCCTGGCTCCTTGCAGGTTTTTCTTGATTGTACTAACTGCAAGCCTGCTTGGAAATACAGCAGTCTGTTTGATTGATGAGCTCTGACTGCTCTTTTAGAAGCTGTTCTCTATCCTTGGCTCAGTATACTCTCAGGTCCTCCTTGTTCTCCAGCTATCAGTGCAAATAAAGCTATTTCTCCTGAAAAAAAAAAAACCCCACAACTGTAGAGTTTTTTCAAGAGAAAACAACTATCTAGAAAAAAAAATTACAAGCCTAAACATTCTTAGGAAAAACAACTAAAACTAAAGGCAAGTAAACTATCATCTATTATTATTATTATTATTTTTGTTGTTGTTGTTGTTGTTGTTATCTTACGATGCTGGGTTGAATCCAGGGGTTCACATGTGCTAGGCAGGAGCTGTACCACTGAGCTGCATCCCCAGTCCTATCAACATATTTTACATTTACTCTCTAATTTTGTTTACCCTGTTGCCTTGCACATTGCTGTTATTCAACACTTCTTAATTAGTTGATTGGTTCACTGTGCCTGATTTTCTGTAAGTCAAGTTCTGATTTCTTTCAGACTGGATCAAATGTGTACATACTTTAAGACATTAATAAACATTGTAAAACATGATCCTTTTCCTCTGAACTCTGTGCCCTGTTGGCTATAAGGATAAAGAATCTGCTTGAAGAAATTAGATTTAATCCAAAAGGCATGTTAAAGCTAAGCAGAGACCAAACCTTGTGGTTGAAACCGCAGTGCTTAGTTGGCATTGCGTGGGCAAATCAGAGCAGAAAAGAGGATGGAATGCATACAGAGGCCTGCAAGCTCCATGGCAACTGGATGTGATTTGGTAAAACAGGTACATCAGTGCAAGGCGCCCTCAGACAGCCCTGGTTAAGGTGACCTTTCATAAAACAGTTCTTCTCTGTATCAGAATACAAAAATGCACATCCATTGTATTTTATGTATGCGTTCTACTCTGGAAAAACACTCACATATTAACTTTTTTTCTGTAGTACAGGAGATTGAGTTCAGGAAGCACTGAACTATGTCCTTTTTAATTTTTTTAATTTTTTTATTTTATTTATTTATGTGTGTGTGTGTGGCCAGCTCAGTCCACCAGGGGGCGGGGCTGGCTGGCATGTGGTGCTGGGGGATTGAACCGCGGTCCCTGTGCTTTGCCAAGCTTGTTCCAAGTAGGTGCTTTAGACCACTGAGCCATCTCACCAGCCCCTGAACTATGTCTTTAGCATTTTTTTAATTATTATTACTTTTTGAGTTTTTTGGACAGGAGCAGGCAGCATCTTTCTGTGTAGTCCAGGCTGGCTGAACTTCTTATGCAGTGCAGGCTGGGCTCAAATTCACAATCCTCTTATGCTAGCTTCCCAAGTAGCTGGGATTACAGTCATATGTCACTATGCCAGGCACATACATAACACCTATTAATATTTCTGAAGATTGCTCAGGAGGAAACTATCTAAACAAAATTGACAGGCATGATCTTGTTCCCTTAATATAGTGAATATTTAAATTAAAATAATTCATTACAATAAAAGATACATTGCCATTAACCTCTCTTAAAGTGCTCCTTGCTTCAGGCATACTTGTCCCATTATTGCTGCCACTTTCTGAAACAGTTCTGGAAGTCTCTTCATGAGTGTCCTTAGCTGTGATATGGTTGCTTCCTTGTTCTGAACTGAGTCAAAATGATGATCATTTTGACCTTAGAGAACAGTCGTGGAGCTCAGCGCATATGGTGGCATCCCCTCTTCTTTTTCTGCTCTAATTTGTCTACATAATGCCAACTAGGCATTACAGTTTTAACCACAATGGTGTTGCATCGTGCTATATCAGGTGAACAAAGCAGATGTGAGGACATGCCATAATATATTCTGAGACTGCTTTTGCATTGGCACACACTAGCAGCATATTCACTGGATTTTTTTTTTTTTTTTTTTTTTTGTATTGAGGATTGAACTCAGGACCTTGCGCTTGCCAGGCAGGTGCTTATCTGGCTGAGTTACCCTGTATTTTTTCTTATTGCACCTGGTAAAGACATTTATGAAGATACTCATTAAAGGCACTTTGTACAGACACTGACCATATACTTTGATCATCCCTGTATTTTCTGCAGAAATTTACATCATAATTTATGTAACATTGTGAAAACTTATACTCAAAGAATTAGATTTCCTTTTCATTCTGACCAGCAATACAACTGTGAATTAAGGAAATAATCATGAATGAGCTTAGAGCTACAGTTCATAGTATATTTGTCAGTATCTGGTTCATAATAATGAAAAATTGAAAAGAAAATCTAATTTTAAAATGAGCTTTTAATTTCTTATTCATAATTTACTTAGGTATATGGACACCTATTAAAATGATGAGAAAATATTTAAAGTCATGAAATTAATCATATGATTATAGGTTGTAGACAGCATATAAGGTGTCATCCAACTTATAATATATACACTGAGATATATCTAAAGAAAGCAGACTGAAGAGCTTTCTACCAAACAAAAGAGAAAAGGCAGCACCAATGACAAGAGGGCCACAGAAGGCTATGGGTAATAGAGCAGAATGATCAAACATAGAGCTAACATATAAAAATTAAAGCAAAACAATTAAAGAAAATAGCTTGCCATGCCAGCCTCACCCCTAGGGCACACAGAGACAGCAATTGAGATGGCATGGTGGCACACACTTGTAATCCCAGTGTTTTGGAGGCTGAAAACAGGAGAATCACTACAAATCCGACCTGTGTGTTGAGACCCTGTAGACCCTGTGCTAAAAGTAAATAACTAAATAAAATATTCAGGAAGAAAAAGGAAAAATACATGCTCAAATCAAAGCATGTAAGTAGTGAAGATTAGATCTAGAATAGAAAAAGCATCTGACCCAAATCAGGAAATCTGCAGATATTGCACCAAAGTTGAAAGGCTTATAATGCTTTAAGGAGCATATGTAGGGAGAATAAGTAACATCTGAAAAAAGTGTGCTAGACCTAAGGCTCAGCATTTCTTGATACCTACCAAGTGCCAGATCAAAAAGTTCTTTAGTACATGTCTGCAATGTATAATGATTACATTCATCATGGAAAGTTGATACACATAAATGCTTTAATCCTTTCCCTACACCTGGAAAATGTAATCTTGGAAAGGTCACATGGTCAGGATCCTATGGTGACAGAAAGGTGGAGCTGAAAATCTGGGCCAGTGCAGGGGAATGCAAGTGCACCATGGCAAGAAAGAAATGATTGGGAATAATGATCACCAGTAATTTTTAATCTAGTCCCAAAGATGGAGGACAATCCCAAGAAATGTACAGTATATTATAACATCTTAGCAATACCTCAAAAATGACAATTTTCTGGGGTACATAGAACATCTGAAATACCATGAAGTGCAAACAACAGAGTCTGAGATGGTCTGCACACTGATTGTATATATGTATTTATGCTGCCAAAGATGAGGTGACTTTGTATGTATGTATATTTGTGCAATGAGACCCTATCTCCAAAAGACAAAAAAGGCATATTTTGTTTTCTGGAAACAAATATGTATTCCAGGTTCAGTCATATTTTTTTTGCCTTTCTTAAGACATTTAGTTAACTGTGCTCTGTAAGGAGTGTTTTGCGTCCCTCTCTCCCTCTTTAATGAAATTAGAAAACAGTATCTTAGTGCTTGAGGTGCTCACATGCCTTGGGGATAACTCAAAGATCAGCTGCTAAAATTAGGCCACATTTAGTGAGAGCATTCTGGTTCTGTGCATATACTGACTTCTGCCCACCTTTAATGTAAGTTGTAAGTTACTGCCTTCTGCATCCCTTGTAGTATAAAGTTATATTGAACGCTGAATTTTCTACCATGTATATTGATCACATAGAACTGTTTTATTGTTTCTTTTCCAGGCAAAGTTATTCAGACTTTGATGCTTAAAAAGTTATTAAGTTAGATTACATGTCCTTCTCAGAAGTCATCCTCTGTAGAGCATTTCAAGCAAATGAACACATCATTTATGGAGAGATGAGGACAGCTGTACAGCTAATCCCTTTCCTCCACTCAGAATGACAGGATGAGGTCATGAGGAGTATTGCTTCCAATCCCTGGAAACCCTTGCAGCTGCTCTGGTTTTCTTTTATATATATTGAGAACATATCACTTGCTTGTTCATATTTCACTGTAATTATGTGGTCATCTTGAAGTTTTCCCTATGCAAAGATTCTGGATGTGATGGAATGCAGAGGGGAATTTTTCCTTCTTTCTGTTTTTCTCCACACAGTATTAGTGACAAGTGAGCTTAGTTTCTGTGTTCTTTTCACCATTTCTACTTATGTGGGTCTGCTTGGGTTTGATGTCAGAATTGGGCGAGGTATGTTAGAACACAGGAATGGGTAAAGAGCTCATTGGACACACATAGCAATCAGTGCCAAGGGACACCAGAAGATGAAGAAGTTACTAGCATATTCTCAGAAATCTGTGTCTGTGCCTCTCATCTACAGTAATGTTCCTCCAACCCTGGTCTATAACCCAAGCAAGTGTTCATCTAAAGCAAACTTCAAGAATGAGGATAGGTGATGTGGAGGTGAAAAGAGATGAAGGAAAATAAGAGGCAAATGAAAACTTAATTCATTCTGAATAATTTTAGATCTCTGCATATCTTTTCCCCTTTGGTACTCATAGAAATGATGTGTGTGTGTGTGTGTGTGTGTGTGTGTGTGTGTGTTGTTAAGGGACACACATCTATAATCCCAGCACTTTATGAGACTGAGATAGGAGGATTACAAATTCAATCTTATCCTGAGCAATTAGTGAAACTCTGTCTCAAAATAAAAAATAAAGGACTGTAAGTGCAGCCCAGTGTGAAGGCCCTACATTCAATAATCAGGACTGCAACAAGCAAAAACAAAAACTCACAAAGAGAATTTTTTGACATTAATAATAAGTTAATTTTATTGTATTCTATTAATGTTGTGCTACATATTTGAACTGGATGGCCTTCATCTGAGAAGGTTTATCATCATCTGTAAAATAACAATGCTTACTGGTGGTAAAAAGAAAAAATTTGCACTTACTTTTCTCCAAACTTACATTTGCTTTCCAAGTAGACTTACAAAGGTGACCTCCACTGCAGGCATGTCAGAGATGCACAGTAGTACAGACGACTGCTGGAAATGGAAGAAAGGGAGAGTCAGACTCAGATTTGCTCAATAATGACTCCCTGAATGGAAACCCAACTGGCTCATGTGTCTCAGCATCTTGGTTTATTAGTAAATGTTGGCAAATATTTTGTCTCCCAGAACTCAATAACCATGTAGAGTTAAATGTATGAGACACTTTTGTGACAATGGAAGACAATGTAAATGAAAGTCATATTGTATAATAACTTATTTGCTAATACATTTATAAATAATGTACATTTGTGACACACTGACAGTTTATATAAGATTTTTACTTATAAAAATGTGTTCTTTTGTTTCATATGATTTTTCTTTTTCTTTTCTTTTTTGGCATAACTGAGGATTGAAATCAGGCCCTTGCACTTGCCAGGCAAGTGCTTATTGTACTGAGCCATCTCCCCAGCCCAACCTTTTGTTTCAATCCCTAAAGATAAAGAACATAGGTTGTTTTTCTAGTATATTGAAAAAACTGAGACTGAAATTCTCACATCCTGCCCAAAGGTCTGTAGTTAGTTTGAGGCAAGCTAAGAATCTGAGCTCAGGCCCCTGGTGGGGTAACAGGTGCTTGTAATCCTAGCACTCTAAAGGCTGAGGCAGAATGATCGTTGTGAGATTGAGTCCAGCCTGGGATGAATAATGAATTTAAGACCAGTCTGAGCTACATAGTAAGATCCGGTCTCAAACAAAAGAACACAGAAACAAACAAGCAAACAAACAAACCTAAATTCAGGTCATCTTCCTTGAGTTCACTGGATGTTCTTGTTGTGAACTGACTGTAATTTTACTATCGTTAATTAGAGGAAAATGTGTGGTGCTCATTCATTCACTCAACAAGTGAAAATTTGATATTAACCTGTCCCCAAAACAAAAGGTAGAAAAATACTCTTATGTGCAAGTCTGGTTTGAGTTGCAAAGACATTGCTAGCTTACTTCTACCATTTGAAATTCTTTTTCCATTTGTAACATTAAGATGTTACCCTGTCTTATAAAATGAGTTAAATCCATGATCTCCTTTTTCTTCAGTGAGTTTTTATTGAGTTCAGTGACCCTTGCTTGAGGTGCAACTATGGGTATGTAAGGTGGGGGCAGCTGTGGAGAGCAAAGCAGCAGGATAGGCAATGTGGGACTGGACTTCTGGGGACAGCTCTCATGTGTGTGTTTCCCAGATGGTGGCAGCAGAAATTTGGAGATATGTCACTATGGTATGATGTTTCCAGTTCTTCTGGAAAAATACCCAGTGTTTATAGTAACATAATTTGTCACAGTTAAATCTTAGAGACAACAGGCACAACTAGAGACCATAGTCATAAATGAAATTAGACCCTTATATGTAAACATCACATTGTCTCCCCAGTGTAACCTGAAAGAGTAAATAAAATCTGAAAGGAACAATAGATTCGGGGCTGGTGAGATGGCTCAGTGGTCTAAAGCACCTACTTAGAACAAGCTTAGCAAAGCACAGGGACCGTGGTTCAATCCCCCAGCACCACATGCCAGCCAGCCCCGCCCCCTGGTGGGCTGAGCTGGCCACACACACACACACACACACACACACACACAAATAAATAAATTTAAAAATAAAAAATAAAAAAAAAGGAACAATAGATTCTATGAAAGGGAAAGAAACTGTTTAAGAGGAAGAAACAATGAGGATGAGGACAAGGACAAAACAAAGAAAGAGGAAAGGCAAAATATATATGTATATACATAGGATATTTGTATAATTGTACTGCTGACTTCTATTGTTCTATTGAAAGGAATAGTTAATGCTCAAATTTTTTTCTTCTATTTTTTGACCAATTTTGCATGTTTCTATCTGATAACCTGAACACTAATTTGAAGGTAACAATATCTAATATTATAACCATTTTTTAAAATTTCCTTGGTTTTAATAACTTGTGCTTCAATATGCAGGTTTAATATACAGTGTTTCTACAATTTTAATATAAATACAGACAAAAAGTCTTAAATGTAATATTTAAGGTGAAATTCAGCAATTTGGAAAAGGATAGTATACCTTGACCAAATAGGTTTCAACCCAAAAATAGAAGTTAATTTAATATTCGAAAATTAAACAATATATTTTAACTGTTTAACAAAAATGCAATAAAAACATAAATTTGTCTCTTCCATTAAAGGTCATAAATGAGTGGCATTTATTAGATGAATCTTTGCTGGTGAAATAAATATGGAAATCCTGAATTGTCATTGAAAATATTTGAGTCAAAATGTTTATAATAATAAATTTTTTTAGAAAAATATTAGTGGCAGGTATTTCCACATGGACATCAAGAAGCCAATTACTGTCTGAATATGAGTAACAATTTATCTGCTTTGTAATTTTTAGTATTTATATAAATTATTTTGTTTTATTTTATTGAGAAACAAATAGCAATGAGATAGTTTCAAAACTGATTAATAGGATATTTTCAATAATTAATACATTGTACATTGTTATCTTCTTAGTAGTTATCCATAGTACAAGAAGCAGACAGGCTTCCTGTCCAAACACTATTAGTACAAATCTTTCTTCTCATTGAATTAAGCCAAAGTAGCTGTATATCTATCCTAACTATTTTGTATATACAAATATAAAATGGTCCTTCCTTTGTACCCCCTTTTTTTGTTTAGTCCTGTCAGAGATAGTATTCCATTGGTATCTAAATACTATAGGTGTGTGAATTCAGCAAAACAATCCAACACAGTCCAACAGTCCACAATA
This sequence comes from Octodon degus, assembly GCF_000260255.1. Classification (NCBI taxonomy): domain Eukaryota; kingdom Metazoa; phylum Chordata; class Mammalia; order Rodentia; family Octodontidae; genus Octodon; species Octodon degus. The sequence continues at coordinate 1,143,484 of NW_004524698.1, forward strand.
GGAGTGGATTATCTGTAGAAGTTGTTGACTTGAGCTGTTCACAGCTCAGCAAATTAATATGGCTTTACTTAATATATCTCATTTTTATACTTTTCTGCTGGATGGTTAAGACCAAGATAAAGCAAGAGCTATATAACAAGAAATGTAACTTTTGCATCTGATAAGGTCAGTCAAGTACCCTCAAGATTTATCCTGTAATCCTGTACCACAGGTTGTAGATCCTTTGTCAGTGTCAGCCATGTGGATGAGTCATGGCCATTGCTTGACCAATTTGCTCTCTGTGAAAGCCTGAGAAAATGTTTTCCCTCCATGGACTCTCCTTAGGCACACTATACATCATCGATCACATTCCTCTGTGGCTCCATAATCTCCTTGATCAGAAAATTTGGGACACAACTGATTTACATGATGTTAAAGTATAGGTTCTTCTATGTCCTGAGTCTTCACTGACCTTGGAAGGCTAGGGTCAAAATGTTGGCTGACCTTGCAGTCCTTCCTTTTCTCTAATTTTTGATCTGCAAACTTAGGTTGTTAACCCTTTAGAAGAGAAGCTTATTATTACCCTGCAACATATGAAGCTTGGTTTACCCTAACTATCTGTCTAAATATCAAACATCTCAGGCATAACTTGGATCAGGTATTTCCCATCAAGTATTGATATGTTAAACTTTAAGTCCCTACATAATATGAAGAAAAAAATAATTTAAAAAATAGGAATAAACACATATTTTTACACAGAAATCTAGAAATCTAACCATACACAGCATTGTAGCAGAACAGTCCTGTGACTTTTTTCTTGTGTCTTTTTTCATTTATTACCCTTTATTTAGAAAAAAAAAAAACCTTTTACTTGATAGACACTATGGTAATAATTGGTATGTCATGACAAGAAGTACATATTTAGGAGACCAGAATGACAGGCATTTCAAGCATGATCCTCATATTACACATTGCTATCTTCAGTGCAGTTGATTAGTTCACAGGTATCAGCATATATAGTTAGTCAGGGTGAGAATCCTACCAATTAACTGCTAATTTCAAAAACCTGTTGATGTTTCTCAGGACTATTGCCTTACCCGTGTTGTGCATATAAATGTATGGCTTTGCCCCTGTTATGTTTCCCAGGTTTTCTCCTTGCCTTCTCCTCATTGTCCAATCCTCAAATTCTCATTTTCCTTTTAATTGGAAACACTATTAATTTTTTGAGGGGTGGGACTGGGGATTGAACCCAGGCCCTTGCACTTGCCAGTCAAGCGCTTATTCTACTGAGCTATCTCCCTGGCCCCTATAACCATTTTTTTTCAATTCCTAAAAAAAGAAGTTGTAGAACCCAGCTATGAGAAATCTCATATTTGAAAACTTCCTAAGAAGTTCTATAGATTATTTTTATTTAAAAACACAGGAAAGTGCTTTTAGTTCTTTAAGAGTTAAAAGATGACCATATATTCATGATGTGACCCAGCCTTTTAATGCTTGTGTATATACCCCCCCCCCAAAGAAATGCATCTGCCTATATTTGTATATGTTTTATTCATAATAGTCCAAACTGGAAACAATTCACCAAATGAATAAACAAATTGAGGAATATCCATGTAGCAGACAATTATTTATCAACAAAAAAGAGTAAACTATTGGGGAAAAAACACATAGTAATATGGATAAATATTTAAATAATTACAGGAGAGTGCATATGTATGATTCCATTTATATAATTATCAAAGAAGCAACTAATTGATAGTGGCAGATCAGTGGGGCTTTCTGTATGCCAAAGGCTGAAATGAGACACATACCTATCACCATGAACAAAGCTACAGTCAAAATGGATCAAAGATTTAAATATTAAAACAGAAACACTAAATCTTCTGGAGGAAAATGGAGGTAGAAATCTTAAAGACATAAGGATAGGTAGAGCTCATGAACAAAAATCAAACTACATGGGAAATACTTCAAAGAATCAGTAACTGGGATCTCATGTTTTTGAAAAGTTTTTGCACTTCAAAGCAAATCTTCAACAGAGTAAAAAAATTCAAATGCAAATAAATATATGAGAAAGTGGTCAATATCATTTGTCATTCAAGAAATGCATTTTTTTTTAATTTTAGGGAAGGGTCTATAGATGTTCAGCATCTCACTACTAGATTGGACTGATTGTGATCTGCCTGTTTACAGCCTCCCAAGAGCTGGGATTACAGGCATGTGCCACCATGCCCTGTCTCAACTGCTATCTCAGTGTACCCTGGAGGTGGGGCTGGCACCATATGCCTGGGAATCAAATCCCCAGCTCCTGTGCCTGCTTGTAGACACTTTAATCCACTGAGCTATTTGGCCAGTCCTTAAGAAATGCATAATAAAACAACAGAGATTGCTTTCCACCCCAGATAGAATGACTAACATCAACAAGGCAGCCAATAACAAACATTGGAGAGGCTGTGGAGAAAAAGGAACACTTCTGCACTGTTGGTGGGAGTGCAGACTGGTACAATCACTATGGAAATCAGTGTGGAGATTCCTTAAAAATCTCAGATTGGAATCAAGCCAGCTATTCCCCTCCTGGATATTTTTCCAAATGAACTTATAACCTCATATCACAGTGATACATGTGCTCCCATGTTTATAGTACAGCAATTTGCCATGGTTACATCCTGGAAACAACCCAAATGCCCATCAACTGAAGAATGAATAAGGAAGATGTGATATTTTTACACATTGGAATATTATTCAGCTATAAAATAGGATATATTTGAGTCTTTTTCTGTAAGTGGATGCAACTACAGAAGGTACTATTAAGTGAAATAAATCAGACCTGCATGTACAAACATCATACTATCTCCTTAGAATGAGAACCAGAAAGAGAAAAATGGAACCTGAAGAGTACAAAAGACACTGGCAAAAGAAAATGAACTTATTCAAAAGGAAAGAGTTACTGAGTTGAGGAGAAGGACAGGAGAGGGAGTGGAGGAAAGAGATTTATCTGTGTATATAAGCAGTATGGTTTGGACAACTGTTCTATGCATTTCTGCTGGTCTATGGAAAGAAGCAGTTAATGCTTTAATTTGTTTTGTCTCCTTTTTTCAATTGTTTCTCCTTTTTGTCTTCTTAATTTCTTATGCATTTCTTTCTTCCAATTTTACATGCACATATCTGGTAATATGAATAACTGGTTGGAAGACAATACTCTGTATTACAACAAATACTGTGAAATTCATATTACTTTGTTAGATGAAAATCTGTATCACTTGTATTTTTTCTGTTTTAGTTCTAATCTGCTCTCTCTCTCTCTCTCTCTCTCTCTCTCTCTCTCTCTCTCTGAAAAGTAGTTGCCTCAAAATGGGGGAGGGGATAGAAAGGAGTGAGAAAGAATTACAACTGGGCAGAAGGAAACCTTTGGAAGTTGGTAATTTTTGCTATTTTGTGAATAGTCAGCCTCATTTATTCTAAATTGCTAGTGGCCCCTGCTAAGAATAGATGCAGTGCTGCAAGTGAGGGAGGTGGGGCAGATAAGTGGCTACGTGGGCTCATAGGAAGTGTCCCCTGGGAGTCAGACAAGTGTGGAGCAAAGCACAGCCTCCCATCAATTGGTTATGGTGGGTGGATTCTTTGCTTTTTCTAACCTGTTTCCACACTTATAAAGTTAAGATCCTAATACTAACCCTGTGGGTTTATCATGAAGATGTGGAAGAGGTCAGAGGAGGGTCTTATACATGTCTGGTCCCCATGCCATCTCTCTTCTCTTCTATACATGGTACCAGGGACACCTATTTGCCAGAGAAATTGCAGGCTTTCCTGGGACTTATTGGAATGTTAGAGTAGTGGCCTTTGACTTAAAGATGGTGATTTTGAGGCATCTGGGAGTGATGAAATGATTGCTCTCATCATTCTGAAAGGAAACAGAATAAAGCTCATGAGAAGAAAAGGAAAGGAAACTGCATAGCTCTTCCTGCTTTGAAAATTATTATTAATGTTATTGTTATTAATATTTCACATATAATAAAGTATGGGTCCAATTTTAGCATACATGCTGACAAAACAAGCACTCATAGATAGTAAAGTATGTAATAACTCAAGTGAAAAGTTCATTAGGTTTTAACATGTGTATACCACGTGGATCCATCAGTCAAACTGACAGAAAACTTTAGTTTAATATCAAATAGTTTTAAAAAATATACATTATTATTATAATTTATTATGTTACATATTATGTTACATAATAAATTTTGACTGTAAAGTTCCTGACAGTTCCTGTGCATCTTTTTCCTAGGGTGCACTTCTCCCTATAGGCAGCTCTCCATTCCACCCACAGATCCATGGATGCATGTGATACGGTTTTGGACTTGGATAGAAGTAGAATCATATGCCATTCACTTGTATTTGTTTTCTGCTTATTACTATGACAAATGACCACAAGTATGATAACACAAAATTGTGTCTTACAATACAAATTTGTGTGTTACAAGTCCAACATTGTGCTGGGCTAAAGTCAAGGTTTTGGAGAGCTGTGTTCTTTTCTGGAGTCTCTAAGGGAGAATCTATGTCCTTGCTTTTTCCAGTGTTTAGAAACCACCCTCATTTCTTAGTTTGTGTGTGGCTTCTTCCTCCATCTTCAAAGCCAGTGATGTTACACCTCTGCCATTCCTCATAGTAGTAGCTATGTCTTCTTTTGGCCACAGTCAGGAAAGTTCTCTACTATTGAAGAGTCCCAGTGGCATAACTGGAGGAACGGGGCTGTATGCCCTGGTCTGCACATTTTGAGGTGGTATTATTTGCCAAAAAGAAAATTATATGTAACAATTTGTTCCATGTTAATATGGTGAAGATTTGAGTACATGGAAATATGAATGTTACATCTGCAGTTTATAACACTCTTAAAATGTTATTTCAATTTTTGCTTTTTACCAAGATGGCACAGAAGGCGAAGAAGGAAGCCCTTGCCTCTCCCAAAGCAGAAACCAAAGCAAAAGCTTTGAAGTCCAAGAAGGCCATGCTGAAAAGCATCCACAACCACAAAAAGAAGATACAAATATCACCCACCTTCTGCTATCCCAAGACACTGTGGCTCCAGAGGCAGCCCAAATACCCTCTGAAGAGCATCCTCAGGACAAACAAGCTTGACCACTATGCCATCATCAAGTTCCCCCTGACCACAGGGTCAGCCATGAAAAAGATCGAGGCCAACAACACACTTGTGTTCCTTGTGGATGTCAAAGCCAATAAGCACCAAATCAAACAAGCTGTGAAGAAGCTCTATGACATCAGTGTTGCCAAGGTCAGTACCCTAATCAGGCCTGATGAAGAGAAGAAGGCATACATTCGACTGGCTCCTGATTATGATGCATTGGATGTTGCTAACAAAATTGGGGTCATCTAAACTGAGTCTAGCTGGCTAATTTTAAATATGTATTTTCTCATTTTAAAAAAATGTTATTTCACTTTTTAACTGAATGTACTCTGCAACATTTTTGTAAAGAATTCTTTTTAAAATATTACTAATGTGGTTAGTAGTATTCCCTTTATTCACATCAGTTAACTAATAAATTATAATTATAATATATGATCTTTTAAACTGTATTTGATGTTAAGCTAAAGTTTCCTGTATAGCCACATGACTTCTTACACACAAATTGTATTGAGTGGTTTTGATATAGGAGGCAGCAGGTGGCAAAGCTCGCTGGGAAATAAGTGAGATTTGACAATTACCAGATCCCAGGGAGGCATCAAATAATTCCCAGGGCCCTGTATATAGAATGTCTATATGTCAGATTCCTCTGTAGGTCATTCTACTTTTACACTTAAAGAAACATTATAGATTACTGTTTTAAAAAATTAACTAAATTATTTTTATACAGGGTCTTTCTATGTACTTCAGGCTGGCTTGAATGCAATATGTAGCCCAGGCTGGCCTTGAACTCACAATGATCCTCCTGCTTCAGCCTCCAAGTGCTGGGATTACAGACATATGCCTCTATTTTTTTAATTTTATTGAGAAACAAATAGCAATGAGACAGTTTCAAAACCTATTACTAGCACAGTTTCAATAATTAATACATTGCATATTGTTGTCTTCTTACTGGTTATTCATAGTACAAGATGCAGACGTGATATCCTGTCCAAACACTATTAGTACAAATCTTTCTTCTCATTGAATAAAGAGAAAGTAGCTCTATATCTATCCTAACTATTTTTCATATACAGATACAAAATGGTCCTTCATTTGTATCCCCCTTTCTGTTTAGTTTTTCAGAGATGGGTATTCCATTTCATTTAAGTATTGTAGGTGTGTGAATTCAGTAAAATATTCCAATATAGTCCAGTAGTTCATAATAGTAGTGGGTTATCCATAGGGCTGGCACTGTCAGAAGTTGTTGATTTGAGGCTTTTACAGCTCAGCATATTAATATGGCTTTACTTTTGATATAGGAGGCAGCAGGTGGCAAAGCTCGCTGGGAAATAAGTGAGATTTGACAATTACCAGATCCCAGGGAAGCATCAAATAATTCCCAGGAATAATAATTCAGTTTTATATTTTTCTGTTGGATGGTTAAGACCAAGACAAAGCAAAACCTATACAACAAGCAATATAACTTTTTATCTGACAAGGTCAGTCAAATCCCCTGAGGATTTGCCCTGAGTTTGAATATCCTTTGTCAGTGTCAGCCATGTAGATGAGTCATGGCCATTGCTTGACCAATTCACTATAGTTTTAGAATCATTAGCTAGAGCCATTAGATGAGAGAAAGAAATAAAAGGCATGTGCCTTTATACCCACTCTTTTATTTAATAGACAAATACCTTTTTAATATTATCTGAAATTTTCTCCATGCTTCATTTTATAGGTTAGCACATTCAGAGATGTTGGATGACAGCCAATTGAAGGACCACCCCAAGTAGCACAAGCTGTAGCTATGCCAGTGTCAAGGACTAGTGTAACTAGTTTGGACCCTGCTGTGGTTTGGTTGTTGTCTTCAAAGCTCAAGTGTGGAAGGCTGGCTTCAGTGTGGTCACAACGGGATATGACAGAGGCTTCAAGAGGTGAGACTTAAGCTGAGTGTGGTGGTGCACACCTTATAATCCCAGGACTTGAAAGTACATGGAAATATGAGTGCCAGGAGTTTGAAGTCAGTCTGAGTTATGTAGTGAGTTTAAGGTCAGTCTGGACTCAATAGTAAGACCCTATCTCAAAAAACAAAACAAAACAAAACAAAACAAAACAAAAAACGCAAAATGCACACACACAAAAAATAGAGGTGGGTCTTAGTGGAAGGTAGTTAGGTCACTCAGGTTATTGCCTGAGGGATGAGCTTAGATAGCTATCTGTGGACTCTGGGTGATTCCTGGGAGAATGAGTCATTTATGAAGAGTAAGCCCAGCACATGCATTTCTCTGGTGTCCTATCATTCCATGTGACCTCTCCTTTCCCACACATGCTCCCACCACAATACCATCTGCCACACTGTGATACAGTCAAAGGGACCCTCAACCAGAGGCTCACATGACAGAGACATCTGACATCTGATCTTAGGCTTACAGTCTGCAGAGTTGTGAACTAAGCTTCCTGCCCTTCTCCAGCATCTGGCATTATTGTTGAAGCAATAGAAAATGAACTAATACAGTCAGAGCCATTAGGATAATCCAGGCTTCTCCTCCCATCTGAAGAATACTAAACTGTGTCATATGGACTCCCTTTGTCATTTAAAGTAATACAGTCATGGACTTCAAGGATATGTCTGGGTGTCTCTGAGGTGATGTTATTCTGCCTACTGTAGCACTTCCTGCAGAATTCATGTTCTACCATCAATCCACAATGCTGTGTATGTCAGAATTCATTCTACTATGGAGCAGTAGTTTGTGGTAAGCTAGTCCATGGTTGTGTGTTTGTTCTTCTGTTGATAGAAATTTGGTTTATTAGCAGTATTTCACTATTATAATAAAAAATAATTCTTTTATTTTTTTCACGTCTCTTAGATAAGTATGTAGAAGGATCGCCAACTTAGATGCTAATTGTAAGCTTAACTTTTCATGTGTTTGTTAATATATCCTCTATCATGAGATGTATGCTCAAGTGTTTCACCAATTTTAATTTGTATCAAGTGATGGTTTTTAATTATTCATTTGTA
>NW_004524698.1:1152014-1161129 GCF_000260255.1 Octodon degus
CTGTTTACAGCCTCACAAGAGCTGGGATTACAGGTGTGCACCACCACACCCAGTCTCAGTCACCCTTTCCAGGTGCCCTGGGGGCGGGGCCAGCACCTCAGGCCCTGGGATTGAACCATGGTCACTGTGCCCACTTGCAGGTGCTTTAATCCACTGAGCTATTTGGCTGGCCCTTTAAAAAATATTTCTCTTTATCAAGGGCATGAGGATATTCTCCTATGTTGTATTATGAACACTTTATAGTTCTAGCTTTTACGTTTAGGTCCATGATCTATTTCAGATTAACTTTTTGTGTAGGGTATATAGTAAATATTACAGTAATTTTTATACAGATAGTCGATTGTTCAAAAGACCTTTCTTTCCTTCTTGAATATCATTTACACTTATTATAAATCAACCAAGGAAATGTGTGTGTCAGAGAGCAAATTGGTCAAGCAATGGCCATGACTCATCCATATGGCTGACACTGACAAAGGATGTACAACCTGCAGTACAGGGTTTCAGGGTAAGTCCTGAGGGGATTTGACTGACCTTATCAGATACAAAAGTTACATTGCTTGTTATATAGGTTTTGTTTCATCTTGGTCTTAACCATCCAGCAGAAAAATATAAAAATGAAGTATAAAAGGTAAAGACATATTAATATGCTGAGCTGTAAAAGGCTCAAGTCAACAACTTCTGACATTGCCAGCCCTATGGATAACCCATTACTATTATGAGCTACTGGACTATATTGGAATATTTTGCTGAATTCATGCATCTACAATATTTAAAAGAAATGGGATACCCATCTCTGAAAAACTAAACAGAAAGGGGGATACAAATGAAGGACCATTTTGTATCTGTATATGCAAAATAGTTAGGATAGATATACAGCTACTTTCTCTTCATTCATTGAGAAAAAAGATTTGTACTAATAGTGTTTGGACAAATTATTATGTCTGTATCTTGAAGTATGAATAACCACTAAGAAGACAACAGTATGCAATGTATTAATTATTGAAACTATTCTAGTAATAGGTTTTGAAACTCTCTCATTGTTATTTGTTTCTTAATAAAATTAATTTTTGAAAAGAGGAAGTGTGTGTGTGTGTGTGTGTGTGTGTGTGTGTGTGTTTTGTGTTTAGGGATTGACCCAAGGCATCACATGCTGGATAAGCACTCTACCACTGAGCTATATCATCACCCCTATTTTGGGGGTTCTATTCTAATAGTTCTTTCTTTCTATTCATGGAAAATGCTATATTATTTTTCTTTCTTTTTTTTTTTTTTTTGGCAGAACAGGGGATTGAATTCAGGCCCTTGCACTTGCCAGAGAAGTGCTTATTCTACTGAGCCATCTCCCCGGCCCCGAAAATGCTATATTTTTAACTATTATAATTTTATGTTAAATCTTGAAATCAAGACTTATATTTCTTTTTTTAACTCATTATTAACTTTACTGAAAATAATTATATAGCAAATAAAAATATTGAAATGTGAAAAATATAAGATTTTAGAGAAATATTTCTGAAATAAACATATAACATGAGGTTAATAATAGATTGTACATTATAAATAAATTATTTACAAGTTTAAATGACCATAACATAAAAATTATCTAAAATAAACATGAAGAAGAAAGAGTTACAGATCAGTCATACAATAGTTCACTGTGTCAAAATCAAGAAACTTATATTCATTTAATTAGAATTCTTAAAGTAGAACTGGATAGGCAATAAATATTTAAAGATTTAAAATTTCTGAATTTAGTTAAAATTATAGCACCACATTTCCAAGAAAAATGAACCTTTGCACAAGAAATATGAATAAAATCATACCAAGATACACAAAAATGAAATTATCCAAAACTAATTGCAAGGAAAAAATCATTAAAGCATATACATAGAAAAAATATTATCTATGGAAGAACAAAGTTTTTCTTTGTCTTTCACACACACACACACACACATACACACACACGAAAAAAATATGTATATAACCTGACATAAGATTGAAACTGTTTTGTGGAAATCTTCAATGACCTTTTAAATGGATTCGTCTAATATAATTATATTTTACATAGTCCTGCATAACTACCATTTTGAGAGCTCTTTAATCTTTATCCAGGACCATACAGCAGCTTCTCTTGCCTTCTGGATTATGGTCTTCGTTATTTTCGATATGCTACATCTGGAGGTATTAGAATATTTTGAGTTTGTATAACTGGAAAATATTTTACATTTAGTTTTCAAAGGTATGTTTGATAAGTGTAAAATTCAATGAGGACAGATCTTTTTTTTTTTAGTCCTTTGGATAAATAAGTCTAGTTTCTTGCACGCTTGCTCTTTTTTTTTTTTTCTAATGTGGAATAAAATGCTATTTAATTTTGTTCTTCCAAGACTTACATTTCTTTAATATGTACTTGATTAATGTGGTCCACTTGGGGTCTCTGTCTCCGTTAGGTATTAAATTATGCCCCCCATATGTTCTTTCCTGATCCTTGGTACTTATGAATGTGGCCTGACTTTGAAATAGGGTTCATTACAGAGGTGAACAAATGAAACTGAAATCATACCGGATTAGGAGACACTTAAAGCAACATGACTGGTAGGTCCAGTCATGAAGAGACCCAGGCAAAAACACACTGCAGAACATCATGTAGAGAAAGGCAGGCATTGGGGCGATAAATCTTCAAGTCAAAGATTGCAAGCATACCACCAGAAGTTAAGGAAAAAGGTATGGAAAATATTCTGTCTCAGAGTCTCCAGAAGAAGCGAACCTTAGCAACAACTTGATTTCAGACTTCTAGTCTTCAAATCTCTGTGAGACAAGAAATTTCTATTATTCCAAACTTCCTACTTCAATGCTTCTTTACAGCAGTCGTAGCAAACCAATATTGCACAATCCCTGAAATATGATCTAAATTGCATAAAGTGTAAGGAAACCACTCTTCCTTTATTTCAGGGGCTGGGATGTAGCTTGGAGGTAGCGCATGTTCTTAGTCTAAGTGGAACCCTGGGTTCAAACTCTAGTACTACAAAGTAGTAATAATAATAAATAACAAATAAAGTGTCTTTATTGTATAAGTTACACCTGAGGTTTCCAAGATTTACAACCAAACTTCATCCTAATACCTCATATAAATTTTGTAAAGAACTCCTTAACCTTAGACTTACATGTTTAAGAGTTGTTTCTGGGGCCTAGAGACAGCTCAGCAGAGTAAGCACCTGCCTGGAAAGCACAAGGTCCTGGATTTGATCCCCGATACCAAAAAAGAAAGAAAGAAAGAAAGAAAGAAAGAAAGAAAGAAAGAAAGAAAGAAAGAAAGAAAGAAAGAGAGAGAGAGAGAGAGAGAGAGAGAGAGAGAGAGAGGAGAAAAGAAAAGAAAAGATGAAAAAAGAAAAGAAAGAAAGAATGGTTTCCTTACACTTTAAGCAAGTTAGAGTTGATATTCTAAATGGTCAACTTAGTGAGTGACCAGGACCTCCTGACTCATCTCTTCCAAAAAAGGTCCTTGTTCTTTCCCTGTACACTTGCTATGTGATTCACTTCCCCACTGGATCAACATTACCTAAGTGGGTATACTCGTAATTTTATTGGTGGATCATAGTCTTGTCACAATATACCTTGTGATTTTGTACCCACCTTGTGATTTACTTACTTTTATTTCATGAGATTCTGGATTATGACTTCTTTAGGTAATCAAAAGTGTCATCCTTGTTTGTCAGTTGCTTATGCCTTGTCTTGTTTACATATTGTTTTTGTTAAAAAGATGATAAATTTAAGTTGAGAATATGAAAGATTATGATGTTTATTTGATGGGACATTTTACTTTTTCATGCATAGTCTTTTATTCCTGTTTTGTATATGTTGCACCTGCTTCCTAGCTCTTGAATTTAGTGGTCAAGCTTTTTGCTTGACCTGTTTGACTTGGTAGACAATAGTGTTAAGGAAAATAATGGTAGAGAATCCCCTAATGGACCTTGATACAAAAAGCTTTAAAATGGGTCTTTTTATGAAATTAGTTTATATTTAGAAAATACACATGCTTATCAATAAATCAAAGGACTCCACCTACCAATAAAAGACAATAGGTTGGCAGCTGTTCTCAGGACAAGTTTCCCTGGGACAGTTTGGCCTTATCCTTCTCTATACTCTAGAGGGAATATTGAGCCTCTTCTGCCTCAGTTTCCTCTCTGGTCTTTTCTTCCATTGGTGAAGAGTTCATCTTAGTTCTTGAGATTCCCCACTTTCCAGGCTGAGGGTGACAATGTATGGGTATTGTCTCAGTAACTCACCTGAGTGTGAGAAGAAAAGACTTTCCTTTTGTGATCTCATGTCTGATCTTTTCTTGTCATTTTGTATTCTTTAAAGGCATGTTTCTGCCAAAGAGTAGAGAGGTAAGAACTCTGAACTGTCCTTACCTTTCCCCTATCCAACAACTAATGCACTTTAAGTTCAGTGTGTAGAAAATGAGCATTTGCTAATGCCGAAGTCAGGGAAGTCATTGCAGATGAGGGATATATAGCCTGTCTCTAGGCCAGATGAGACACTGTAATTTTGCCCTTCTTGGAGAACACACATGGAAGCTATCTCCCAGCATATGTATTTTGGGCACAGTATCTCAGGTATGGAAAAACTGCACCTGAGACCCCATGGAAAGAACTGACTTCTGAATGAGAACAGAAGAAGCTATTTCCTAAACACACTTAAGGGACTAAAACATTTAGTTTGAGGGAGAATCCACAACCTCCTGATGTCAATTCTGCATGCAGCAAGTTGTCCTAAGTGTGCCACTCATGACTGAAGCCCATTTTTCCTAACTTTCTGGCTTGAAGGGATTGGCTATTGCTGGAGATTGATTGTGTGTGCAGGGATGGAGCAAGGCCTGGTCCAAGAATGAAGAGCAATCAAAGGTGAGCCATGTGAACAAGCTGCTCCAGCCCAGAGAACACTGGGTACCCCAGGCAATTCAAGTGAATGGGCTGCTAGGCAGAGGGCTGTCACATGACATCAACAGGCCAAATGTGTACAGAAAGATGATGTGGTTGTGCAATTCTTTCCTCCCACCTAGAGAGGGCTCCACCTGATCCCAGCTTTCTGTATCTTGTCTTCATTTCTTCACCTTGTCACCCTTTAGGATCTCACCCTGAGAAGTTGAGAGCCATGTGAGCTGAGATTCTCTCTCTCTCTCTCTCTCTCTCTCTCTCTCTCTCTCTCTCTCTCTCTCTCCTCTCTCCCCTAGGCCTGGTTCTCATCATTTATGTGTGTAAGGAGAAGAAAGTACTTTCACTGATGTGTAAGTTGTGTTAGCAGAATGATGGTGTAAGTTTTAACCTGTAAGCTTCATAAGTGTGTTGCAGATATAGAAACAAAAATTTTAGAGTGTATTTTGAGTAAAACTAAGCCTTGTCTTTCTGTTAAGATTGTGAAGATATTAGGTAGACATCACAAATGTCTTGGATATTTCTTTGCCTTAGTAACCAGGGCAGGACTTTTCCAAGTCATTACTTGTTGCTATCTTTCTCTAGAAATGATCTCTTTTGTAGATTGGCAAGTGCTCCAAACACTTCCAATTTACCCTTTGATATTACCTTCACTCTCGTTCAAAAAATTGGTTCAGGCCTCTCAATTATTGGTTAAATTTTGCTAGCAATGTTTCCTTGAGCCAGGGAGATAGCTCGTAGAATGAGCGCTTACCTGGCAAGTGCAGGGTCCTGAATTCAATCCCTAGTACTGCAAAAATTAAATAAATAAATAATAATAACAATGCTTACTTCTTTAAATATGACTGAAGTCAAGTGCAGCTTGTGCTTTTGGAAACACATGCTGGAGTTAGGAGTAGGAGTTTCTGGGGAAGATAGGGTCTGGGTCAGAAAGAGTGGCTAGTCCAACCTGGCCAATCTTCTTGTCACTCTCCAGATAGCAGCCACCTGCTGAGGCAAGTCACCTTGGGGGGCACCTTGAAAGAATATAGAAATAAGTAGGGATTAAAATGGACACCTCTTTTGTTACAGAGGAGAAGCTCAGTGTTAAATTCTCTTACTACTTTGGAATGTATTCTTAAGCAATGGAAATTGTTCAACCATTCACTTTTGAGAAAGAGATGTTTAATATTTTCTGTATCTGCACATGGCCTGCCTACCCCCAGAGGAAAAATGGAACACAGGGGCTAGGGATATAGCTCAGGGTCACAAGCTTTGCCTGGAAAAAAAGCCTCAGCCTTTGCAGTCCTGAGTTCAATTCCTGATACCAAAAAACAAAAACAAAATAGAACACAGCGGAAAGAATTGATTATGATACCATTTTACAACTAGGACTTTACTGTAAGAGAGAGGAAAGATGGTCAGAATTATCTTATGGGGCCAAGGAAATAGCTCAGTAAAATAAGTGCTTGCCTGGCAAGTGCAGGGTCCTGAGTTCAATCCCCAGTACTGAAAAAAAAAAAAAAAAAAAAAGAATTATCTTCTGTTCAGATTTTCTTTGTGTCAAGAGATAATCCTTATTTCTATTCAAAATATAAATGTAAGGCACAGGAAAACCAGGCACCTGTGGTCCCTCAGGCACAAACAGATGCATACACTATCACTGGGCTTGAGGCTCCCCTCTCTTGCCCTTCAGATCCTTAAGAGTGAGGCCTCTATGTTAGCCACAAATGAAACCTTTCTCGGGTAACAACCATCCTTAGCTGATTTTGTTCAAGCCCGTCAAGGATGGGATCACTTACAGGAAGAAAATGGAAAGTTTGGCACTACTCTTGCCCATAGGTCTTTTTCTCTCAGTGACTTCAACCAGATCAAATAAGATCTGGGAAAGTTTTCAGAGGACCCTGATAAGTGTACAGAGGTCTTTTTTTCCCCCTCTTTTTTTCTTTTCTTTTTTTTTAAATGAAGGTCTTTAGGGGACTCACTCAGACCTATGAATTAGCCTGGAAAGATATAATGTTACTCTTAAATCAAACCTTGATTGATTTCTAGTAAGAGAAAAGTAACAGCCCAACCTTCTATTACACTTGAAGATGAATATCATATTATAAATTTTAGAAGGTCAGATACAGGTAATCAGGGAAACAGCTGGTTCCTACTGGAACCCAATCAGCCCCTATACAAGATCCCTACTGGCCTACCAACCAGACAGGAGATTGAAATAGGAGACATATTCAGACATGTATTCTTTGTTTTTCTTTTTCTTTTCTTTAAGAAAAAAATTTTTTTGTAGTACTGGAGTTTGAACCCAGGACCTTGTGCTTGCCAGGCAGGATCTTATGCTGCTGGGCTATATTCCTGGCATCCAAGATATGGATTTCTGAAGGTCTAAGAAGACAAGAACTAAGTCCTTTAATTTTTTAAAATTGTCAGCTACTAATCAGGACAAAGATGAGAACCCTTCTGCCTTCTAAGAGGAATAGATAAAGCATACATCTCTGACTCCAATAGGACAGATTACTATTTATTTTCATTTATTTCTATTTTTTAAAGAGAATCACAAAATGGTGAAAAAAAAAAGAAAAAAAAAAACAGGGACATCTCCAGACCAAGCCCAAGCATGCCCTTGAGTGAGACTGTCTGCCATGTTCTTGGGACCATTCCACCCCTCTGGAGCACCCCCAAGCCCACTGAGTGAGTGAGAACTTCTGCCATGCTCTTGGGACACCCCAGACCCAGCCCAAGCCAGGCCCAATGAGTATGTGGGAAAGCTTGTGCACTCCCCTGCACCACTGAGACCTCTCTTGACCAAGACCAGGCCTGGCATACAGGGCTGGGGTAAAATTCTGCAGCTGAAGTCCCTGCAGAAAAACTAGGGGACAAAACCACCCAACTAATCCAGGATCAGAGCTTCTTTCCAGAGGAGCACAACAGTTCACTTCCAAGGGCTGCAGTAGTAAGGTGCTGAGCACAACAGCTAGATCCAAGCCAGACACAACTGGATGAACTCAAACAATACATCTGCATCTGAATTTCAGTAGGTGCTAAGGTTATAACTTCATCACAGTTCTACACCAAAGGTCAGAGGACAGTACTGTACAAAATGACAAAGAGAAGGAGCAAAATGCAATCCCAGACCCCAAGCCCATCCAGAAGTGCAGAGGACATAGCACAAAAGAAATTGGGAATCACACAGATGAAAGGTCTGAATCAATAGCATCTGAAGTAAAGAAACAACTGCAGAAAGATACAGAGGAACTCAGATCAGAAATAACCTCTGAAATGAAAAAAGAAATCTCTGCATTAATAGCATCTGAAGTAAACAAACAAATGCAGAAACATATAGAGGAAATCAGATAAGAAATAATCTGTAGTAAAAGAATTAATAACTGTTTCTCAAGAAGACACTGATAAAAAGAAATAAAGGACATTAGAAAAATGACAGATTCCTAGAATGAATATACACGAAAGAAATAAATTGCACAAAGCAGAGTAAAAGAGATATACAGGAACTTAAAATTTCAATCACAATCTTGCAAAAACATTCGAGTGAAAGTGAAGATAGAGTTTCAGGTCTTGAAGTTGTCATCGCAGACAGTGAAAAGGTAAGAAAACATCTCTTAAAAACAACTAGGATGCAGGAAAAAATAATTCACCACCTGAAAAACATGGCAAAGATGAATAACGTGAGACTAATAGGCATCAATGAGAAATAAGGAGTCAATACAAATGACATAAAAAGAATATGGGCAGAAGTAATAGCAGAAAACTTCCTATATATGAGGAAACAATCTGATATTCAGGTAACCATGGCATACAGAACTCCAAATAACTTTAACCCAAATAAAAACTCACATAGGAGAGACAACTGGGGGCCACAGGATCCTGAATAGACCCAGAGCACAGGCCCAGTGAGTGAATGAGACAACCCAGGCCACAGGATCCTGAACAGACACAGAGCACAGCCCTGGCGAGTGAGTGAGATGACTGAGGCCGTAGGATCCTGAATAGACCCATAGCACAGGCCCGGCCAGTGAGTGAGATGACCGGGGCCTGACAGGATCCTGAATAGAGCCAGAGTGCAGGCTCGGTGAGTCAGTGAGATGACCCAGGGCCCGTGGATCCTCATTTGACCCAGGCTGCAGGCCCAGCAGGGAACCCTTCAGCAGAACTCCCTGCAAAGAGACTAGAGGCAAGACCCACCCAGC
>NW_004524698.1:1185570-1187412 GCF_000260255.1 Octodon degus
TTATAAGGGAAGCCTAAAAGGCAGATACCCATATTTTGACCTGGGACCCTGATCCCCAAACTGCATTCTAAAAACTTAAACAAGCACTTCTATTTGTTTGTTTGTTTGTTTGTTTGGTACAGGGTCTTGCTACAGAACTCGGACTCATAGTGGTCCTCCTGTCTCAGCTTCCTGAGCACTGGAATTACAGACAAACGCACCACACCCTGTTTCTGTGGCCGGCACAGTGACACAGCATGTGGTACTAGGGATCAAACTCAGGTCTTTGTGCTTGCCAGAGAGGTGGAACAAGCACTTTTAAATGTTCCAGCACTGAACCTACTAACAAGAGACCATTTCAATCTTATACTGATGAAAGGCAGGGCATGGTTTTGGGAATGCTTTTGAGGTACTGAAGACCTGCTCAACAGCCTGTAGGGTATCTGAGTCATAAATTAGACACTGGAGTGAAGGGATGGCCTGTGTGCCTTAGAGCTGTGGCTGTCATTGTTCTCCTGGTACTGGAGGAATCCAAGCTGACTCTAAGCAAAGATCTCACTGAATATGCACCTCACAATATGGCAGGACTACTTTCTTCCAAAAGAAACATATAGCTTGGTGAATGACCACTCAGAATACAGACACAACACATGAATAACATGTGCACTTGAGAGCAAATGGACATAGGTCTGTCTTGTGTTGTAATGGACTAACTTAATACACTTGTGTGAAATAAAGAAATGTTTTCTGAAAAAAACCCAAATGTATAACTGTCAGAAAACTGGCTTCTCCAGGCTCCATCTATAGAAGGACCAGCCATTTGAATAAAGATATGTTCTTCCTTAAATCCTGCCATCTTTCTATCAGAAAAGAAGGAAATTGAAGCTAAAAGATATAAGTGTAAACAAGTAATCCTTATACATGTGCATTTTAGACAATACTGCTAACTGACCCTGATTGGACTCTCTTCTTTGATGGAAGTTCATTCATGGAAAATGGAACAAGAAAGGTATGGGATGTAGTAGTGACCCTACATCAGATACTTGAAAGTTCCTCACCTGCCCCCAGGACTAGTGTCTAACTAGCAGAACTCATAGCTTTCAAAGGGCTTTACAACTCAGTGAAGGATGGGAAGTCAGTATTCATACTAATGATGATTATATGTGGTTAACTTCAACTCTAGGACAATTTAGTAGAAAAGCCTTCTTACATTGGGAAAAAGAAAGTACTCCTATTCTCATTGTCCTACCTCTGCTAAATACTTGGGATGGACATCCTCTGGATAGAAATAGTGTACATACACTCTAACTCTACAGGTTAAAGACTAATTTGCAACTAACTGGTTTAATCACCCTAGAATTAGATGGGAACCCCCAAAGACACTCATTGGTCCTGTGAAACCAATTTGTAGCTCTGACCATACCTGGATGGATAGGGGGATGTATACTGGGACTTGCACGCTTACAAAGCAGAAGCATCAAAAATATTGACAGACAAGTTTGCAATATTGAAAACTTACCCCACTGATGGTCTAGAAGTATGTTTCGTGAATATGATCATTTGGCTTCTTCTTTTATTTCTTTTAAATGTATTTGCTCAGGCTCATAGTGTTCCTCCTGTTTTCAGCCTCCCCAGCACTGGGATTATAGCTGTGTGCCACCACACCCAGATTTAGTGGCCAGCTCAGTGTGCCCAGGGGTGGGGCTGGTGCAGCATGTGGTGCTAGGGATGGAACCCCGGTCCCTGAGCTTGCCTAAGCAGGCACTTAGTTTGTTGCTCTATCTCGCTGGCCCATGGCTTCTATTTTTATCCCTTCCCTAGAGTTAGAGGATATCATGCAACATATCTGGACCTTGACTAACT
>NW_004524698.1:1187512-1193431 GCF_000260255.1 Octodon degus
GCTGCGCCTGGGCTGGGACTGTTCCCGCCGGTGCAGGGTAGCAGGAAGCTCTCCACACACTCACCGGACCTGGGCTAGGACTGGGTCTTGCTAGGATTTTATTTAGGATTTTTGCATCAATGTTCATGAGGGAGATTGGCCTGTAGTTCTCTTTTTTTAGTTGTATCTTTCCCTGGTTTTAGTATCAAAATAATACTTGCCTCCAGGAATGATTTTGGGAAGATTGCTTCCTATACAATTTCATTGAGTAGTTTGAAGAGTAGAGGGATTATATTATCCATAAATTCCTTGTAGAATTCAGCTGTGAATCCATCATGACCTTGACTTTTCTTAGCCAGTAGGTTTTTCAAAAATGACATTTCTTATTTCATTGACTGTTAATGGGTTATTGAGAGTTGTTATATCTTCCTGATTCAGTTTTTGTAATTTGTACCTGTCTAGGAATCTGTCCATTTCTTCTGGGTCTTCTACTGTGTGAGGGTAAAGATTCTCAGAGTAGCTATTGGTAATCTTCTGAATTTCTACTGAGTCTGTGGTAGTTACACCCTTTTCATTCCTTATTGCTTGTATTTGAATTTTTTCTTTCCTCTTTTTGATGAGGTTAGTCAGGAGCTTACTGATTTTATTTAATCTTTCAAAGAACCAGCTTTTTGATTCGTTAATTGTTTGAACTGTTTTCTTCATCTCAATTGAATTAATATCTGCTCTAATTTTAATGATTTCTTCCTGTATTTGTGTTCTGGGTTTGGTTTGCTCTTGCTTTTCTGGATGTTGGAGGTGCAACATTACGGTGTTTATTTGTTCCCATGTTGTTTTCCTAATGTGTGAGTTCATAGCTATAAAATTCTCTCTGAGGACTGCTTTCCTTGCATCCCGTAAATTCTGATAAGTTTTGTTTGAATATTCATTGAGTTGTAGATATTGTGGAATTTCTTGTTTAATTTCATCTGTGACCCATTGGTTGCTGAGTAGAGTGTTGTTTAATTTCCATGTGTGTAGTGGGTTTTTTCTGTTTTCTTGCCTTGTTTATTTTCAGTTTCATTGCACTGGGGTCCAATAATATGCATGGGATAATTTCTGTTTTCTTGCATATACTTAAGCATGATCTATGGACCAGCATGTGGTCCATTTTAGAAAATGGCCTATGTACAGCTTAAAAAATGTATATTGATCTGTTTTTGGTTGGAACACTCTGTATATGTCCACTAAGTCCATTTGTTCCAAGTGCTGGTTCAGTTCTGGAACTTCTTTGCTAATTTTTTATCTAGCTGACCTATCTTTTTTGGAGAAGGGGTTGTTAAGGTCTCCTGGTAAGACTCTGGTGTTGGATATTAGATTTTTCATGTCCATTGAGATTTGTCTTATATAGTTGGGTTCTTCCTTGTGTAATGTGTATACATTTATGAGTGTTACATCTTCCACTTGAATTTTTCCCCTAACCAGTGTATAGTGGCCTTCTTTATTTCACTTGGTCATTCTTGATTTAAAGTTGAGACTGAGAACAGAATTGCTACCCCTGCTTTTTTCTGAGGTGCTGGGGCATGTAGTATTGTTTTCCATCCTTTGACTGTCAGCCTATGTGTTTCTTTGTGAGCTACATGTGTTTCTTGATTACAGCATGTTGCTGGATTTTGTTTCCTAATCCACTGTGCCAGTCTATTTCTTTTAATTGGTGAATTGAATCCATTTATATTGATGGTTATAATTGAGATGTATTGACTTAATATTGACATATTCTTTACCTGCTGTTGTTTACTCCTTTTTCCCCCTGTGTTTAATTGTTTACACTATTTAGTGTGTTCCTTCTGTTCTTGTTAGTGGAGTTTTGATCATTTTGGTCCCTCTCTAGCACATCTTTTAGTAATCTGTGTAGGGTTGGTTTTGTCATCATGAAATTCTTTAGTTGTTCTTTGTCATCAAAGTATTTCACTTCTCCATCAAACTTGAAAGAGAGTTTTGCAGGTTATAGTAATCTGGGCTGGAATTTGTTTTCATAGAAGACTTGAAGTACTCTGCTCCATGCTCTTCTTGCCTTCGTAGTTTGTGAAGAGAAGTCAACCATTATTCTGATGGGTTTTCCTTTAACTTCGATCTGTTTCTTTTCTTTAGCAGCTTTTAGTATATTTCTCTTGTGCTGGATTTCTGGGATCTTGACTATTATATGTCTTGGTGTATTTTTAATTTGGTTGAAGTTATTTGGACTTCTGTATTCTTTGGCTAGCTGAATGTCACACTATTTCCTCATATTTGGGAAGTTTTCTGCTATTACTTCTGCCCATATTCTTTTTGTGTCATTTGTATTGACTCCTTCTTTCTCATTGATGCCTATTAGTCTCATGTTATTCATCTTTGCATCATCTTGTAGGTGGTGAATCAATTTTTCCTACATTGTAGTTGTTTTTAAAAGATTTTTTCTTACCTTTTCATTAGCTGCGACAGCATCCTTGAGATCTGAAACTCTATCTTCACTTTCACTCAAATGGTTATGCAAGCTTGTGTTTCAAATTTCATGTTCTTTTATATCTCTTTTACTCTACTTCATGCAATCTATTTCTTCCCTGTATTGCTCTTTCAAGGAATCCATCACTTTTCTAATCTCCTGTATTTTTTTATGTGTCTTCTTGAGAAGTAGTTGTTAATTCTTTTACTTCAGCATTTATTTCTGATCTGATTTCTTCTATATGTTTCTTCACTTGATTCTTTATTTCAGATGCTCTTGATTCAGAGATTTCTTTTTTCTTTTCAGAGATTATTTCTGTTCTTAATTCCTCTATGCCTTTCTGCTGTTGTTTCTTTACTTTAGACACTATTAATTCATAGATTTCTTTTTTATTTCAGAGATTAATTCTTGTTTGAGTTCCTCTATACCTTACTGCTGTTCTTTGTTTACTTGAAATAGTATTAATTCAGATATTTCAGCTGTGCTAATGTCCTGTGCACTTCTTCTGGCTGGGCTCAGGGCCTGAGATTGCATTTTGCTCCTCCTCTTTGTCATTTTGTATAGCACTGTCCACTGACTTTTGATGTAGAGCTTTGTTGCAGTTATAACCTTAGCACCTACTAAAATTCAGGTACCTATATACCAAGTTCTAGTTCCTCCAGTTGTGCCTGGCTTGGGTCTGGCCACTGTGGTCATCTCCTTCCTGCTGCTGCCCTTGGAGGTGAGCCTGCTGTGCCCCTCTGGCAAGATGTTGTGCTCCTGGATTAGCTGCTTGGTTTTGACCCTAGTTTCACTGCAGGGACTTCAGCTGCAGAGTTTCACCCCAGGCCTGTATGCCAGACATGGGTTCAGTCTGGAGGGGTAGGGGCATGAGAGCACAGAAGCTCTCCCAGACACTCACTAGGCCTGGGCTTTGGCAGGTCTAGAGGGCTCCCAAAAGCATGGTGGAAGTTCTGACTCACATGGTGGGCTTGGGCTGGCTCTGGAGGGGCAGAGGAGGTCTGGACAATGCGGTGAAAGGTCTCTCGCATGTGGGGTCTGGGCTTGGTCTGGTGGGCACAGGACAGGGCAGAAGCTCTCCCACACACTTGCAGGGCCTGTGGTTGGGCAGATCTACAAATTAGTTGTTTAGATTATCACATATTAACATGCAAATTGGAAGAAAAACAATGAGATAAAATTTAAGCATTAAATGCTCCTTTCAGTAGACCAGCAGAAATCAGCAGTATACAAGACAGATTATTTGTAAGAACAAGTTTATTATCCACACAGCCTCAGATATTAGGAAAAACTACAAAAGACTTTTTTGCTTCAGATAGCTTACTTGATGCTTTAGTGAGAATTTCCTCCTCAGTATTGAGACTAGGAGGAAGCCAATGGGAGAAAACAAAGAGAACAAGAGAAAGTGGCTGCCTTAGTTATGGCCTTAAAAGGAATAAACCCTAATTCTGGTCCTCAAGGCTCCAAGAAGAGCTCAACAACTAAGTTCTCATTCTACCTCTGTGGAAAGCCATGCCATCATAGCAGGGCCTGTGATAACTGTCAAGACAAGAGGCCCCCCAACTGCAAAGATGACCACTGAAAGTCAGACAGCCCCCTCAGATAGAGGTCCCAGGGATCAGACCCATCTCATCAACTGGTCCTGTAGGCCTAAAGGGCCCCAGGACACTCTCTGCCCTCACCCTCTGGATGGACTGTCATCTCCAGAGGGGAACCTTGGGAAATTGTGATCTTAGAGGATAAAGAAACCAGCCTATTGTTGAACACTGGCAACTGGACATGCATGTTTCTCAATCCTTATTTTCAACCCTGGCCTTTCCAGCCATCATGCTTCAATGAAAGGAGTCATTGGAGAGAAGGTAACTCATCCTTTCTCATATCCCTTAGGCTGTAACTGGGATGACTGTCTCTTCACTCATTCCTTTTTAATTGTGACTGAAAGTCTAGCTCCCCTCCTGGAGATATATGTCTTATCTTATTTGAATACCATATTATACATGTACTCAGTTCAGGTATGCCACCTTATGAAGCCAGAAATAAATCCTAAAGTATGGGCAACTAAATGTAGAATAAGAAGAGCAAGAAGAACTTCTCTGGTGCAAATACATCTCAAAGATCCATTTTTCCTCACCAGAGACAACATCTTCTAAGGCTTGAAGTTAAAAGAGGACTGTTGGTTATAACTGACAACTTAAGGGCACAAGGTCTACTTCCACATTATTATAGCCCATGCAACACTCCATTACTTGGAAACATTGAATTCAAAGACTCAATGAGGCTTGAAGGTTGGTATAGGACCTTCAGTTGGTAAATGAAGCAGCAGTACCAATTTACCCAGTGGTATCTAAACTGGGTACTCTCCTTTCTCAGATCGCAGAAGATGCTGGGTAGTTTTTAGTGTTAGATTTAAAAGACGCCTTCTTTTGCATTCCTTTATGTATAGATTCCTAGTTTCATTTTGCTTTTGAAAATCCTTGAAACCATGCTTCCCAGCTGACTTGAACTATGCTTCCTTAAGGGTTCAGAGATAATCCTTACCTTTTGACAAGTGTTTTCCCACAATTTGGCATGTTTTGAATTTTCCCAAATAATGGTCTTATGATATATGGATGATATACTGTTATGCACCTTCTGAGGAAGAGCTCTCCAGCCATGGATCCCATGCTCTGCTGAATTTTCTAACACACAGAGGTCAGAAGGTCTCTAGATGTAAGACTTAACTTTGCAACCCTGAGGTAAAATACTTGGACTTTATCATATCTAAGAGAACAGAACACTGGGGGGAAAGAGAATTAAACTAATACTTTCCTTCCTGGAACCTGAGACCCTGAACAGGTAAGGATATTCCTAGGAGTTATAGGCCTTTGTTGTCTTTGTTTTTTTTTTTTTTTTTTTTTTACATATAATTAAATTTTAATTTAAAATATGGCTCTGTCACAAGAAAAACATGCAACAGAACTGTATGGGTATTTAGTTGTGTGACATTTTGGTTGAGGAATAAAGGGTAAGTCCTTCAATAAATTGTGCTTAAATGACTTATTGTGGGAGGAAAAGGAGAAGTTAAACCTTTTACATAGAGTCAAGGACTTGTGGGGGAAAAGGGGGAAGTAAACTTCCCCAGCCAGGAAAGATTGCTGGTGAGTATGATGTTTACATGGGAATGACAGTAAACATGCAAGATAAAATGATACAGGAAACAACGAATAAAATACCGACAATTGACTAAAAGCTCTGAGCACCCTGGGGAACAACCGGAATTAAAGTTTAACAAAATTATTGTATTGCATTGGGTAATAGCAGATTCTTGGAAAATCATTTGGATAACCTAAATTCTCTTCTATGCTAGCACTTCTTGTGTCAAAGATAGATATTTTTTTTCTACAGTTTTATTGATAAACATATAGCAATGAGACAGTTTCAAATCAAATCGGAAGTACAGTTTCAACAAATAATACACTGCATATATTATTCTTAGTGGT
>NW_004524698.1:1201521-1220852 GCF_000260255.1 Octodon degus
TTATTATTTCTTGCCTATATCTTGTAATATGAGAAACTACTTTGGCAGTAACAATACACAATGTACTAACCATTGTTACTCTCCTAAAATCTTGTTTTGAGATTTTGTACCATTTATTTTATTTTTTTCTCTAAAATAAAAATAACTGATGTCAAAAATAAAAAAAAATACTAAGGGTAAGAGTCAGGGTTTTGGCCATCACACTGCCTAAAATTAATTTAATCTAAAATGGCTTTTGTTGAGATTTTATACTGGTTTTCAGTAATTCTGTCACTATTAAAGAAACATACTTTTAGAGATACATGACTAGACATTCATTTTTAATAGAATTTGGAATTATAAAGTGGTGAGTTAATAGATACTAAATGGATTAAAAAAAAAAAGAAGAGATCTTACATGACATCTCATTTGGTCTCTCTCTTTCTTAAATGAAGAAGTAAAATTAATGAGGCAAGCTGTCCTCAAAAACTGGGTGGTGTTAGATATTCTAAGAACAGTACAAGGGGGTACTTGTGCAACTGTAAAAAGGGAACATTATATGTATGTTCCTAATCCTTCTGCTTATATCTTGATGGTTGTTTAAGATATTGAATGACAGGTTAATGCCATGTCAGATTCTCAAATTCCCTGTATCTTCTCCTTACCCTTTTTGTGGGAGACTATTCCTGGTGGAAATATTTGTTGGTTGTATTTTTAATAATCTTATGAATCTTATTATCTGGCCAATGTGTACTTGGTCTTGTTTCCTCTAGACTTAAAGCTACAAGCCTATCCAAGATGAAAACCCCTGGTATCTATCCAGGGTCTTTAGATAGACCTTCTGTGGAATATCTCTGACTATTGATCATCACTACAACCCCCTTCAGTCAGAAGTAGTCAGAAAGGTAATTGCCCCTTGACCCCTCATGACAGTTAGGGCTACCTTTTGGGGAGGTATTAAGCAGCTAAGTTAGGTAAATATTATAGGCATTCAGATAAGGCTAAGACCTCAAAGGTGTCAATGCAGAAGATAAGAACACATTGCAGTTGGACAAGGTGGCACACATTTGTAATCCCAGCATTCAAGAGGCTGAGACAGGAGGATTACTGTGAGTCTGAGGCCAGGGTAGGCTAGTTCAAGGATAGCCCACACTACAGAGGTAGACCCTGTCCCCCCAAGACCCCCCTCCAAAAAAATCTCAAGACTAAAACAAAACACAACAACAATAAAAGCACATTACAAGTGTGGCTGGAGATGTATTTACTGAAGGCCAGAACTCAGGATAAGCAATATACTATAATCGATAGTCTAAATAGGCATCATTCACCTGAATAGGCAACCAGGACCTCCTAGCTTATTTCTTCCAAAAAAAAAGACCTTGTTCTTTCCATGTACATTTGCTATATGACACACTTCCCCATTGGATCAACATTTACCTAAATAGTATACTTGTACCTACTGATTGAGCATAGTTTTTTCTTTGTTTGTTTTGTTTTTCTGAGATAGAATCTCACTATGCAGTTCATGCTAGCCTTAAACTTACTATGTAGTACAGGCTAGCCTCAAACTTGTGGTGATACTCCTGCCTCTGTCTCCCCAGTGCTGGGATTATAGGCATGTACCACCACACTCAGCAGTTGAACATAGTTTTGTCCCATGTTGTACCTACCTTGTGATTTTGTTCTCACCTTGTGATTTTGCTTCCTTCCTTTGAGAAATGGGTCATTGGCAACCCACTTACCAGGTCCCCTCCTGTCTCTCTCAGGAGTTGTTTCTCCCTCAATAAAATTTCCTACTTTTAACTTCTGTTATTCCTTAGAATTCATTCAATTTTGGGGAACATCAGTTTGGGATATCTGACACTTAATAGGTTGGAAGCTATGTGGGAAGTGCTGTATCAAAAGGATCAAGATTAGACCTGCTGGGAACAGGATTTAGTGATGATGAAAAAGAGGACTCAGCAGAGATCGAAGAAGGACAAAATAGTTGGATAGATGCTCAGGAAATGTTTCCAGGAACGACTGGTCAACAGTGCACAGGGGAAGAGCTGCTGCTATGGTCTTACTGCATCAGGCTAAAGGTCGAAACCAAGTTGCACCTGTAACAGGGCCAAGAGGCACATTATTCAGCAGGTGATTAAGTCACAAGGGTAGAACCTTCTGGGATAAGGGACTTGTCAAAGGCTTTTGGGAGGGAGCTATTTGCCCTTTCCTTGGGACACAGCAAGAAGCTCTCATCAGATACTGAGTGCTGATGTTTTGACCTCACAGCCTCCAGAACTGTGAGAAATAAACTTCTGTTGTTGACATATTACACAGCCTGGTATTTTATCATAGGAGCACAAATAGTCCAGCAAATCAATTAAGATAAAGAACTGGTTTTTAAAAACATAAAAAGTTGTGCTTGCCCTGTTTCAAGTCAAAGTGACCTCCTGTCTTTCTGGAAGCAGTTCTGTCTGTTGTGACCAAATGACCTTCTGAAACTTGGAATGTGGGCAGCTCTCAGTGTAAGCATTGTTATGGATAATTTAAGCTGCGATCTGGTGAAAGATGTAGTTCTCCACCCCTCCTTAGTGAGTGACAAGGTCACACTGGAGCCCTGAAAATATGCATCCTCTCTGTCATGGTAGTCAGGTGACTGGGAGTCTTTCAAGGACAAGAAAAGAAACCCAGCCAGAAACCTCACAAAATTAAGGACTTCTGTCTTTTATCTGATTCTAGGGAAGGAATCAAAGTAAACATAGAAGTGGCTCTCTGGACTCAGAGACACAAGCCAGATGAGCAAGGGAATGCCATCATTTGCACGATTTAGACATTGTGCCTGATTGTCTGCTTTCCTATTTGGAACCTTCTCCTGCTGCTCAGTTTGCAACCTCATACACCCTTGGAGCTTCCCGCGGCAAGGTGAAACTAACGGTGGTTCTGAAACCACAAGGGCCTGCCTTTCTCTAGCTGCTTAGCCTGGGAGTCAGTTTACTCTCCCGCCGGTGAGACAGTTTTCTCTGCCTTTCCGGGCTGCTGCGGGGGCACAAGGAAGTTCCATAACCCGAGTTAGATGCTCCTCTTCTCTCTGAGGCCAGTGTGTGAGTCAGAGACCTAGTCGTGTTGTCTAGCCGAACTTCCGGCCAGAATGGTTTTGAGCACTTTAGATATGTGTAGTGCAACTGAAGGACCGACACTTTTACTTTATTCTATTTTGCTTTCCTTCGTTTTTGTACTTTGCTTGGGACCCATAAGACTTCATGCTGGGAAAGAGCTAGGCTAGAGTTCTGCGGTACCCTGCCATTGCTTCCTTTAAATAGAGCCGCCAGGCGGAGACTAGCCAGGAGCTTTCTCATCCTTGATGGGTCCCCTTCCAGGCCAGGCCACTTGTTAGGCTGACTCATGAGTTTGGACCCTGTAAGGGGCATCTTGACTACAGTTTCTTCCCCTAATGGGATCCTCCTGAATGAAGTCAGAACTAGCAGAAAACCCGGGTCCAGGACCTCGCAGTGTGAGACCATAACAACCAAGAACTCTATTTACTTCCCCACCAGTCACCCTCCACAATCTTGAGCCTTGGGGAAATGAGGTGGGGGCCCACCCGACTGAGCTTCCCACGGCCACAGGCTCCTTATTTTATGCAGCAAGCAGGCGAGGCTCCGTATTTCCACGTCTACTTCACAGACGAGGAAACTGAGGCTCCCGTGGGCTCTGGACAATGCAAGCGCCAACGTTGAGCGAACACTCTGGGGCTCCGGTGCACACGCCAGACGTTTCCGGGAGTCGGGCTGTCCCGGCGCGAGGGGAAAGTAGAGGGTAAATATTTGCGACTGTAACTCGGGCTCCGGCGACTGACACGTCACTGCGGTTCGCAGGCGGGCGCGTGGCGAGGGCGGGAGCTTTGGCCAGGGACGTCCAGAGCGCAACTGGGTTGCACCGCCCACCTGGCTCTGGGGCTGGGGGACTCCGCGGCCCCGCCCCGAGCAGGACCGGCCCCGCCCCAACCTGACGGACCCCGCCCTCAGCCCGCCCCGGCTCCGCCCCTTGCTCCGGCGGCTATAAGTGAGAGGGCTGCAGAGCTCCAGGTCTCCGAGGGCGTGCGGGTCCCGAGTGGCTCAGTGTTGTGAGTGCTGCTTGGGTGCACGCGGAGGTCGAACTCCACTATCCGGCCTCGGCGCCAACGTCGACCCTGTCCTCGCTTACGCTTCACAAGGCTCGAGCGCAGCCACCTCATGAAGCCCCCTACGACGCAGGGCAGCCCCGCGGCCGCTGCGGCTGCAGGTGAGTGCAAGCGATTCAGGTTCTCCAAAGCCCGGCTTTGCAGGCGGGGGCCGAGAAGAGAGGCCCGTGGGGTCCTTTACACACCCGCCCTTCTGTCCTGGCGGGCGGGACCCTGCCCCTACTTCGCTCCAAGAGCGATGCAGGAGGCTCATCCTGACTCAGCCTCCCTCCTCCAGCCAGGTTCTCCCCACCCTCGCCCGGATTAGCGAGCGCGTGGGAAAGCGCGGGGCGTGTCGATTAGCACCTAGCTGGCTTCAGCCTCTCAGCCGAGGCTTGGTTTCTTATCTGTCCAGTGGGTTTGATCTAGATGCCCTGGGGAGGGCGGTTGAGATGACGGAGCCAGCTGTGGCTCACGCCCATCACACTCAACGTATTGTCCCCCGGACCGCGCGACTCGGGCCCAGGGAGCGGGGGCGCCTGAACCTCATCACTGAGCCCGCTGTCCCTGCCCTTGCCCCAGCCCCTGCCCTGGACTCTGCGGCCGCCGCGGACCTGACTGACGCGCTGTGCGAGTTTGACGCGGTGCTGGCTGACTTCGCGTCGCCCTTTCACCAGCGCCACTTCCACTATGAGGAGCATCTGGAGCGCATGAAGCGGCGGAGCAGCACTAGCGTCAGTGACAGCAGCGGCTTCAGCGACTCGGAGAGTAAGTGCGGCCGCTCCTCTCAGGCCTGCTACCTAGGGATCTGACCTCAGTTTGCTTGACTGGGGTCCCGGGTCCGTGCCTTGCCTAGAAAGCCTTCAGAACTGAGCCCCAGAGGACCCGGTGTGTGTCGCAACGCTGGAGCTACTAGTAGCTTTTGCTGAAAGAGCCAGATGGGACTCGTGAGACCTGTGTCAGGCCCTTCCATGCCTCCCCGCCTCTGCTTTTCTCTCCTCCAAGCTAAAACTTTCTAAAGTATGTGGAACAAGTGCCACTGAAGTGGGAGGGGCAGGTGGGGACATGAAAGCACACAGAGCTTAAACATTTGTGAAACCAGGAAAGGTTTCATAAACTGCTATTCTTGGATTTTTTTTTTTTTTTTTTTTTAAATAGCTCCTTGAGTTTTCTTCTGGCCGTGAGCTCCCAGACATGTTTCTCCATGGCATGCAACTTTGAAAGACTCCCTGGCACTGCAAAATTCAGAAACTGTTTAGAGTGCCTGTCTTCCTTCAGACAGGTCACTACCCAGGCTGGAGCTAAGCCAGAAAGCAGATGGCTTGAAGTCGCTTCCTGGTGAACATTCCCCCTGTGGGGATCACCACTAGATCTCTGTCTTAACCTTGTAAAGAGACAGCTTTTTTTTTTTTTTTTTTTTTTTTTGGTGGAACCAGGGATTGAACTCAGACCCTTGCCCTTGACAGGGAAGCGCTTATTCCACTGAGACAGCTTTTTTTTTTTTTTTTTTTTTCTAGAAACTTGAATGTCCTAGTAGATTATGGATACCTGTTTAGGTATTAAATACCAAATTTAGCAACTTTAAAATTATGGATTCCAAAACCATTTTAAAGTGAGTTTTAGGCTGAATGTGGTGGAACACAACTGTAGTCCCAAAACTCAGGAGGCTAAGGCAGGTGGGTCGCTGCAAGTTCGAGGCCAGCCTGGGCTACAAATTGAGTTCAAGGCCAGCCTGAGCTGCATAGTGAAGCCCTGTCTCAAAAAATAAAAATTAAAGTAAATTAAATTCTGTTTATTCTTGAGCCTTTAATACCTAGACGGATTATAGGCAGGTACCTTTTCAGCTTTTACTGCCCCTGAATGTAGTGTGAAAATGGGCTTTCCTTGTGGTTCTCTGGTTCTGCAGTCTCTGGAGCTCCTTTGTATTACTGTCCTTTCTGACAAGGGATAAGGGCCCTCATCACCCAGGTCGGAGTTTGAGTCAGAAACCTGAGTTTCAGTAGAGTTTTCCTAGCAGCCCTGGCAGAAGGTTGTGCTAGGCTGTAGCTTTTGAGGTGAAGAGGGGTGGAAGACTATGCTGTTAATTTTCCACTTAAAATTCTTTTTTTTCTTCTAATACTCTGGCTACTCATCTTTGGTGTCCAAGGGAAGTGTTAATATTTTGAAATGTGTCTCAATGCCTGTGGCCAACCTTAAGTGGGGCATGGAGTGAGTTATTCATCAAATACAAATTCTCTCCTCCATGGGAAGGAAAGCTGGTCATTGCTGTTCTGTAGTAAAGAACAGCTCCTTTCTGAACCAGAGCTCTATTCTGTTAGCCGATGGCCAGAGCTCACCCATTCATGGCTGATTGCAAGTTCTGCTGTAAGTGTAAGTGTAGTGCTTCCCACAAGACTAGTCAGAATAGTTTTGGCAGGAGTTGTGTGTGTCCAAAAGTCATTTCTTAAGGAAGCATACAATGTGTATCTTAATTGCTGCCAAGAATTGAGCACAGACATTTGTTAAACTCATATGCCCCTTTGATGTTTTTCTGTGGAGGAAAATGCTAGAGAGAGCAGCCTACTGAAATTTAGCTCTCTAAAAGGGAGCAACCTGGGTAATAATAGTAACAGCAGTTCACTTTTAGCAAGCTCTTACTAGGATTATTTATTAGCTCTTTCTATTGGCGATCTCTTTTCTGTTCTTTGTGATCTTTACCAGTTCCTTTAGTTAGGTAGCATTATCTGATAGCATTTTTCTGATAAAACCGAAGAATCATGGCACTGACTCTCCACTACTTTGTTCTATCACCATAGGTGGCTGGCTAGCAGGGGAGCTCACTCCTTAGGAAGAAGGAAGTCTTGTTAAACCCAAAGCATGTGTTGGCTTGTCAGCAGTAGTTTTGTTTAAGATCTCTTTGAGCTAGCAGGTTTCTTTGAGCTACCAGATATCTCAGTAGTGCCCAGGACTTGTAACATAGGAAGTGGACCAAAATAACAATTGCAGATTAACTTCACATTAGGAATAGGTTTCACATGGTCATTGATTAAAGTAGGGTTCTTCCTTTTGGATGGATTTGCCTTCCAATAAGTAATATCAGGCACCTTAGTGGGACAAATTTTTAAGTAAAGGGGGACTACAATTAGGAGCTAGGGAAGACTTCTTCATTCCTGATCCTCAGAGTGCTTTAGAAATTGTAAGTATCTTTGGTTTGAAGTAGTTTTAAAGACTATATATTTTTTAAAACTTTGGAAGTATAGCTTGATTTCTCAAATGTATTTTAATGAAATCTTTACTCATATGTTACAGATTGTAACTGATGCATTAATTTACGCTTTACTGATTGGTTTTAGGTATGATGAACTCGCGTCTCTGATGTTCTGGAGTTTCACATTTTTCTTTCTAGAAGGTAGTGTTTTGCTATTTAGTAGGAAAGGTCTGAGGCCTACTCTGTATGCTAAGGCTATGATATAATAGACGTTTTAGGGAATGAGGGACCAGTGTTTGCATTTGCAAGTGCTAAAACATCTGAAAATTGTTGCCTAGAGTATTCTGGTCTAGTTTCAGGAGAAAGGACCTTCTGAGCCTTGGGGGACCAGAATGACAGTGTGTTATAGCTGATATGCCTAGGACCCACTGATAGCAGAACTTGAACTCTTTCAAGCTATGAGAGGATGAGGCCAGTTAGGAGTCATAAGGATGCCTCATAGTACTTAAGAATTCCTGTGAACAATAGGTCTTATTCGGATGCCTGGTAAACTGTCCTGAAGAATAGAGCAATCATAGACGAGGACCTGGGGCCACAGTGGTAAAAATGAGAAACAGATTGCATTATTGTATCTTATTTTACTGAAGCTGTCAGAATTTAGATTTTGATGAAGAAAACTACTCCCCTCATCCCTGCCATCTCCTGTGGAAAAAAGGAAAGAGAACCAAGGCTTTCTGTCTCAGTAAATTACTATAGTTTGTTTGCCATAAATGTGTGGAATTGTTCTATATTTACCAGAGCTCTGGATGAGGTTTATGCTTGGTGGTTTTACTCCCTTCTGGAGTAGCACATGGTACTAACCCTAAATTACCTTTCTCCTACCCCATCCCCCAGAACTCAAAATCCATACCTGCCTTTTAAACAATTCTTTGCTTGTTTGAGTTTCTCAAGCTTTTTGATGCACTAGCAATTGTATATTTAATACACTTTCATTTCTTTTGGTAGTGTCTTAGAAACTTCAGTCCTAGAATTTGAGAATTTTGGTTTCAGTTCTGAATGTGGACTTTCCCTGGATGTTTCCAGTGGAGTTTTGAGATGCTGCTGAGGTAGGGCTTTAGAGCTGATTGAAATAGACATTATAAGTCCTTGAAATACTCAGCCTTCCCACCTTCTGAAGTGCTACAGACCTTCACTGTTGAGCCATATTAAGGACAGTCTACTAATAAGGGTACCCTTTGAGCCCTTATTAATAGCAGTATCTGGCATGGGATTGGATCAATAATACATGAATATGCTATCAGCCAATGACACACTGCTGTCATATTATCAGACCAAAAGCTGTCATCTTGCAAGGAATAGATCCAGTTCCAGGGAAGTGAAAGGCACAGGAAGTCAGGTCTTGCTCATCTTTTAATCTCCCACACCACTTCACATGAAATTCTGTTCACTGTGGATGCTTAATGGAAGTCCATGGGAAGCAGTTTCACTGGGGAAAGGTAAAGAGAGGTCTCGCATGGCTATCTAAACATAGCAGAAAACCAGGGCCTGGAATTATATTCATTTTATTTTCTATGATGAGTTTTTTTCTTCTGACCTACTACTCTCTATTTTGCTAAGGAATTTAGAAAAAAATCATCATCACTACACACAGAGTACCTAAGTGCATAGTGCACCATCACATGGCCTCTGTGTACATGCTGTCCAGAGTGGTATAGCTTTAGGGCTCTGGGGTTGCTTTTTTTGTTCTTTCTGCGAGTGAGTGGCATCAGTAGACTCTTATTATAAGAGTGTAGCTAAATAGGGTGGGTTTGGCTTTAGGATGCTGATAGTTCATTTCCTCTTAATACTTGAAAGTGGAGCATCACAGAATCTGGAGTTGGGTTAGCCCAGACTGTGTACCTCATGGAAAGAGATGGAAGTTACTGTGTGGCAATAAGCTAGCAGGGTGTGGGCTAATTGTGTGTGGGTGGGCGGTGGGAGGGGTCTGGAGAGTGGGTGAGGAGAGGGGAAGTGAGCATATGCTATGCTGACGTGCCTGTGTGCATGTTTATATATAGAACTGGTGTAACTTGAATTTTTTTCCCCCCCTTTGGCCCTCATTGTGGAAGTACCATGAGTTCATAGGTAATAAAAGGAACTGCTAACCATTTTGATAGTCTAACTTACCACTGAATTTATTAGTCAAGAAAAAGTCAGTTGTCTTGAATTTAGAGAAAGAACTTAGATCATGGTTTTAAGCATGTGGATCAGACTCTGAAGGATTAGAAGCAAGCTAGGGCCTTTTTCTGAGTCTCTGGCTCTTGTTCCCCAAGACACCTGCATTGCCTTGAGCTTCATCTGAATCCCCAGTGGATGCCCTCTTTTCTACCATCTTCTTTTTTAAAATATGTTTTTATTTTTTTAAATTTTTTATTCATTTTAAAGAGAAAAAATAGCAATGAAACAGTTTCAAAACAGGTTAGTAGGACAGTTATAATAATTAATACATTGCATATTGTTGTCTTCATAGTAGTTATTCAGAGGACAAGATGTAGACATGATTCATGTCTAAACAATATTAGTACAAACCTTTCTTCTCATTGAACTAAGAGAAAGTAGCTGTATATCTATCCTACCTATTTTGCATATACAAAAATATTTTTTTTCACTACAAAATGTTCCTTCATTTTATCCCCCATTTTTGCTTTGTTTTGTCAGAGATGGGTATTCTATTGCTGTACCATCTCTTTTATAATGGCCTATTCCATGTTGAAATACTTTCTTCCCCAAACACTCAATCTTTGGTCTACTTGCTTGGAAGGTGAATTCATTGTGGTCATCCTCTCCCCCAAAGCATAATAATGTGTAGCTACAAAATTGCTGGCATTAGAGCAGAACAGAGTTGAAGTCCAAAGTCAGGAGAAGCACTACAGGGGTGCATGTAGGCGGGGGTGGAGTGAGGCGTGGCTCCCAAGTGCCAGCCGTCATGGGAGATAAAGACCAAAGTGGTAGCCCCGAGTTCTGGGCCAGTGAGTTTTGGAGCTGAAACTCTGGTTAGAAATGGGGTGAAGTTCTTGAATTTTTTCAGAGCCAATGATAATATGCCAAGGGCCTCATGTCATCTGGCTTGTGCTCAGCTCTCCTGGAACCCTCTGTGTTTTCCTTGACCCTAAGACTTACTTCTCCCCAAAAGTTTCTCATGTGTATTATGGTGAGTACCCTGTTCATTGCAGTGATAAATACTAATGCTTCTGCGTAGGTCTGTAATGGGTGCAGCCACTTTCCTGTGTATGGGTCTCAGCTATTCTTCTCTCATTGCTGGGACAAATACCCAACACCCAAAATGAAGGAAGAAAAGGTTTATTTAGCTCACAGTTACTGGAGGTTTCAATCCATAATCAGCTGGCTCCAAGGCAGGGTGGCACATGGCAGAGAGCAACCTTTCATGGTGGTTACAAAGAGCAGAGAGTGAATGGGAGAAGTAGCAGCAACAAATGGCAACAGAGAGCAAGTCTATCTCTCTTAAATTGCATTCAAACTATCAGCTCCAGGCTGGGGGAAGTACTCACACCCATCATCCCAGCAGCACTAAGGCCCATAATCCCAGCTTTGATCATAAATTAATCTCAAGCTCTAGAGGTCCCTGCCCCATGACTGCTCAAGGCTTTGGGGGGACAACTAGACACAAACTGTAACAATGGAGGACTATCTTCTAGACTTGAGCTCAGCTGACAAATCAAGAAAGGCTTGGAGGGCTTTCCAAGTCAAGTTTGGGAGAGGTCACCAGTGTCTTGAGAAATTAATACATGGCCACAAAAGTGTCCCGTGGTCATGTAGAATTGGGAAATAGGGCCAAACTGGTTTGTCACAAGACTTCTCAGGGATGTTAAAAATGGAAATGATCAAAGGTGCTTAATTGCTTCAGGAACTTAGTTGATGATGATGCTCTTCATCATCATTCTCTTCATCAAAAAGATGAGTCTTTTTTGGGGGGCAATTGTAAGCATAAGGCACAGTGTTCTGGCTCTCAGTAGGTGTTCATCATTAAAGCTCTGAAATGATTATGGTCTTTTTATATGACCTGAGCTGGACCCCTTGAAGAAAGAATAGATTGTGAAGTTGAGTCACAAAGATCTTCTGGGCATGTTTGGGAAAATGGCCTATTTAGACAGGTGGAAAGAGACAGAACAAGATGGTAGCCTAGTCACTTGGTAGAAGAGGGAGGAAAGAAATCCAGCTAAGATGCCTGAGTATAGTAACCTTTTAGTAAAGAAGGTGAATTAGTTCCAGACTAAAAGCCTTTCTGAAACACTAATTCTTTTTATACCCACCATGTCTTCTGTAACTGACTCAGTTCACTTTGACTTATGAGAACCAAAGCAGATTTTTTTTCTCCCCTGAGCTGAAGAGAATTAGCTTAGAGTAAAGGAATCCTGAAGGAAATAAGCAGCCCAGCAAGGCCCTCAGCGTTCAACCACTCCCCTCACTTGGAGTCTGTCCAGAGCTTGTATCTACTACAGCCTAGGCTGGGTTTTGTGTTCTGCATGAACCAGGAGGCTGTTCCATTGTGACCACATTGGCCACATCCTGCTTCTACTGCCTGCTCTGCCTCTGAGCCCTCTGACGTGGTGTTGCTCTCTACATGTCACCACCCTCAGTAGGGCTGGCAGTAGGCTGATGGGGGCTGGTTTCCTTCTCCTCAGCAGAGCCTAGAGAGGTAGAATCTCAGTGCTCCAAGGCTGAAGGGATTTTTAAGGATTGTTAAATCCTACTTTCCATTTTTATTGAGGGATAAATAAACTTTCTTCAAAAGTTTCTCATGTGTATTATGGTGAGTACCCTGTTCATTGCAGTGATAAATACTAATGCTTCTGCGTAGGTCTGCAATGGGTGCAGCCACTTTCCTGTGTATGGGTCTCAGTTATTCTTCTCTCATTGCTGGGACAAATACCCAACACCCAAAATGAAGGAAGAAAAGATATACAGTAGATATACAGCTACTTTCTCTTAGCTCAATGAGAAGAAAGGTTTGCACTAATATTGTTTAGACAAGAATCATGTCTACATCTTGTCCTCTGAATAACTACTATGAAGACAACAATATGCAATGTATTAATTATTATAACTGTCCTACTAACCTGTTTTGAAACTGTTTCATTGCTATTTTTTCTCTTTAAAATGAATAAAAAATTTAAAAAAATAAAAACATATTTTAATTGGAGGGCTTTCCAAGTCAAGTTTGGGAGAGGTCACCAGTGTCTTGAGAAATTAATACATGGCCACAAAATTGTCCCATGATCATGTAAAATTGGGAAATAGGGCCAAACTGGTTTGTCACAAGACTTCTCAGGGATGTTAAAAATGGAAATGATCAAAGGTGCTTAATTGCTTCAGGAACTTAGTTGATGATGATGCTCTTCATCATCATTCTCTTCATCAAAAAGATGAGTCTTTTTTGGGGGGCAATTGTAAGCATAAGGCTCAGTGTTCTGTCTCTCAGTAGGTGTTCATCATTAAAGCTCTGAAATGATTATGGTCTTTTTATATGACCTGAGCTAGACTCCTTGAAGAAAGAATAGATTGTGAAGTTGAGTCACAAAGATCTTCTGGGCATGTTTGGGAAAATGGCCTATTTAGACAGGTGGAAAGAGACAGAACAAGATGGTAGCCTGGTCACTTGGTAGAAGAAGGAGGAAAGAAATCCAGCTAAGATGCCTGAGTATAGTAACCTTTTAGTAAAGAAGGTGAATTAGTTCCAGACTAAAAGCCTTTCTGAAACACTAATTCTTTTTATACCCACCATGTCTTCTGTAACTGACTCAGTTCACTTTGACTGAGTATGGATTGAAACTTCCACTTTGGTCTTTATCTCCCATGACGGCTGGCACTTGGGAGCCACGCCTCACTCCACTCCCGCCTACATGCACCCCTGTAGTGCTTCTCCTGACTTTGGACTTCAACTCTGTTCTGCTCTAATGCCAGCAATTTTGTAGCTACACATTATTATGCTTTGGGGGAGAGGATGACCACAATGAATTCACCTTCCAAGCAAGTAGACCAAAGATTGAGTGTTTGGGGAAGTGTATTTATCACTGCAATGAACAGGGTACTCACCATAAATACACATAAGAAACTTTTGAAGAAAAACTGCCTTGCTCAAGGGCACTTACTCCTGGGCCTCCTGTAACCCTGCTTCTGGAGGGATGAGAATAGGAGTGGTGAAATCCTTCACGTGTCTGTTGTAAATGGACTATCTTCTGTTTTTACTTTAGCCTGTCCCTAGACTGTAAGATCTTGGGAGAAATTCATGATAAAGATTTTCTCATGAGCAGGGAGATGATGATAATGATGGTGATGGTGGTGTGTGTGTGTGTGTGTGTGTGTGTGTGTGTGTGCGTGCGTGCACGCGTGTGCATGCATGTGTGTGTTATTAAATCTAGGGTCTTCACTGAGCTACATCTGTAGTTCTTTTTAATTTCTTTCTTATTTTGAGAAAGGGTCTCACTATATCAGTAAATTGTCCACACTGAGTTAGAACTTTCAGTCTTTTTTTTTGAGGCAGGCTCTTACTATGCAGTTCAGGCTGCCCTACTCTCACTCTATAGCCCAGGGTAGCCTTAAGCTTATGGAAATCATCCTGACTCAGCCTCCTCAGTGCTGAGATTACAGGCATATACCATCATACCTAAATTTACAGTCTTTCTGCCTTAACCTCCCAGGTGCCACCATGCCTGGCTGAGAGAGAAGGTTATTACATCATGGGGCCCAACGTTGTGCTTATAGGGAATTCAGGGGGCAGAGGGACATTTTTTCATGGCTTGATCATTGGGTTTGACATTTGATCAGTAGTTTCTGTGTGCCAATAGAGGTCTGGTCTTTATGATTCCATCATAGTTTTTAAGCAAGGGTTTTTGTTGTGCTTGACTGGAGACGCATGCTCACATGTACACCTGCCTTTTCCCCTCCCTTAAATCATTTTAGGGCATAAATATAAATCCTGGAAACCTGCCTATTTTCTATAGATTTGACACTTTTGTTCCTTTTGAAGATAAACTGCTTGTCTCTGTTACTCTTCTCTTGTTGCTGGGACAATACCCGACACCCAAAATGAAGGAAGAAAAGGTTTATTTAGCTCACAGTTGCTGTAGATTTCAGTCCTTACTCAGCTGGCTCCAAGGCACGGTGGCACAGGCAGAGAGATCCAGTCATGATGGTGGCAAAGAGCAGAGAGCAAAATGGAGGAGTAACAGCAGCAACGGCAACAGAGAGGAAGTCTGTCTCCCTTAAATTGCATTCAGGCTATCCGCTCCAGGTTGGAGGAAGTACACCCATAATCCCACAAGTACTAAAACCCATAATCCTAGTAGATTATGAGTTAATCTCAAACTCTAGAGGTCCCCACCCCATGAGTGCACGAGGCTTTGGGGGGACAACTAGACACAAACCATAACATTGCTTGTGACTAGGTAATAGACTGGTGAGTCTACAGTTTGATGACTGCCTTCTAATGAGTATGATTTCTTTTCTGCAAGGTGCAGATTCACTTTACAGAAACAGCTTCAGCTTCAGTGATGAAAAACTGAATTCTCCAACAGACTCTGCCCCAGCTGAACTCTCTCCTTCCATCACCCCTCGGAAAGGTAAGTTCATTAGTTGGAGTGTGGGTTTTTCTGCTTTTATATTTCCCTCTCCTCACCCCTTCTGTCTTTCCTTTATCCCCAGCCAGTCTTTCCTAAATGTGCAAGCAGGCACATAAGGCTAATGTCTTAGTAGAGGAGAATATGAACTGGAATTTGTTATTTCTCAGAGTTTTGATTGGTGTTAGAACAAGATCAGATTCTTTGAGATGGAACACCTGACTTCACAGGGGAAAAGACAACTTGTGAATTCTAGACTGTTCTCTCATGTGGTATAAATGAGGCTGTAACAAATGATGACTTTTTACTAGGTTCCTACCAGACTAGTTGGTTCTAGAATTTAAAACTCAGAAGTTTGGCTTTGTAAAAAGAAGGATTGTTTTTTATCATATTAGGTATTTAACCAGTACTTTCAGATGACCAACTAGGAAAAGAGTTGTCACACTATCCAAAATAGCAGCCTGGTGCTACTGTGATTATTAATAAAGCTATAAAGTTTTTAAGGATGCATGAGGCATTTCTTATTTTTTGGAACTGGTGAAGTGTCTCCAGCTAGAGCTCTCAGTGTTCTCTTACACTGGACAAGTGCCCTCTTGAAAACAAAAGGAAGTCCCCCCCCACCCCCCAATGAAAGTCATACTTGCTGAAAATAGTTGTGGATGTGGAATGTTCTAAAAATGGAACACACTTAAAAACAAAACTATGAAGATTCCATTACTTTTTCAATCTGGCTTTAAGACTGAACTTCTCTCCTTTTGAAAGAGGTATTTTAAAATTCTCTCCTTAACCCAGCAACATTAGCTGCCACTGGGGACTCTGCCATTGTCCAGCCTTCACTCTGTAATTGATCTGTGAAATTCAGAGACAAGAGCAGTCTAGAAGGTGGCTTAAATTGTGCCTAGATTCTCTACCTGATCCTCTTGCAATTAAAGGGAAAAAAATAGCCCCTCAGTAGCAAATTGACTTGAAAAACTAGGAACAATGAATTATTTGTAGCCAGCAGAGGGTATATAATAAAAATATCCAGCAGTACATTTTCAGGGAGGGCTCAAATGATAAATACAACAGAACCAAGTGAAATATATAGATAAGGTCTATATACCTCAGACTATAGAGAGAACAATATCTAAATATGAACTCAATGTCTTGTACTGGCATTCAGATAGGACGATGGGATAAGGAGCAATAATAGTTTTTTGTACATTTCATGCTGGAAGACTTCTGAGGACTGCAGTATTGCCTCGGGGCAGTTACACAAGCAAAACTGCATCAAAAGGCAAGGGTTGCAGCAACTATATTCTGGGCTGGTATAGGACACATGTCAGTAAATTTTTGAAGATAGATATAAAATAAAAAGAATCCATTTCATAATCCTGGAAATTGCATTATCCTTCAAAACTGGACATAGGAGCATCTTTAATATGGAAACCAAAAGGAGAAGCAAGAAATATCATGTTTAGGTACAAATTGCCTATGATGAATGTTATCAATGTATATATCTAAAATGTACTGATAAAATATAAATTAAAAAAATATGGAAACCAAGCTCTGTTTGTTTTACAGCTAAATTAGGAGACACGAAAGAGCTAGAAGACTTTATTGCTGATCTTGACAGAACATTAGCAAGTGAGTACATGCTTTGTATTAAAAAAAAAAATCAAAGAAGAAACTAACTGACACTTTTGATAAAGTGCTGCAATGTTTACCAGCTTGGCTGCTGGCAGGAAGTTACATCATAAGACTTCTTTAGGTTTAGAAATAGGACCCTGGCAGCTTAGAAAGATTTTCTTAGGATAAGCTTGCATGAAAGTAGCCTGTGTTTGGTGAGAACAGGTCACCAGCGAACAATGGTTTCTTGTTTGGGAAATGGAAAATGAGCAGGACTGGAGCATTACCTCCCTCGCAGCCTGCCAGGTTTCTCAGAGAAGAAATGGTCTGATCAGTCACACAAGCATTACTCCAGAAAGCTGGAGGCTTCCATCCCAGGGTCCAGGGTCATTTTTCCATGTTTCCACGGGTCTCGGT
Source organism: Octodon degus (assembly GCF_000260255.1). NCBI lineage: Eukaryota > Metazoa > Chordata > Mammalia > Rodentia > Octodontidae > Octodon > Octodon degus. Next base: position 1,218,470 of record NW_004524698.1, read on the forward strand.
GAAGTCTAAAAGTTGAGTACAGAGAAGGAACTGGCTCGAGGAGATCAAGTCTGCTGCCAGATGACCTGAATGAAGCACACGACACTTGCCTCTCAAGGAGTTACACTAATGATAACTCATTTTTTATGACTAAAGATACTGGAATTTGAAGACATCAGATCATAACTGCAGCAGGGAGGTTTAGAGGGAGGGACTGTCACAATCTTTCTGCACACATATACACATATTAATTTGAAAGAATAAGTTTGCTAGAGCTAGGAGAACCAATCAATATAAGCTTCCAGAACGAGGTTCTGCAAATGGTTTTATGACATCTGGGTCTTGTTCAGTTATGCAGTGGACCTCAGAGAACCTTGTTATAGTCTTTTAATTTTTTTAATGAAAGAGTTAATTTTCTTTAAGAGTCTATGCTATGCCCTACTAAATGGCCATGTAGATTAGATCAGAACAGACAGAGCTAAATACCAGGTAGAAAATCTTTGCACCATCTATTTATTTGAAGATTTTATTGCTCCTTTCCTTATAGGCTGCACCATCATACATCAGAGAACCTAGACCTGTTGTGACAGAGATTATGATAACTGCATCACAATTTGTATCAGGCCCATTAAACAAGCCTGTCTTCTTCATGGAAATTACAGCTGGCTACCCAGTCATTCCAGTTGGCCAGTTAGCCAGACATATTACGTGGGAAGCTTGCCATTTAGTTTGGTGCTTTGATGCCAGTCTGAGACTCTGATGTGGTTAAGCCTAGGAATTGTGAACTTCTGTGAGTAACTAACCTTACCCATCTCCTTTTTACAGGCATGTGAAGTAAGGAATTATAGGTCCTTTTATCATATGAAAGGAGTTTCAAAAAGCTCCAAGGACCTGCAAACATCAGCTACTGGAAAATCAGCTGCTGCCAGAGGGGACAGAGATGAACACTTACCACCAGGCTATGCTTAGGCCCACCCTAAGATTAGCTCTCAGGCCTCCCTCTGGGCAATTCAAACAGTGAAACTGACTTTGTTTACCTACCTGCAACATATTAGAACAGATGATCTATGCTAATGTATTTTTCTCTTAAAACAGCTTTTCTGTAATTTAAAGTGCTTTTATGAAAATATTTGTAATTAATTATATATAGTTTGAAATAGTAATATGCTTTCCCCATTATAATATATTTTTGTATACAAATAAAATTTGAACTGGAACCTATATTTTATAAGCTTCCTTTTCTTCGTTTCTCTCAGTATAATTCTATTTAGTAATATCCTAGTGGGAACCAGCATCTGGGCTCCTAACAAAGACCCTTGGGTGCCACTGGATTACACTATACAGGGAGATGATAAACTTCAGAATGCTTGGCTTTGAGATTGTTCAGTGCTGCCAAGGGCCATTCTGACAGAGGGCTCATGGGAAATTTTAATGTGAGGATTGTGGTCTTAATGGATGTTAGCTTTTTTTTCTGCCCCACCCACCTTGTCCTATTATTGCACCTTTGCAAGTATGTAGACTCTTTCTTTGAATTAAAGAAAATAACATTGTACTCAAACTCCAGAATTTAAACAGAAGGGAAAGCTGTGGCTGCTGGAGGCCTTCAAAATGAAACTTTTTCTAAGGGTAGGCTAAGCAAGATTTAGTGGTGCTGCCTTGAGGCTGGTGCCAGGCAACTTCGTAGCCAGAGTGCTCAGATGCAATGGGGAAACTTTGTGCACAAATGTGCTTGCAGATGTGTGCCACCACACCATGCTGGGGAGAGGCATACAATGGGAAAGCTCATGATTTTGTTTATGCTTTTCTATCTTTAGAATCTTCTAAAAGTAAGCAGGCATTACTTTCATAAACAGGACGAAAATTGGGCAAGGTGGTGCATGCAGGCAATACTAGCACTCTCAAGGGCTATGGTAGGAGCCAGACTGTAAATTCTACCAGATCCTGGTGTGAACAAACCTACGGCAAGGCCAGTCTGACAAACAGCTTGTTCTATTATGTCAGTACATACAACTTTTGGCAACGACCTTGTTCCTGGTTTATGTTTTTACTATTCTGTCACTATTGAAGAGGCCACGTCTACTTATAAAAAGTGCTGTGAAAGAGTATGCTGTGTTACCTTGCAGCAGTCTCATGCATCCAGTGTTTATGTCTCTTGATTGTATCAAGGGGCTGCACTCAGTGACTAACCTGTCTAGGTTTCTGTAAGGCTACACTATGATGGTCACACAATGAGGAATCTGATGCATTTCGCAGAATGTTAGCCCTTTGGTACATGACACAGGATTGTTTTCTGGGTACTGTATTCATGTATCTTTCATGCTCTGAAATTTTGAAGGTTAATTCAAAATAGTATGTAATAGAATATTCAAGAAAAGAAATAACTACTCAACATCAGATTTCTTTC
>NW_004524698.1:1220952-1293472 GCF_000260255.1 Octodon degus
CTGAGCCATCTCCCCAGCCCCTTCAACACTGACTTTCTAAATTTCACTGAAGGTTTTAGTCAAGAATGATTGTACATTCAGTGAAAGCATTGATGAAACTTTGGAAGTTTCTTTCTTTAAAACATAAATTATGCAATATCTAAATCCCAGTTAGGCATGGAAGATCAGTATTAACATTGGATTTTTGTGTTTAATTGCAGATAGAACATTTAATATTTGTCAACATGCTTTTGCAAAAGTAAATCTTAAAGTACTAAGCTTTGTTCATATGTTCTACTTTTTGAATCACAAGAAATGACTTGTGGAGCTGGCCAAATAGCTCAGTGGATTAAACCTCTTGCAAGCGGGCGCAGGGACCAGAGGTTCGATCCCCAGGCCTGCCATGGCGGTCCCGCCCTCAGGCCATGCTGATATGGCAATTGAGACTGGGCATGGTGGCGTGTACCTGAAATCCAAGCTCTTGAGAGGCTGTAAACAGGAAGATCACTACAAATCCAATCTAGCAGTGCAACCCTGAACACTCTGTAGACCCTAAAATACAAAAAAAAAAAAAAGAAGAAAGAAAGAAAGAAAGAAAGAAAGAAAGAAAGAAAGAAAGAAAGAAAAGAAAGAAAGGAAAAACAGAAATGACTTGTATATTGCAATTTTTTTAACTATCCCCCAAAAAGTTAACTACTGTACTTGATCTAAGTTTTAAGATATGGGGGAAAATTACATTTTTTCTTGGGTTTTGCACTTTTTTCCCTTTCCCCAATGTTCTAGAAAGCTTTTGAGTTAAATGCAAATATTTACTTTGTTTCATTTAAAAAAAAATTTGTATCAGGGTTCACTGGAAGAACTACACACATACACAGCATGTGAAGGACTCACAGGGCAGGCTCCCCACAGCCACTTCAGTCAGGGCAGAAGGCTGTGAAAGTGCTGTCTGTACTGGAGAGCTTGGTGTTCAAGGGCCGGAGCTCACTGCAGAGTCCTGTGTAAGTCTGTATTGGAAAACCGAAGAAGCATCTGCACTGGAAACCAGAGACAGATGTCCAGGACAGTGGCAGCTGCAAACAAGCCTTATGATTGGTGCCACCCACATCTAGGTGGGTCTTCTTTCATGAGGAAGGCAGTTGCCAGATAAGCCAGGAACTGTGCTAAGTTAACCTGCTAGGCATTTGCTGCTCAAGTTGACACTAAATTAACTGTCAAAATTTGTGATATAATTCACATTCATCCAGGAGCTTTTCATATATTGCCACAATCTAATTATCTGTCTCTAAGTATTTGTCTATTCTAGGTGCTTCATGTAAATAAAGTCATGAAATATATGGCCTCTTTGTCTCTGGCTTCTTTCATTTAACATATTGTTTTCAAGGATTAATCATGATTCATGTATGAATCAGTAGTGCATTCTTTTTATGGGTGAATGATATTTCATCATGTGGTCATGCTACATTTTGTTTATAAATCCAATGATATTGGACATTTTGGTTGTTTCTACTGTTCGGCCAGTGAATAATGTTTGGGTATGTTTCCATTTCTCTTAAGTATACAACTAGGAGTGGAATTCCTTGTTCTTTTGTTAACTGTATATTTGACTTTTTGAGGAACTACCAGTAAGTTGTCTTTCTTTCTCTCCCAAATTTTTTCGAGACAGGATCTCATATATAGTCCAAGCTGGCCTCAAACTCGCAGCCATACCTCCCGAGTGCTAGGGTTATAGGCATGAGCCCAGCCAAAAGCTGATTTTTAAAAGCAGCTGCACCCTTTCCTATCACCACCAGCAATGTATGAGGTTCAGATTTTTCTGCATTCTCACAAACATATGACATCTGACTTCTTCAAATTCTCATCAACATGTGTAATCACTTATCTTTTTGAATGTAACCATATTAGTTCATGTGAAGTGGATATCAGTGTAGTTTTGTTTTGAATTTCCATTTGACTAACAATGTCTTCTCATGTGCCTATTGGTCATTTGTATGTCCTTTGGGGAAACACCTATACAAAGTCTTTGGCCATTTACAAATTTTATTTGCTCAGGTGTGGTGGCACAGACCTGTACTCCCAGCACTCCGGAGGCTGTGGCAGAAAGATCACCATGAGTTCAAAGCCAGCTTGGGCTACATAGTGAGGCTGTCTAAACACACACATACACACACACACACACACACACACACACACACACACACACACACTCACAGTTGAATTTTCAGTGTTGAGCTGTAAGAATTTTAAGTGTATTCTGGATACACATGCCTGTCAGATTATATGATTCCTAAATATTCTTCCCTATTTGGTAGGTTGGCTTTTTTTGTCATGCAAAGCACAAAATTTTAACTTTTAAATGAGTTCAGTTTATGTTTTTATTTGTTGCTTGTGGTCTTGGCAACATAGCTAAGAAGCCATTTTAGATTAGTCTAATTAAAAATCATAAAGTTACCCCTATGCTTTCTTTTAAAAGTTTTACAGTTTTAATTTTCAAATTTATGCCTAGAGTACTTTTTGAGTTAATTTTTGTATGCTATGGAGTAGGAATATTGATTTTGATGGGAAGGAAGTAGCAGTGAGACAGTTTGGGGGCAGGGTGGTGGGATGGTTGCAATTGTTAGTGCACTGCATATTGTCTAGCTTCAATCTTTTGTTTGACAAAATCCAATTGTCAGGGCCAGGGAGATGGCTAAGTAGAATAAGTGCTTCCCTGGCAAGTCAAGGGTCTGAGTTCAATCCCCAGTTCTGAAAAAAAAAAAAAAAATCCAGTTGTTATAACACTATTTATTGAAAAGAGTGTTAGAGTATTTCCCTCATTGAATTGGTGTGTGTGTGTGTATGTGTGTGTGTGTGTGTGTGTGTGTGTGTGTGTGTGTGCAGGGTCTTACTACACAGCTCAGACCTGTGGTGATCCTCCTGATTTCTGCCTCCCTAGTGCTGGGATTATAGGCATGTGCCATCATGCTCCGACTCCATCACTGGCTCAGCACGCCAGGGGGCAGGGCTGGCACAGCATGCAGTGGCAGGGATCGAACTCTGGCCCCTGAGCTTACCTAAACAAATGCTTAGTCTGCTGAGCTATACCACCAACTCTTGAATTGTATTTTTTTACCTTTGTAAAAGAATATATGCAGTGTATTATTTGTTGAAACTGTACTTTCGATTTGATTTAAAACTGTCTCATTGCTATATGTTTATCAATAAAACTTTGAAAAGAAAAAAAAAAGCTACAACTCTTGTTGCATAGGTCCTGCTTTACCTTGGTCTTAACCATCCAACACAAAAGTATAAAAATGAAATATAAGAAGTAAAGCTATGGTGTTATGTTGAGCTGTAGGGGACTCAGGTTAACAATTTCTGACATTGCCAGTCAAGCAGAAGACCCAATACTATTATGGGCTACTAGACTCTTTTAGAATATTTTGCTGAGTTTACACAACTATAATATTCAAATAATGGAACTTAACAACAAAAAGGGGATGCAGATGAATGTCCATTTTATATCTGTGTATTCAAAGTGGCTAGGATAGATATATAGTTACATTTTCTTAATGAATAGAGGGATTTGTTTTAATAGTGTTTGTAAATAGGATATCAAGTCGGCATCTTGTACAGCAATTAACCACTAGGAAGAATGTATACAATGTGTGAATTATTGAAACTGTCTTACTAGTTTGGTTTGAAACTGTCTCATTGCTATTTGTTTCTCAATAAATTTATGGAAAAAAAAGAAATTAAGCTAGTTTTATATTAAACATTCTTACCTAATACCTTAAATATTCAAACTTATACAGATCTTTTGCTTTACTTGGGTATTCCCTTATAGCAAATAGTTTTGATAATTCTTTCTTAGCATAGATTTCATGCATATATGTGTAAAATATACTTAACTATAAAATTATAGGCAAAACATCTACCATTCAAATTAATAAAGTCATTTGGAATTAAAAAAAAATCAACTGACAATTATAAGGGTTTGTTTATGGATTTTCAGTTTTATTCCATTGATCTATATTCCTTTCCCTGTTCCAATAATACACAGTACTGATTACTATAGTTTTGTACTAATTAAAAAAAAATTATGCTTTTTAATGGGCTGGCCAGAAAGCTCAGCAGACTAAAGTGCCTGCTTAAGCAGGCTCAGCAACTGGGATTTGATCCCTGGCATTTTGTGCTCCTGTCCCGCCCCAAAGCACGCTGAGATCGCGACTGAGACTGGGCGTGGTTGGGCGTGCCTGTAATTCTAGTGCTTGAGAGGGTGAAAACAAGAGGATCACTATGAGTCCGATCCGTGTAGTGTAACCCTGTAGACTCTGTACTAAATACATAAAATAAAGTAAAAATTATCCTTTTTTTATTTTAAAGCGGTAGGAAACAAATAACAAGAACAAAGAAAATGACAAAGCATAAAACAGTAAAACTGGTACAGAATTTCAAAACAAGAATAGAAAATTAACAATAGTTATTATGTATTGTTATCATCAAATTTGTTGCTCAAATTACCAGATATAAGCATGCAAGATTGAGCAAACAGTTAAACATTTAACTCTTCCTTTCAAAAATTATTGTATATGAGCTTTTCAATTTTATCCTTCTTTTGAAAGATATTTTGGCTGGTCTGGGTTCTTTATTTTTCCATTAAGTTTTAGTAGCTGCTTGTTGATTTCTACTAAAAGGCAGATGAAATTTTGGGAGAGCTTACATTGAACTTACAGGTTGCTTTGGGAAATATTGGCATCTTAACAACATTAGTCCTCCTCACCAATTATAAACATGAAGTAGCTTTCAATTTATTTAGATATTCTTTTAACTTATTTTAATTATGCTTTGTATTTTTTACAGTACAGATCTTACTTATCTTCTGTTAAATTTATTTCTAAGCATGTTATTCTTTTTGATGCTACTGTAAATGGATTTTTAAATTTTTTTCAGATTTTTTTATTGCTAGTGTGTAGAAATACCACTAATATTTGTGTATTGATCTTGTATCCTGAAGCTTTGCTATACTTGTTTATTAGAAATAATGTATGCATTCTATATAAAAGGTCATGTTGCTTACAAATACAGATAATTTTACTTCTTCCTAAATACAAGCTGATTACCTCATTTTGCTTTTTTATTTTATGAAAAAAGTAAAAGAAGGGGCCAAGGAGATGGCTGAGTGGAATAAGTGCTTCCCTGGCAAGTGCAAGGGTCTGAGTTCAATCCTCAGTTCTGCCAAAAAAAAAAAAAAAAAAAAAAAGTAAAAGAAAAATTTATAACAAGATGATAGGAGAAAAGCAACAGTTAATACATTTTATTATTTTCTTTAAAATAGTAACTCAGAGTACAGGAGCTGGCTATAAAAAGTTCTTCAATCAATGTTAGTGTAAACCTTCCTATTCTATGAACTAAGAACACCAATGGTAAACTAACTTGCATTTTTTCTCTTTCTTTTCCTTCCGTTCTCCTTACCCCATCCTAGCTCTTTTTCCCTTTTTAACAGATTCTTCCCATTTCACAACATCTATTATACATTTCAGACCTTATTTACTATTTCAGTTTCCCATACCAAGGAGCTAATACAATATTTACACATGTGAATGGGATTTATTTCGCTTCCAATATGGTCTCAAGTTGCATCCATTTGCCTATAAAAGTCTCAAGTTTATCACTCTTTATGGCTGAGTTGTAATCTGTTGTACCAAAATATATCTTTTTAAAATTTATTCCTCAGTTTATGGCCATTTGGGTTGTTTCCAGGAGTTTGCTATTACAAGTTGTGCTGCTACAAACACTGGTGCACATATATTACTGTGGTGTGATGTTTTAAATTCTTCTGGGAAGACACCAAGAAGGGGAATAACTGGGTCAAATGGCATCTTTAATCCCAGATTTTGAGAAATCTCTATTTTGGTCTTCACAGGGGTTGCACCAGTATGGACTCCTACTAACAGTGGAAAAAGTTTCTTTTTCTCCACAGCCCCTCCAGAATTTGTTATTGGTTGATTTCTTGATGCTAGCCATTCTTTCAAAGATGAGATGAGACCTGCTGGCTCTTCAGCCTTTCAAGGAGGAGAAGTGCTAGGTGCTTCCCACAACTGAGCTTTTAAGAACTCACAAAAAAGGAGCCTGTACAAAATAGACATACAGTTCTTTATTAAACAACTGTAAACACTTCACTGTAAAAATCCATAAAACTTTATAAACAAACATTTTGTAAATAGAATCTATACTACAGTAAAAGAATTAACAGTTATTTACATGCAATACCGACAAATTTGGCACTTTTTGAAAACAAATGTACAAAACGCTTGCTTAAAAAGAAATTTAAAATTATAAAAACCGAGAGAGCATTACTGTCATGCACTTTGCAAATACCTCACAAACACTTATGGCACAGCTAGCAGAGAGCACCAGGCTCCCTGGCACTATTCATGTAACTTTTAATGTGCTTCCGTAAGTTTGTTGTAAAGCCACCTGAACTTTGTCAAGAATAAAATCAAATGCCATATTCAAAAAAAAAAAAAAAAAAAACAAAAAAAAACAAAGATGAGATGAAATCTTAGTATTGTTTCAATTTGCATCTCTCAAATGATCAGTGATTTTGAACATTGTTTCAGATATTTATTTTCCATTTATATTTCATGTGAGAAATGTTTATTCATTTTGGATGCACACTTTCTGATTTGGGGCATCTGATTTTTTTCCTAGTTCTTTATATGTTCTAGATATAAATCCATTGTTTAAGGGACTAAAGTTTTTCCCAATCTGTGGGTTGTCTTTTCATTTTGTCGGTGATTTCTTTTGATGTTCAAAAACTTTTTTAAAAGATGAGATTCCAGTTGTTGATTCTTTGGAATATTTCTGTACAGTTTCGGTTTTGTTCATGAACTCTCTGCCTACCCCTATGTCTTCAAGATTTCTACCTACTTTCTCATCTAGTAGATTGAATGTTTCTGTTTTAGTATTTATCTTTGATTCATTTTGATTTTAGTTTACTTCATGTTAATGGACATGGGTTTAGTTTTTGTCTTTGGCATGTAGAGGGCCAGTTTTTCCACAATATTTATTAAAGAGGTTGTCTTTCTTCTAGTGAACATGTTTGGTTACTTTGTCAAAGATAAGGTGGTTGAATCTGTTTGTTGTTGTGTCTGTATCTTCTAATCTGTTCCACTGATCCTCCAGTCTGGATTTTGTTTTGTTTTGTTTGCTAGTGGTGTACTGATTTTATCACAGTAGCTTTGTAGTATAATTTCAAGTCAGAGATTGTAATGCCTCCTTCCTTGCTTTTGTTGCCCAGGATTGCTTTTGCTGTTCTAGGTCTTTTCTCACTTCAAATGAATTTTAGGATTATTTTTTCTAGATCTGTGAGGGACATTAATGGTATTTTAATCAAGATTTCATTAAATCTATATAACAGTTTTTGGAGTATGGCTATTTTCACTGTGTTGATTCTCTGCTTCAATCACCTTCTAAACAATACTGTACTTTTCACTGTATAGATCTTTTCCTTCCTTTGTTAGATTGATTCCTAAGTATTTCTTTCTTTTATTTCTTTAGTTGTTCTTTGTCAGGGAAGAATCTTATTTCTCTAATAGTTTTGAAACACAGTTTTGTAAGGTACATCAATCTGGGTTGCAAATTGTTCTCTTTCAGGACTTAAAATACTTTACTCCAAACTCTTCTTGACTTGGGGGTTTGTTAGGCTAGGCAGTGCTTATGCCACTGAGCTCTCTCCCCAGCTGACTTGAGGGTTTGTGTTGAGAAGTCTGCTGTGACTTTGATGGGCTTTTCTTTATAGGTGATCTGTTTCTTTTTTCTCAGAGCTTTTTAATATTCTGTTCTTATGCTCAATTTCTCGAATGTTGACTATTATATGTCTGGGTGTAAATGCATTTTGGTCATGGGTAATTGGAGTTCTATATGCCTCACTTGTCTGTATGTCATATTCTGTTCTCATGTTTGAGAAATTTTGTGCTATTACTTTTCAAATAGTTGTTTTATGTCATTTATGACTCTTGCCTTTTCATTGACTTCTATCAGTCTTACCTTGTTTTCCTTTGCATTATCTCACACCTGTTGAATTTTTATTTCTTGATCCCTTGTTACATTTAAGAGATCTTTTCTTTGTAATTCTCAGCCTCAATCCTGTCTTCAAGGTCTGAAAAATCTATCTTCAGTTTCTTTTTCTTTCTTTCTTTCTTTTTTTGGCAGAACCAGGGATTGAACTCAGGCCCTTGTGCTTGCCAGGGAAGAGCTTATTCTACTGAGCTATCTCCCCTGCCCCTATCTTCAGTTTCATTGAAACATTTTTGTCAGCTTTCAATGGAATTTCTAGTTTTCTGAATATCCGTTTGGACCCATTTCATGTATTCTATTTCTTTCCTATACTGATCATTCATACTTTCTATCTTTTTCTTATTATTAACTTTTTTTTCTATCTCTACTTTAGGTTTGCTGAGCAATTCCACTATGAATGATGACATTCTTGTACCTGAAAGATTATTTCTGATCTGATTTCCTCTATAGCTTCATGGATTTGTTTCCTTACATTAGTTGCTATCATTTTAGAAATTTCAGATATGTGTGTTTCATTTTCCTCTATCTCAATGCTTTCTTGACTTCTGTGTGGGCAGGAGGTTTCAGATTGCATCTTGCTCCTGAATCTTGTCATTTTCTATTTCAAAATTTTTTTTTGTTTTCTGGGTTGATCTTTTTAAGTTTTTGTAGTACCAAGTATTAGTTATTATTGTGTCCTATCTAAGAGAAGTCTATTTCTCAAGGATATATTTTGTGTGGATGAGGTTCTTGGTTTGTGTCTATGCCAAAATCCTACCTTTACAGTTCATTAAGAGTAAGATTTTGGTTCCTGTTTGGCTCAGTCTCCTCAGTTCTATCTCTACTTTAGGTTTGTGTACTAGCATCGAGCACAGTTTGGAAACTGACAATCTATGGTAGCTAGTAATTTTGTACCTTAAACCATAGGAGCAAAATATACAATCATATAATAGAACCAACCATAAATTGGGAATCTATATTCAAAGTGTTTCCCTTTGATAGAGTGTTTTTCTCTGTGGTGTGGAGATTTAAGAATGATAATGAATAAAACAAAGATAACTGAAAAGAAAGTAGAAGCAAGGCTGGAAGACAAAGGATGATCACCCAAACTGTGGGAAACTGCAGAAAAGGCAGAAGAGGAAGAATGAGGGAAGAAGCGAGTGATTATCTGAAGTTGGTGTCTGGATTTGGAGGATGGGATTAGTTTTTGTGGCTGGAATTCTCTCCAACCATTTAGAAAAGAAAAAAAAAAAAAAGAAAAAGAGAAAGAAAAAAGAAAAAGAGAAAAGAGAACAGGCATAACCCCACCCTCCAACTTCTATTCCACATGTCACTGTCCTCAATCACAGTGCTAGGGCCAATGAGATGGCTCAGCAGACTAAGCACCTACTTACACAAGCACGGGGACCAGGGTTCCATCCAGGTACCACATGCCTTGCTGGCCATGCCCCTGGATGTGCTGAACTGGTGACCAAGTCCATGCATGGTGGTGCATGCCTGTAGTCCCAGCGCTGGGTGGCTGAAAACAGGAGGATCACTACAAATCCAAGCTGTGTAGTGAGACTCTGTACCAAATATATAAAATTAAAAAAGAAAAGAAAGGGCAGCACAGCGGTGGTTCACCTGACTTTCCACATATTGGCTGGCATTATTAGTGTTGCTTCAGATGTTTCCATGCCAGTAGTCCCACCTGCACATTCTGTATGCTCTGGTTGGGATCCTACTGTGTCCTCGTGGTTCAGGATGAATTGGGGTTCCCTCCAATCTTTGGGCTTTCCCTTGCTGTTCACTTCAGTTGTGGTAGCAGCAAAGGGAGGAACTGCTCTCTGGGCCTTCTTACAAGGTTCACTTGGGCCACAGCAGCAAGAAGGTAATGGGAAGGGACCTCATAGCTTTTTCTTTCTTCATTTCTTAGGTTACAACTTCACTAAAACATTGAAAAGGAGATGGAATGGTGAGAGGGTACCATTGTCATTTTGCTCTAGACCTTAGACGACAAACTTTTACCACTGAATATAATGCCTTTAATATAAAGCATTATAAAGTAATACAAACTTTTACTTTAGCTGTAGGTTTTTCTTCTCTTTTTAATCAAATGAGTACCTTGATTTGTTTTCTAAATTTGATTTTTCCATTACATGGATCTGGTTCATGCTTAGGAGTCTTTTTAAAAAAGAATTTAAATCAGGACCCCAGTGGCTCTTCATTTTCCCTATAAATTCTGTTGTCATCTCTTTTGGAATGGAGAACTATATTTGACAGCAGCTCTTCCTTTCTAAGCCAGTGGGACTTGGACTCTCAGAATTAAAAACATAGGATAGGCAGCATTGTGGTCTTTTGTGGGACTAAGGTCAGTATCTTGGGGTATAAATGAATTTTTTTTTAATTTAAGTGTGTGGGAGGGATAATTTGTGTGCTATAAATCTCTGGGTAATGATTTCAGGATGAGTGGGCTGTGGACTGAGTCATAGTTTGGGATCCTGGGGATGTAGAAAAAGTGTTTTTAGAGTTTTCCATGTGAATTTCAAGGAACAAAGTTCTAAACTGTATTGAGAAATAGATATTAGGGCCATATACAGTCAGACATGCTGTATATATGTCCCTATAATATCAAGTACTCCTGAAGCTAAGGCTGGGAAGCTCCACGTTCAAGGCTAGCCTGGGAAAATTAGTGAGACCCTACCTCAAATTAAAAAAAAATATTGTTGTTTTAAGTGACAGTGGTATAGCTTAGTATGAGAAAGGCTCTAGGTTCAATCCCAACATTGTGGAAAAAATAAGTCATATTTCAAAAAATTTTGCATACTACAAAATCCATTTGGAGACTAATTATGCATACAAATATACAAGTGACTTAGGTGTCAATCCAAGTTGCTCAAACAAAGTGAAAGAGATATGCAGCCTGGTGTTGGGAAAGTGGCTCTCTGGCACAAAGTAGCTATTCCTGCTCTTGTCATCACATTTACCTCCCATCCAGTAGGAAGGAGAAAATGCAAGTCAAGGCAAAGGCTTATTTTAATGACATGAGTAAAAGAGACATATTACTTCTGCTCATGTACCTGTGTTCAAGTCTTTGTCAAATGTTTGTTCCCAGCTACAAGGGAAGGTAGGAAAAAGTCTCAGCTGAATAGATAAGTTGCTCAGCTAAGATTTCTATTAGAGAAAGATGAAAGGAATGGATATTGGAGGATCTTTGTATCCTGAAGGCTTTGAGGAATACTGAAGCTAAGTGATCTAGCTTTTTGTTTTGGTGGAAAAGTTATCAATAATCCATGGCATATTAGCATTTCTTAGAATAGCTTTGGGAGATGCCATGCAAGGTACTTCAACCCATTAGGGTCTCTTGCTCCCTATCTCCTCCAAGACCTGAGCATTGCAAGGATGGCTCTTGTTAACTGTTGTATTGTTACATGGAGACTATCAGCCAGGAAGTTTTTCTGGAATAGAAACAAGACTGGATATTGTGCAAGCAAAACTCATGTGTTTTGCATGGGAATTCTCATTAGCTATTTGGGAGAGCAAAACAGAACAGTGTAGAGGACCACCTGAGCAGCTCTCTTTGAATGAAGAGCAATTGTCTCCATTTTGACTGAGCCTGACTCTATTTCTTTGTATTGTTATGTACAAAGCTGGCTAGGACTTCTGTTTATCCTTCAATTGGCCTTAAGAAATGTATGTTGGTCTAGCTGAGGTGCTGGTGATAGTCTTTGAAGGTAGCATGCATGTTTCTCTGGTAACCTGCACCTGCTGCTCCTTAATGTGAGCCAGGTCAAGACAGGACAAAGAGTCAATGCTCTGCACTGCCAGCTGAGATCAAGCCTCAAGACAGAGGCTATGACTTCCTAGGGCTTGAAAGACTATATCAAAGCTGAAGCACTAGATCCCCCTAAACATTAGATACTATCTCAATAGCATAAAGCTGATTACTTTCTCTGAATATCCTCTCTGCATATGGCAGAGATAAATGTAGGCCACCTACCTAGCTCAGCTCACAGTACTCACCTACTTCCCACAATTCTCGGTCATTCCTCCTCAAGACACTCCTCCACTGAATAAAGATGGGTGAGGCCCTGGGTCAGCCTCTTTGTTCTGGAAAACCATCTTCATGGTGGGACTTAGGGTCCCTTAGCTTCCCAATATTTTAAATATGTTTTAGTGTTTTTACTTTTGCCATGGGTTGCATTGGGAGTGGTAGATTGGAATTAACTTGGTGGGATTCCAATAACATATCTTTAAGATTATAAATATTAACTTCTTGGACTCAGATAAGAACCAGGAAGGGACTCCCACAGGACAGAGCAACAACAGCCACCTCTTCAGTGAGGGGATCATGACCCATGCAGCTGTATCACATCTGTCCCCATATGCGAGAAGACACACCTGAACCGAGGCTCAGCAGGTGGTGGGCCTGGCCCATCAGCAATCAGTCCAGCTTGGGGATAATGAGGCAACCTCCCCACAGACCTACCTTTCTGGCTATGGAATGAGGAAAAGGGAGAAAGTATGGGTTTTCAAGCTAGATCAAGTTCAAATCTCAACTCTGCCAGTAGATGAGTGAATAGTTTGAAAGCACTTTATGTTTTAGCAGATCAGCTTCTTCATTTGGAAAGTAGTTATAAGAGTTCTGTCACTCACTGCTAATGCAAAAATCAAATTTAGAATCTGGTATATTTTATTTATTTATTTATTTATTTTGTGGTACTGGGGATTGAACTCAGGAACTTGTGCTTGCCAAGCAAGCAAAATTTAGAATCTGAAAAGCATCTGACACAGCCTTCTCCTCTTGTTATCACAAGGACTCTAGGCTCCTGTACTCAAAGCAAAATTAAGCTTCACTACTATAGTTGCAGAAGGCAGTTCCAACTCTGTAAGTCTTTGTCTGGTAGAAGAAAGCAACAGAACTGGTCTGATGGGACCAGAGAGAGTGAGACAAAGAATAGTGGACAGAGGGTCACAAGACAGAATTCAAAGTCAAGCTCCACCACTTCTGCATCCCTTCTACTTTCTGAGCTCTAGACCTTGCATCTATGAGGAAGACACAGTTGGTACGCTCTGGCCATTGGTGCAAACTTGGAACTCTTGTCTGAAAATCAGGGAATTCTTTTTTTTTTTTTTTCTCAGTATGCATTTCTTCCACACCCATATCCAAAATGTTTTCTTGTGTCAATTTATTTGGCTCAGAAGATTTGTGGTGAGAGACACCACACAGGAAATGGCTGTCATAGCTGCTGTCTGAGAGTTTTGTTTTTGTAAGGGTTTCTCCTGAGCAGCTCACCTTCTCTGTATGGCTCAGTATTAAGTGCAGGGTAAGTAGAAGGGGAAGAGGAAAGGGAAGCACATTTTTAGAAGAGAACATTTTCTGTCAGTTCAAAATTTACTGGAGGTTAAAAATTATGACTCTTCACAATAGTAGCATCAGGTGACTCCTTCCCATCATTGGGCATTTGCACAAGCAGGTCCCTCTGCACAGAAATGCCCTTTCTTTTTCTTTAAGATCAGCTCAAGCATCACTGCTTGAGACAGACCTCCCAACTTCTAGGCTAAGTTTGTTCACTGGTGCTATGGTCTCATAGAACTTTCTTTAGATGAGTTTGTCTTCATTTCCAGTGATATGTGCATTAGTGTGATTTTTGGTTAGTGCTTGTTGAGCTTCCTGCAACTGGATGACAAGCTCACAGGTCAGGGACCTTTTCTGGTTTGGCTTGTCACCATGTTCCAGTGATTGCCATGATGTCAGGCACAAGTAAACACTTACTTCATATCCACTGAATGAAGTGAGTGAGACTTCTCAAGGGGGCACAGCATAGCAGGTAGGTGGGGCAGGGCACAGGCTTTGGGTGCTTGTTGGCATGTGCCCCTACCGCTTCCCCTCCCTCAAGGCCTTATTCCTATCCTATCATAGAATATAGGAAATAGATGTGGGCCTATGAGGGTGCTGGAGACAACACAGCCTTTCCTAATTTTTCTGAGGAAAAAGAGGCTACTGATGACTGAGAGATGTTAGAGGCCAAAAGAAATAAATCTCTAATAGGGCACTCTAAGGGACACAGAAAGAGGCTCGCCTTGATCCTGATGCAATTCCAATGCCTTTTTCTTTCTTTCTTCCTTTTTTGTGTATATTTTTAAGGAAGGGTCTACAGGTGGTCAGGGACCCACTACTAGACCAGACGTATAGTGATCTGCCTCCTTACAGCCTCGCAAGAGCTGGGATTACAGATGCGTGCCACCATGCCCAATCTCAAAAGCCATCTCAGCATGCCCCAGGGCTAGGGTCAGCACAGCCGCAATGTCTTTTTCTAGAAAACTCTGAAGTCATAAAATCTTCTGAGTCCCTTTGTAGACAGAACATTGTGTTGGAGTATGGTATATGTACATTTGTGTTTGTGTGTCTGTCTGTACATTCACATGTGTGCTCATGTGTGTATAATATCAAGTGGATGGAACAGGAACAGGGCATTCCTGCTTTATAAGACCTGTGGGTGAAGCTAGAACCCCAAAGATCTGGCCAGCCCAGGCTTCTAGTCTGGTGACAATGTACTGTCTGCCTCCAGGGGCTGGACCTGCCTGCCTTTCTGCTGGCTTGCCTTTGCTTGTCAGCATTATGGAACAGGATTATGTTGTAAGTGAGATTTTGCAGTTCCATGGGAAAGGCCCATTCCCATATGCTTCTAGGAGGTGCATGACCTGCTGTCCTAGGCCTGGAGCCAGGGCCTGTTCTGGAACCAGAAGAGTCAGGGCTTGGCTGAACCAAAAGAAGCCCCCACCCAGCCAGGAACAGGTCTGGGAGAGGAGAGATCAGAATGTGACCTTTGTTTGTCAAGGGTGTCATGAGGGTAAGATGCCTAGAGCTGTAGGAGGTAGGTCCTGGGAGCCATGAGTGGGGAGGGAGTCATTACAGAGGGGCTCTGAGTGAAGGGCTTACCCCTACTTGGGGACACAAGAGTGTAAAATGAGTCCCTGGGATAACTTAGACATCTAAAGAGGAACTGGAACAATAGGATAAGTTATTCATTAGGGTTTTCAGGTGGTAGGCAGATTCGAAGTGTATGGTGAGGGAGAAGTCAACCTAAAATTTAGAGAGCTGGACATGGTGATACAACCCTGCAATCCCAGAGTGCTGAGGCAAGGGAGCTTGAAGTTTGATCTCAACTTTGTCAATTTAGTGATTTAGCAAGAACCTGTCTCTAAATAAAGGAGTCTGGGAGTGTAACTCAGTGAGAAAGCCCTGGGTTCAATCCCTAGTAACACACACACACACACACACACACACACACACACACACACCCCATTCAGAGAGAGAGTCTCCAAAGAATGCCACATTTATTTGGGAATAGCAAAGCATTGTAATGGGAATAATCATGCTACAGTAAACTATTGGTGTGTTCAAGGAGGTGGAGGTGAGGGGAAGTTTTAAAGGCAAAATGAGAATTGCATTAGATATTTTGAAACAAGAATCCTTGGCCACAACAATTAGTAACACGAATGGTGTCAGTCTGAGTTACATGGATAGTCATGGGGCAGTTGTTCCAAAAAATTACTTCTTGTGTAAGATTGTGGTGGCCTCTGGGTATGCTTGTAGTCTGCAGTCTTTTGTGATAGTTACTATCAGATAATCATGAATAAGAAACCTTCCTTCATAACCTCCATGTTTTCTGTTTCTCTGTTTCTGTCTCTGTGTGTCTCTGGTAGGGTTGATATAAACAACTCTATTTTTGACTTTGATAACTTTCAGATTTCTTTAACAAAATGTAAAACAAAATAAAGTTCAGGGGCAGGGGAGATAGCTCAGTAGGATAAGTACCTGCCTGGCAAGTGCAGGGTCCTGAGTTCAATCCCTGGTACTACAAAATAAATAGATAAGTAAATAAAGTTCAAGATTATTCTGAAAGGTGTGTCGGTAGCACCTTTTCCAAACACAATAAATTGCTAGCATTTGAACCATGTCCCAGCTCTACCTGACTGGTGACATTTCCCTAGAGCTGACAGTTAAAAAAAAAAAAAAAACAAACTCATGTAGTCAAGCTGTCTCATTTTAGCAACAAAAAACTGAGGCCAGGGCCAGAGAATTAGGTGACCAAACACTACATCCTTCCTACAAAAAGTAAAAGAGGTGCAGGAAGGTGAAATCAGGATGTGAATGTGCCACGGGGAAAAAGAGCTCCACAGACCTAAAATATAGTTAAGCGCCATTGTCCCGGGTGATCTAGGACCAATAGAGTGATTATATCCAGAGGGACATTCACATACCAGTTGCTTATGCTCAGATAAGAGAGGCTGCATAAAGCAGGAGGTAAGGGAGTGGAAAGGGAGCAGAGAATAAAAGCATTTGGGGAGACAGGTCACCTTGATCCAAGGAAGCCAGTCATGCTAAGATTAGAGCTGCCCTAGGGAGGTTATGAAACATAGCCCTATGAGTCTCAAGCACAAGAGAAAATGAAACCTGGCTCCTTTTAAATTTTTGTCGAAAAAGTAAAGTAATTACATTTCCTTGGCTGCTGCTCAGAAAAGTTTTTCCAGCCAAACAGACAGTGCACAAGTGATCCTCAGAAACTGAAGCAGTAATCTTTGCTGTGTGTGAACTCTGCCTTTCCAGTCACCCTCATCTTGAGGTCCAGAATTCATCTCTCACTATATTAAATATTGCTTTTTTTGAGGCAAAAATGCTTTTCCTCCTGGAAAAGAATCAGATGCATTTGTTCACAGTCTGAAAGTTCAAATTTTCATTTCCTCTTGATAAAGACCAGGCTGGATAATCACTACTTTATTTCTTTGAAGATTATAAACACTTGGCCTATTGCTTTGGTTGGAGCTTACTTATTTTGGGAGTCTCCTTTTGGCTGCATAATCTACAAGAGACATAGGAACTTGGAGACAGAGGTGGGGAAATAAATACCTTGTGTCAAAGTGACACAGGGAGAAAAGCTGATGTCAGAGTGGATGACCTCAAAATGATATAGGGGAAAAATGATATTACATCTTAACCTGAAAGGTACCTGGGATGAGTTTGTGTTCTCTAAAACAAAAGAATGAATTTTAGGAACAAATGGAAGTTAACTAGCAGAATATATTTATTGGGGGGAAAGAAAGCTCCTGTCCCTCTCTCAGGCTTTTAACTATCCCTTATAGAACTTGGACAAACAGTGGTTACTCTAGCAGCTAGTAAATTCTCCTAGAGCAGATGCCACTCTTTGAAGCAGAGGACAGGTATCCCCAGCCATTCTTTGGTGAATCCCCATTGAAGCCAAAGGCTTATGCATTGTAGACCACAGAAACCACTTGATTCCTTTCCAGAGATTGAGCTCTGGTTGTGTGGGCCGATAGAAACTGAGAACATCTGAGGGGTGATGGCCATACCCAAGGGTTCCTCTGTGGAAACTGGATCTTGACCACTGAAAGATCTTCACTTTCGTATTGTACTTTTTTCTCTCTTTCTCCTAGTAAACTAGGAATTCTACTGAGTTTTTCAGTT
Organism: Octodon degus; assembly: GCF_000260255.1. Lineage (NCBI taxonomy): Eukaryota > Metazoa > Chordata > Mammalia > Rodentia > Octodontidae > Octodon > Octodon degus. Next base: position 1,238,438 of record NW_004524698.1, read on the forward strand.
GAACAACTTAATGAGTCCTTCAGAAATTAGGCTGAGGCAGCTTTTAATAGTTTACATGCTACAACAGCTATTGGGGAGATTTACATCTATGCCTTACACATTAACTAAGAGTAAGCAAGATTTTTGTCAGCCTTAAAGTAATTTTTTTTTTTGCCAATATGTAAAACGTGATTGCTAGGTGATAAATATAAGCTTAACCTGTGAGCTCCAAAGATTTAATATAGCCTAATCCTTGTAGGAAAGGCTGACCTGGTGGGTAGATGGAAGAACACAAGTGTCTTGGAGATTTCTTTGCTGTAGAGCTCAGGGCTAAGTTCTTCCAGTCAATTGTCCCTTTTGTCTGTCTCCAAAGTTGATCTGTTTTATAGCACAGTAGGAAATGTGCTCTGTTGCCAACTCAGCTTTTGATGGAATAGTTATGCTTCCTTGTGTAGACATTACTGTTGCTAGACTAATTGTAACATATTTACAAGTATTCAATTACCGTACAAATATTCAATAAGAGTAAGTGCACAGTTTGCATGGTTTGAGATTCTCGGGAGACAAAGGTCATGCCCCAGTTTGAGGGTGAATAGGCTGGTTGGATCGTGTCTCCCCTCTCTCCAACTGCATCCATCTGCTCTGGATTGGTTTACTCATGGGACACCTTGAGGGGGGATCAATGAGAGGTAAGGTGGAGATGTCCAGAACTCTCTCTTTTTGCATTCCAGATTATGGGAATTTCACAGTCCAAGTCTCTTGCTCCTTTAGGATGCATCTCTACGTTTGATTCATACATGCTGAAAAAGAGCTATTTAGTATTTTTCTGCACATGAGTGTGGCCTATGTGCCCCTTAGAGTGAAAACAGAATGTAGAGGAACTATCAGTTATGAGACTATTTTACAACTAGAATGATACTGTAAAAGTAAAATGGTCAGATTTTGTTTACATTAAGAAAGTCATTGTTGTCTAGTTTTGAAATGTAGACATGAGCTACAGGAAAACCAGGCAGATCAGGGGCCTAAGGTAGTCACTGTCTTGGAGCCTAAGGACAAGACAGCATCATGCACAGCCCCACCCACCATTACTGATGGTAAGGTTTCCCCTATTTGCCTTTGTAGTCTAGAGGGTGTGGACTTCCAAAACTGCTGTAATCCAGGCCTCTAAAATCCTTAGCTGATTTTAGACAAGCTCCTCAAGGATGGTATCCTCTATTAAAAAAGTAAATAGGCAATTTAGAACTTCCAGAGTTCATGTGCCTTTTTCTCTGTAACCTAAAACAGATAAAATCAGATATTAGAAGACCTTTCAGTGACCCTGATCAGTATATTGATGTCTTTAGAGGACTTACTCAGACTTATAAACTAGATTGAAAAGATGTAATGTTAATGTTAAAACAAACTTTGGCTTCTAATGAAAGGCAGCATTACAAGCTATTACATTTTGAGATAAATATTATATTATTAATTTTAAATAACCAAAAGATAGACAGCCAGTGGAACTACTTAAATTACCACTGGAGCCCAAGCAGTTCCTACCCAAGACCCCTGGTGGCTTAATAGCCAGCCAGGCAGGAGACTAAAATGACATTTCTTTCAACTGTGTATTCTTGAAGGTCTAAGAACTAGAACCAAGCCTTCCAGTTATTTAAATTTTAGCTATTTACCAAGAGAAAGATGAACACCCCTCTGATTTCTTAGAATATTTAATAGCGGCACTGGTAAAACTTACTTCCTGAGATGCTAATTAAATAGATGGGCAGCTGACTCTTACAGATAAATTCATTACTCAGTCAGTTCCAGATATTAGAAAAGAGCTACAAAAGATAGCTTTTGCTCTAGACAATGCACTTGATACTTCATGGGGCACTAAGGAAACAATTTCATATAATTGGAACTGGGAGAAAAGCAAGGAGAGAAAGCAAAGAGATAAAAAATGGCTGCCTTTGTTGTGGCCTCAAAACAGACCCAAAGTCTGATTCTCTGGGCTCTAAGAAGTGCTCAACAACAATGAGGTTCATCTGCCAATGAGGTTCATCTGCTAATGCTGTCAAAAGCCAGGCCAGCATAAGAGGAACTGCCTTAAGAGGCCCCACAAGCCATGCCCTGACTGCCAACGCAGCCATGGGAAGTGAGACTGCACTCTGAGGTGGAGGCCCCAAAGTTCAGACAAAGCTTTCTAAGTGGTCCATTAGGACTGAAGGGCACTGGGCCTGCCTCCTCCCCCTGTCTGAACAGTCTCTACCTGTCATCTCCACGGAGTAGCTCTGAGTAATCCTGATTAGAGAAAAAACCCAACCTGTTCCTGGACATTGGCACAGTTCTCCATGTCCTTTTCTAACCCTGACTTTTCTTCCAGTTATCGTACCCCAATAGAAACAGACTTTAGAAAACATCTTGCTTTAGCTATAACTGAGATACTACAATATATTCAGGTTGCTTACTAAGCAAGATGATGCTGTGACTGATGTTTTACAAATGTAATATATATTGTTGTTCATGTATAAGACTTAAAAAAGTATTTCACTGGTTAAAACAGGTTCCCAAGAACAAATAAAATCCTGTCAGCATAAAAAAGTTCTAAAGACACTGGCTACACAGTGTCCAAAAGCTTTGGGCCTATAGATAGAGCCAGGTCTTGTATTTATGACATAAAATTCAGAACCATAGTGGTTAAGGAGAAATCCTTCAGCAATGTCCCTTGCTTACAATGGAGGCTATATCTAAAACACTGAATGAGACACTGATTTAATTTGACTGAATGCTATGTATTTCATGATAAATGTGTAAGTTCATCTGGTTGATTTCTGATGTAACTTAGGCTTTTCATGTTGATAGTAAATACATGTGTGACTTCTCTTAACTAAAACTAGAGAGACTTACAGCAAACTTGTCAGGCTCCATAAATAAAAGGGGTCTAAAAGCTAATGAGTTACAATTGCTATTCCTCAAAAATGTTTACCTGTTATCTCAAATGCTCATACCTTGATTATGGGCACTCTAATTTCTCAGAAAAATTTGTTCTTAGAAGATACCAAAACCCAGATAATCATGCAGGTAAAACCTATAGTGAATATGCTTGATTATTTTTAGATTCCCTTTATGGGGATCCGCCAGATTTTGTCTATAGAGACATAGTAAAGCCTTAACTGTCCACCTCATACAGCGCAGGTGAGCTGAGTTTTCTTGGGGTTTCCTGCCTCATTACAAGAGAAGCTATCTTCAGATTCTTTGGGCAGGGCTGATTGCCCTCAAAGATGCCTCTTCTATCAGTCTAATCCTATATTAGGAAATCCATTACAGGGGAAATTGCCATCACATTCCTTGGGCAAGGCTGCCTGCAAGAGGCCTTAAAACCAAAAAATTATAGTTTGCTCAGTGTACTCCAGGTATCTGACACAAGCTGTAGAAGTAAAAGCATTTGCAGGAATAAATTTGTCTCATTTGACAGAAATTGCTCAGAAAGTGTTCATGATGAAGTCAGAAGTTTCAGATTGAGGTGGTCATGTGTCTTCACCTTTCAGCCTGAGGGAATCCACATTAACTGCCAATATAAGGAGAAAGCTTGCTAAACTTTTAATAGATGCTCATTCAGATTTGTCAGTTATCCAGACAGTGACCCCACTTTTTTTTTCATTTTTAAATTTTATTTTTGAGTCAGGGTCTCATAAGTAACCCAGCCTGGTCTCAGACATGCAATCCTCCTACCTCAGGCTCCTGAATAGCTGGCATCATGGGGGTGAGATTGGGGGGTGTACCGCTACACCTGGCTTGGCAGTACTCTTTATTGTCTACATAAGGCCCACCATGTTTTCTTGCAGACCAACATCATCTAACTTTTTTTTTCAAAGTTTTATTGATAAACAGATAGCAATGAGACAGTTTCAAATCAAATCAGAAGTACAGTTTCAACAAATAATACACTGCATATATTCTTCTTAGTGGTTAATTGCTGTACAAGATGCGGACTTGTGATCCTATTTACAAACACTATTAGAACAAATCATTCTGTTCATTAAGAGAATGCAACTATATATCTATCCTAACCACTTTGAATACACAGATACAAAATGGACATTCATAGGTATACCCCATTTTTTCTAAGTTCCATTATTGAATATTATAGGTGTGTAAACTCAGCAAAATATTCTAAAAGAGTCCAGTAGCCCATAATAGCATTGGGTCGTCTGTTTGACTGGCAATGTCAGAAATTATTGACCTGAGTCCCCCACAGCTCAACATAACAGCATGGCTTTATTTCCTATATTTCATCTTCATACTTTTCTACTGGATGGTTAAGACCAAGGTAAAGCAGGACCTGTGCAACAAGAGTTGTAGCTTTTTGGTCTGAGAATGTCAGTGAAATGCCCTCAGGATTTATCCTGAGATCCTGTACCTCAGATTGTAGAACCTTTGTCAGTGCTGCCATGTGGATGAGTCACGGCCATTCCTTGGCCAATGTGCTCTCTGTGAAAGCCTGAGAGAGTGTCTTCTCCCCATGTGACTCTCCTTAGGCACACTCTATGTCATTGATCACTTTCCTCTTTGGCTCCATAATCTTCTTGATCAGAAAATATGGGACACTACCGAGGTACATGACGTTACAGTACAAGTTCTCATATGAGTGACCCCACTTATGAACCAGAAAGTACTCAGTGTTTTCCATAGGTCTGGCAGCTCATATGCCTCAGTAATAATAGGATTGGCCAGTTTATTTGAGAAAATACCCATGGCCATGGAAGATAAAAAAGGGATTAAATCCCAAATTTAATGAGATCTCTCCTAATGAACCTATAAAACATTCTGACTATTCTTTTTACAATTACAAACTTTAAAAAGGTTATTACTTTTCAGATCCTTCTGCTAATGTCTCAATAGCTATTCAAAAGATATCAAATCAATGGTATGCGAGATGCTGAGGTCCCCTGGACCCTATCTTTATCATTTTTATGGGAAGTCATTACTGTGTACTTGATACAAGTCCTTGACCATATTCATAATTATCCTGTTGTGATAATTTGACCCATACATATTTAATTGTTTCTTTGGCTTTGTGTCCTCCAGACTCAAAGCTATATATCTACCCAACATGGAAAATGCCTGGTGTCTATTGAGGGACTTTAGATAGAACCTCTGAAGAGTATCTCTGACTGTTAGTCAACAACTATGACCCCTTTCAGCCTGAAGAAGCCAAAGCGGTCATCACCCATGGTTCCCTCATGGCAGTTCAGGTTACTTCTTCACAGGGGGAATGTTGTAGGCAGCTGAATTAGATAGAAATATTATAGATAGTCAGACAGGCCCTCAAGGAGACAATATGGAAGATAAGGTGACTTTGCAACTTGGAAGAGACAGACACTCCCCTATGGGCCACACCTCAAGACAAAAGAGGAGACACAGCTACATACTTCCATAAGGATGGGCATCAGGGATTGATATTCTAAATAGGTATCAATCACCTTAAAGAGTCCAAATGAGTCACTATCCCAACGCCCAACAGGAAGAGACCCTATGCCATATTCATGCCCACTTGCTATGTGACTCACTTCCTCTTTTGGTACTGGATTTGATCAATTTTATCTAAGCAATGGTGCTTATAATCTCATTGGTTGACCATAGTTTTGTTCCACCTCATGCCCACCTAAGCAAGTTCCCATGTCTTCTCCACCACCTTATACCCACCTCACTGCATGGTTTTCCTCTATAAAAGTCCCTGGAAGAGATAGCTTCCTGGGGACAACTTGCTTGGGCCCCCCTCCTGTCCCTCTCTCATACAGGAGCTTTCTTTCCCTCAATAAATATATTCTGCTCATAACTTCTGTTTGTTCCTAAAACTCATTGTTCTGTTTTAGAGAACACAAACTCACCCCAGGTACCTTTTAGTTTGGGAGATCAGTTTTTTCCCCTGTGTCATTTGGAGGTTCCCCATATTAGTAGGACCCTCTAAAGGCACCTTGGTGCTGTTAAGTAGTAAGATGAGGTGACTGTCATGTGAGATTTATCCTTTCCAGAGTAGCAAAAGAGCCTCAGAAGTCACACTAGGTTTTCAGAGGGCAGAGACACCCTATTCTGCGATTTACATAGACAATTGAGAATTCAAGGAGTGTGAAGTCATCTTCACAGAGTTGCCTGAAAAACATGTTTATGCATTTGTGATACCAAGAAAATCCGTGGGAGAGCTTTGAAAGAGAAGATGAATGTCTCCTGGTGGTGGAAATACAGTTCCAGTAAAGAACAGTACTAGATGTGTGGTGTTCCATATACGAGCTCTCCTTTTGCTCTGAGCAGCCCCAGCAGGCATCACTCCTCTCAAGCAGTGAGGGCTTCAGTCCCAGCAGTACAAACAGTAATGCTGGCCCAGCCATGTTGGGTTAAACACACTCTCTCCATGTCATACCAGATGACCCACTAAGATTGGGTCAGTTGATCTGCCACTCAAAACTCAGAGGTTAGCCTCCTTTTGAGTTGGATAGGGCAAAAATCTGACAGCATTTTTGCCCCTTGTCAATGAACCTCAGCATTTTCATTCAGTGTTTAGCTGATGTCCGATGAGTTTCAGAAGCAACCAGGGCTAGCATTGCCATGGCTACCTTAGGACTTTCAGAGAAGGAATTGATGAGTAAAGTTCCAGGGCTCCCTTATCATCCAAGGTTGGGCTAGGAGACTTATGGAAGAGACAAAACCAGAAATTGCCTGGAGAAATTCATAGAATCAGCCTCTTTAGCAATCAAACAATTGGTCCATCAAGTATGCTGGGGACGAGATGGATACCACTGAACCTAGGGTTCTCTTGCTTATCTTCTTTTTATACTTGTATCTCCCATCTGTATTTTACTTCTGTCATTTGCACATCTATGCTATCACCTCCACTAGACCATGAGTTGTTGGAAGGCATGCCTGGTTTTCCACTAATGGAGTAAATTTCACTCCCTGTAAGACCAAGACCTGGCCAAACTGAGTTGAAAGAGGCTCATGCTATAAGCAGCTACAATATATTTTAGGGCTGTTTTTTTTGTCACAAACCCTGACCTTACCAGACTTGTAGTTATAAAAAAAAATTAGTAGCTCCCCATTTTAAAGCAGGCTGGGAGTAATAAGAATAAAGCTGGAATAAGAGCTAGGAGAGCAAATTCATATCCTGGCTCTGCTACTGTATTTTCTACTTGGGTGATTTGGGGCAAGTTATTTAATTCATTTGGGCTTGAGTTTTTGGCATAAACAATGTGTCATAATTAATCAAGACTTATTAAGCATAAATGAGACCACACAGATGAACACTCTTGTTCACAGGAAATACAAGGTGGAGATTTTTTGTTATTAAAAAATAATGAATCGATACAGTTATTGTAGCAGTCTTAAGGTTTTGTTTTATGTTTTGAACACTATAGTACTCTAAAGAGTCCTTTTGGGGTCCCTTCATAGCCACTGCTTCCTGAAAGTAATTACAGGTTAGACTTTCCTACACTCTACACATGCCTCAGCTCCTCCTACCCTGCCTTCCAGTTCTGCAAGTCCATTAGTGTCTCCTTCCCAGGAAGTTATACCTGAGCTGGTGGTTGCAAGGCCAGCCTAGGACCCCTAGACTGTGGCACATGCCCCACCAGGGGCCTGAGCCCCATCTTCCGGGATGAGTACTCCATGTCTGTGTCTTACTGAATTTCTATAACATCACACTCATCTATCTCAGAGTTATTCTATCCCACCAGTCTCTGAGCTTCCTAAAGACATGGACCATGTTCCTACCCATTCTGTACCCCTAGATACCTGGCACATAGTGATAGTGAAACCCAACTGATTGTAGTGTTTGGTATAGAGCAGAATATCAGATATGGCAAGGGTTAAACTCATTGCCTGAATCTACAAATCATCACCTTCTGCTTCAGTGAAAGGCATTCCAAGGATATGCAAATAGCTTTCTGATATGTGCATTTGTTTTTCAATATTTTAAAAGGAAAACAGTGAGGAAAAAAGCCAGCCACCAGTATTACACAATCCAGATTGGGAGGGCTGGCACTGCTGCTGTGATGGCCGAGGCAAGAACTTTGCTACATGGTTTGGTTTTGAAAAGACAAATTCCCTAAAGGGGAATCCCTGAGCCAACAGCATGACTGATCTAGCAGCCTCCTGACATGAAATCAGATTAGAGGCTGGCTTGGGACTTCTTACACCCTGTGCATATTTTGCTTATGCAGCTTAGTAGGTATGGTGTTATAGGGAGAGCTGCTAAGCTAGTTCTGTGCCTTCTCCATCTTTTTCTACTCTTTGATCCAGGCTTAACTCACCTGGAGATATTTTACCCTCTCTAAGTCACTCTCTAGCTCAGTTCAATCCCATTGATAGCAATGAGAAGCCATCACCAAATCCTTCGCATGGTCCCGGTGCCCATTGTCGATTTATCTCTCAAGTCTCTGCCCTTCTCTACACCCCAGCTGCTTCTACCCTGATTTAGCTCCTGATTATGTTTCACTGGGATAAACAGTGTCATACTCATCAATAATTTACTGTCTTAATATGCTGAGCTGTAAAAGGCTCAAGTCAACAACCTCTGACATTGCCAGTCCTATGGAAAACCCACTACTATTATGGACTACTGGACTATATCGGATCATTTTGCTGAATTTACACATCTACAATATTTAAATGGCAATGGAATACCCATCTCTGACAAAATTAAATAAAAAAGGGGATACAAATGACGGACCATTTCGTATCTGCATATACAAAATAGGATAGATATACAACTACTTTCTGTTAATGCAATGAGAAGAAAGATTTGTACTAATAGTGTTTAGACAGAACATAATGTATGTATCTTGTGTTATGAATAACCTCTACAAAGAACAATATGCAGTGCATTAATTATTGTAACTGTCCTACTAACATGTTTTGAAACTGTCTCATTGCTATTTGTTTCTCAATAAAATTACTTAAAAAATTTACTGTCAACATTTTTCTGCTGTGCTATGTGACTGTGTCACCATCACTTGCTCAAAGTCATGCCATGTTTTCCCACTGACTTATGGATAGGCTTTTAGATAATGGCTTCCTTGAGCTCTAATTCACATACTGCAGAACTCACCCCTTTGTCGTGTGCAATTCTGTTGTCTTTACTGACAGAGTTATTCAACCATTACCACTCTACCTAATTCCAGAATATTTCCAATTAGCAAAAACTGAGCCTTGGATGAATCTCATTGGCTTCAATGCTGCTACTGCACAAAGCTACAGAACATCTCCATCACTCCCAAAAGAAGCCTATACCCAACAGCATGAACTTCTTCCTCCCAGTTCCTAGCATTCAATAAACTCTGTGAATCTACCCATTTGGCACATCTCATGTAAATGGACTTACATAATTTGTTACCTTTTGTATGTGGCATGTTTTACTAGCATAATGTTTTCAAAATTCATTTATCTAGCATATAACAGCACATCACTCCTCTTTATGGCTAAATAATACTTCCTTGGATTTTGTTTATCTATCCATCTGTTGATGATTATTTCAGTAGTTTCTTCTTTTTGAATATTATGAGTAGCACTGCTATGAACATTTGGGTACAGTTGGTTTTCTTTGTGTGGCACATGTTTTCATTTGCTTTGTGTAACTACCTAAGAATTGAACTTATGGATCATTTGGAAGGTAAAGATTGGGGTCAACTCCTTACTGCGGTGTCATTTTGTATCTGCACCCTTCTCCTGCTGGCCTAGCCCTCCTCCTTTCCTTCCCAGGTAGATGAAAGCAGCTTTTGGAGCACACCACATGCTGCCACCCACTCTGGCATGGCCCACTCTCTCTAACCTATCTGACTCCTCAGAGTTCTAGCATCCTTACTAACTGGGGATTCTCCAGTGAACAAATGCAAGTTCCTGTTCTTCTGGAGCTGTGTCAGAATGGCAGGAAGTAGGTGAACATAAATACAAGTACATTAACAGTAGAGAGCCATGTAGCTATCCATTTGCAAGCATGTGCTTCCTTTTCTACAATGTGGCATGATTTTCATCTCAGTAGGAACAAGAGTTACGTTTTTCAGCTTCTTTGTATCTAGATGTGGCCTTGTGATTATTCTCAGTGGGGTTCGAAAGGAAGAAATGTGTGTCACTTTTGGGAAGCATGCTTTCAAAAGTTGGTGTTTTTCTGTACTCTTCTCTGCCCTCTTTTAAATTTTGGAACGAGGAGACTTTTAAGCCATACAAGATTGCAATGCCATATGGAAAACCCTATGCCACATGATGGAAGGCACCAGGGTCTGAATCACATGGTGCTCGCTAGGAACACCATAGTAACACTAAGAAAGCTGTGGATCATGGACTTTTTATTCTCTGAGGCCACTGAAATGCTAGGTTCACTTTGTAAAGCAGCTAGTGTTTCCTTAATAAAACTTTAAATAAGAGGATTTTTCCATTAGTTATAGTCCAACACAATCCATATTTTCTAGAAACAATTGGATGTGCCCTGACATTTGTTTCCTACTTGGTGCCTTTCATCTAAGCCAATCTCCCCAATGTTTCCACCCATCACAGTATACCCCAGAGCATGGTCAGAGCTGGCTGAGTGACAGGAGCACTGACTAATGGAGAGTGGGAAAGAAGGGGTGTCCCCTACTGCATTAATAATCTTCCCCACCCAAACACACGCCATTTCTTTCTGTTATCAGACAGAAGCACATTTTCTAGTCTCCTCTGTGGCAGAGACCTTGGTAAGTGAAAGTACAGCCAGCAGCCCTGGACCACCTACTTCCCCTCACTGTGAACAGCAGAGCTCCCCAGATCTTGTTTTAATCAGCTTTGCTCCTAGCCTACATGCTTCTCTTTGGACAATCTTCCTCTCCTCATTCTCTTCTTCCTCCTTCCCCTTCCCTGGAACCAACTGTGCATACCCCTCCCCCAGCCTTCAAGGAGTCCTCCAGCCTCCCCTGGCTCTTTTTTATCCCACAGAGCCTCAATATTTCCTATTTTATACTTACATTTGTTATACAAATGATCGTTTTTAGGGTCAACTTTCTTTAAATGAAGAGTAGGGGAGTTTAAATAATTACAATGTTTTATATCTTCCAAGAAACACAAAATGTTGCCTGTAGTATTTTTTTTTTCTTTTTTGCCTTTAAAATGCCTAAAACATCTGCTGTAGTAGAAACCCTCTATACATCCTTATCTAACTGAATCAGTGGTACTTTAAAATATACTAAAACATTGAGTTTACCTAAAAGAGGCAGAATTTATTTGGAGGTGGAATTGTGATGGCGCATAGCATCCACCGCAACCGCGCCAGGGCTGGCATGGTAGTCTGTTTGCCCAGCAGCATGGAGAAAAAGGCACATCCCACAGACACCAGCAGTGCCCCTGGTTTATCTTTGGGTGACTGTTGTTTCACACTTAAGTTCACTGGCCACAAGCGCCTGTCTTTTGCAGACCACAATAATCCCCATAACATTTGAGAATTCAGTAGTTATTAACTGCAAACTGGCCTAAACACTTACTTATTCCTTCAGAGAGGAAGTTTAAGTCTCATCAGTGTTTCAGAGTCTACAGACATGAGGTTCCAGGCTCCTGGGAGTTTTCAAGGGCCAAGTACGCTTCAGCTGGAGATACATAGATTCCTCATCTAATTGTTCTTGTTTTTAAATCTTTAAATATTTATTGCCTACCCCTTTCTACTTTGAGAATTCTAATTATATAAATATAAGTTTCTTGATTTTGGCACAGAATGAGCTACTGTATGACTGATCTGTAAATTCTTTCTTCTTCATTTTTATTTTGGACAGTTTTTATTGTTATATCCATTTAAGTTTGTAAATTATTTACAATGTGCATTCTATTGTTAATCTTATGCTATGTATTCATTTCTGAAATATTTCTCTAAAATTCACTCTGTCTACAGCTTATACCTTTCATATTTCAATATTTTCCACAGTTTTTAATATGCTGTATAATTATTGATTTTCAATAAAGTTAATGAAGAAAATAATTTTAAAAATCATTTATTTATTTGTCTGGTGTAGGGATTCACTATGCAACCCAGACTCATAATGATCCTCCTGTCTCAGCCTCCCCATTGCTGGGATTACAGGAGTATGCCACCATGCCTGGTTTCAGTGCCAGGCTCAGTGCCTGGGGCCAGCACGCCATGTGGTACTGGGGATCAACCCCAGTCCTAGGTGCCTCTAAGTTGGCACCTAGATGGCTGAACTATCTCCCCAGCTGTTTCTGTTTTTGTTGTTTGTTTTTTTTTTTTTTGGTTTTGGTTTTTTTGAGATAGGGTCTCACTATGTACTTTACATTGGCCTTGAACTCACTATGTAGCCTAGGTTGGCCTCAAACTCATGGTGACTTTCCTGTCTCAGCCTTACAAGTGCTGGGATTATAGACCTGCATCACCACAACTAGCTTTCCTATCAAATTATTATAGCTGCACTTTACTGAGCACTTACTTTATGGCAGACACTGTAATAAACACTTTCATGCTTTCTCTCACAACATCCACTTCTATGGAGCACCTATTATTATTGTCCCCTTTTCAAACAGGAGGAACTTGAGGCTCAAGCAATTTACTTAAAGCCACATGGTAAGTAGGAAGTGGGAGACAAGTGTTGGATTTCCAGTCCTGCTCTTTTAGTTACCATATTGCACAGTAGAAAGTAGAACTCTTGGTCTTCATGAGTGACACAGTGTAATATGTTTGAACACAGGTCCTTACTCTGGTGCTCTTCTGGGCCCCCAACATATGGATGGGCTGGTTCAGGATGAGCTTGGTGAAGTATCAGATCTCCTTTGCAAGTGGGTTTTCAAAGAAGAAATAAGAGGTTTTGCTAGACTGTATTAACATATTCTAATTCAATTAATGAATGTTGGTTTTCTTTTGTATTTTGAATGAATGTTGGTTCAGACAATAATATAATTTCCAAGTCTCCATCAAGAAGAAGCTAACAACATGTGGTTCAGGCTTCCACCTTCGGGAAAGATTGGAGAAATGACCTTCTGGATATGTTTACTCATTATTGTGATGGGGGTTGGGTGTGCAAGGCACATGCATGTTTTTGAAGTCCTTTCTGGACTGAATTATAAAGCTAGAAGATGCTTCAGCCTTTGGTATGGTGGTAGTAGAAAAAGCCTAGGATTTCATTTCCTCCACAGAACAAGGTCTAAGCCCAGCTTGCTTGTCTTTTAAAGATGAGGAGGAGAAATGCAAAAGGGTTAAGTATGAGGCTGTAGGGACTGGTTTTCAACAAAGGTGTTGACAAAGTAACTAGGACCAGGATCTCAATTTTGCTTGTGGAACCTGCCCTTTGTAAATTAATTTTCACCTTTCATGATTACATTTTACTGGCTGTGTGGGCTGATTTATTGCCTCCCATTCTTCACTCTTTCTTCACATTCATACTTTTTCACCTATGACTTTCCCAGTTCCTCCCATTAGAAGCAGAGCTTTCTTTCTTGTTCCTTGATTTTAGGTTTTTCCATGTGACTTGTTTTGGTCAATAAGCTGTACCAGACATGTGAGCAAGATGTTCCCTCTTTGCAGGAGGAATATGTGGGGCTAGCCCATTAGTCCAGGGAGCACAAGGGACACATGGAACAGTTCAGGTTGCAGTTTGCAGGGAACAGCTGCTCAGGTACTCTCAGCCTGTATCAGAGCACCTCTAGCCTACAAACCCAAAGGCAAATGGGTGCTTGCTACTGTGAGCCATTGAGAGGTTGTGGCTTTTCATTATGTTGCAACCATAGATGGATAAATTAATACAAGTTCTTTTTCATTCTCTTCAATGATCTTTTTGCTGAATTATAAGTAAATAACTCCTAAACCCAGATTAGGGTCAGTGCTTGAATCTAGATGTTCCCATGTGCAAAAAGCTATCTTCAGATCCTGGAGAGAACTATGACATTATAGAATGGAAGGAAGAGCTAGGAGCTAATCATTCTGATGTAAGAATCTGTCCTGAGATAAGCATGTTACTGTATAATGAATGATCTCATTCTGTCTTCAGGTTAAAGCTTTGGAGTTTTCAACTCTGATGAGGTAAATTGAGACTTCTTGAGTGGGAACTTTTGGATGTCCCTGGAATTTGCACAATCTGAAATGCAAGCTACTGGAGGCTCCATAAGAACCACAGGACTAGAAGGAACACAGATGCTATCAAGCCTTCCTGATTCCAGGGAGGATCACTTTTGGGTTTCTTTCCTCTTCCTCTTCCTCCTTCTCCTCCTTTTTCTTCTTCTCCTCCTCCTCCTCCTTCTGCCCCCTCCTCCTTCTCCTTCTTTGTCTTTGTCTTTGTCTTCATCTTCGTCTTCATCTTCATCTTCTTTCCCTTTTTTTTTAGTGTGAGACAAAGTCGTACTAAGTTGCCCAGGCTGATCTCCAACTCATGGGCTCAAGTGATCATCCTACCTTGGCCTCCAGACCAGTTGGTATAACAAGTGTGTGTTACTGGACCCAGCTGCCACTCATCTTTGAAACAAAACCCTCCAACGACTCTGTCTCCTTCCAGCTACCATTTTCTCTGTTACAGCAAAATGTCCTTTAAAACTCTTGCTCACTGTCCTTGATTCTTCTCTTTCAATTCTCTCTTTAACACACTTGAATTAATCCCCTCTGCCAAAGCAGCTGTTATCAGATAGCCAATTATCCCTATGGCCTCCAGGCAGCACTCATGTGCAGTTTGTCATCCTCAATGCTTACTTCATCCTGGCTTCTAGTTCACTGGATATTCAATCTACTGATTGCTCCTTATCATTTGCATTGTAATTTTTCTGTATCTCTGCATCCCTCAAAACCTGGAGGGCCCAGGGTGTAGTCCTTTGACTTCTGCTCCTTTATCCACATTTATTCTTTTTAGACCAACTCAGTCACATGTCTTGAAATGCTGTCTTATGCTGACAACTAGATTTTATTTCCCACTTCATCCTCTACCAGAACCTCATTGTTGAGATGTAAAATTCTTTATATATTACCTATGAATGCTTCTTTTCAAATATGTGATTTGCAAGTATTTTGTCCCTCTTATAAAGCTCATAAAGAGGGACTGGGGATACAGCTCAGCAGGATAAGAACCTGCCTGGAAAACACAAGGTTTTGAGTTTGATCCCCAGTACTGGAAAAAAAAAGTTCATAAAGAGGGTCTGTACAAAAGTTTTAATGTTGATATATCCAATTTATCTATTTTTTTGTTTCTTTTACTTCTAGCATCACATATAAGAGAACATTGCCTAATCGAAGGTCATAAGGATTTTCACCTATTTTTCCCCTATGCTTTAGTTATAGCTCTAGCCTTTAGATCTTTGGTCTTTTGTTGTGTTAACTTTTGTAATTAGGTACAAGAAATAAATCCTTTTTTAATTCCACTTCTATCATTTTCTTTTGTAATTCCCTCACTCAAATGAGAGATACCATTTATTTAGGGTATTTAGGTTGTGTGTCTGGTTCATTTCAACCAACACTGTATTTTCCAGATGTACCCATTCACTTATACATGTGTCAAATTTATCATTCTTTATAGCTGAGTAGTATTCAATTATATATACATACCACATTTTTTAAATCCAGTCATCTACTGGCTACTTCCAGGATTTAGCTATTACAAGTTGTGCTGTAACAAATATTGGTATGTGTATATGGCTATAGTATGATGTCCTAAGCTGTTAGGGGAAGATACCTAGCAGGGGATTGTTAGGTCATATGCTAGATCTAATTTCAGCTGTGTGACAAATCTCCACATTGCTTTCCATAATGGTTGTCCTAGTTCACATCTGCACCAATAAGAAAGAAGGGTTCTTCCTTTTTTTCACTTTAAAATTTTATTTTATTTATATTTTAATAATTTTATTGATAAAGAAGTAGCAATGAGATAGTTTCAAAACAGGTTAGTGGTACAGTTACAATAATTAATACATTGCATATTGTTCTTTGTAATAGTTGTTCCTAGGTCAAGATGCAGACCTGATATCTTGTCTAAACACTATTAGTTCAAAACCTTCTTCTCATTGAACTAAGAGAAAGTAGCTGTACATTTATGCTATTTTGTATATACTGATATATATATATATTTTTTTTTCCACTACAAAATGGTCCATTTCTATCCCCTTTTTTGTTTACTTTTGTCAGAGATATGTATTCCATTGCCATTCAAATATTGTAGGTACACGAATTCAGCAGAATAATTCAATACAGTCCCGTAGTCTATAATAGTAGTGGGTTATCCCCAAGACTGGCAGTGTCAGAAGTTGTTGACTTGAGGCTTTTACAGCTCAGCATATTAATATGGCTTTACTTTTTATACTTTGTTTTTATACTTTTCTGCTGGATGGTTAAGACCAAAACAAAGCAAGACCTAAATAACAAGAAATGTAACTTTTGTATTTGACAAAGAAGGGTTTATTTTCTACCGTAGCCTCACAAGTATGTGTTATCTGATTTTTGAATGATTGTCATTTTTTTCTGGAGTAAAATGGAATCTTAGCATTGTTTTAATTTGCTTTTCTCTAATGGGCAGAGATGTTGAACAATTTTTCATATATTAGTTGAACATTTGTATTTCTTCCTCTGTGAAGTGTGTCATTTTTCTTGCCCATTTCGTGATTGGATCTTTAATTTAATTCAAATTTATTTATTTATTTTTGGTACTGGGAATCAAATTCAGGACCTGTGCTTGCCAGGCAGACACTTACACTACTGAGCTGTCTTCCCAGCCCTGGTTCTTTAATTTTAGATGATCTTATTCTTTGAATTCTTTTTTATTCTAGGTATTCTTTGTCTGAGGAGTAGCTGGAAAAAATGCTTTCCCATTCTATAAGTTGTCACTTCAGTCTACTGATTGATTCTTTTGCAGTGCAGAGGCATTTTAGTCTGATATGATTAATTTGTTCATTCTTGCTCTTATTTTTTGTGCAATTGTAGTTTTGTTTGGAAAATCCTAACACCTATGTCTTCAAGTATTTTACTATTTTATCTTCCAGTAGATTTAATGTTTCTGTTTCCATGTTTAGATCTTCAATCCATTTTGATTTTGCATATGGTGAGACATAAAGGTCTAGTTTTGATCTTCTCAACTGGTTTTCCTATCACCACTTGTTGAATAGCCTATGTTTGCTCCAACCTAGGCTTTTTGCCCCTTTGTCAAAGATCAAACAGATGAATGGGTCTCTGGAAGTTTTTTTTATCCCCAATTCTGTTCTACTGACCTATATATCTGTTTTTTGCTTCATGTATTGTTTTCATCATTATTGCCTTGTAGCATAGCTTGAAGTCAGGCAGTGCTATGCCTCCTGTTTTGCTCTTGTTGCTGGATCTTTTCATATAAATTATATTTGAATTTTAGGATTGCTTTTTCCTTTATTTGTTTATTTATTTTTGGCAGAACCAGGGATTGAACTCAGGCCCTTGTGCTTGCCAGGGAAGCACTTATTCTACTGAGCTATCTCCCCAGCCCTTTTTAAAAATTTTTTTTAAAGAATTCAAAAGTCTTTTTTTTGTGTGGAACTGGGGATTGAACTCAGGCCCTTGTGCTTGCCAGGGAAGCGCTTACTCCACTGAGCCATCTCCCCGGCCCCAACAAAATAGTTTTTGTGAAGAGACAGAGGCTGAGCAGTTGCTGCCACGTTGCTGACCCTGAGCAGCAATCAACTCCATGTAGAACCTGGGAGCAGGAGATTTGGCATCAAATCTCTTCTTTCATCCCTCTCCTGTGAGAATTTTTCTGATCTTCAGCTACAGTTTTTGTCACTGTCAGCAAATTTGTCTTCAAACACGATAGCTAGCAATGTTACCAACAAGACAGATCCTTGCTCCATGAATTCCCATGTGTTCGTTGGGAATCTGAACACTCCTGTGGTGAAGAAATCTGATGTGGAGGCCATCTTCTCGAAATATGGCAAATTTGTGGGTTGCTCTTTTCATAAGGGCTTTGCCTTTGTCCAGTATGTTAATGATAGAAATGTCCAGGCTTCTGTAGCTAGAGAGGATTTCAGAATGATTGCTGGCCAGGTTTTAGATATTAATCTGGCTGCAGAGCCAAAAGTGAACAGAGGAAAAGCAGGAGTGAAACAATCTGCAGCGAAGATGTATGGGTCAGTACCAGAACACCCTTCTCTGTTCCCTCTACTCAGCTCCTCTTTTGACAGGATGAACTATGACTTTCAGCATGATTAGTATGATAGTTACTCAGCATGTTTTCCTCCTCCTCTCATTACTTGGGCTGTGGTGCCCTCACAAAATGCCAGCGTGTATCAGGAAACAACTCCCGAAGAGCAAAAGTGGCTTCAGTTCTAAGAGTGGCCAGCGAGGATCTTCTTCCAAGTCTGGAAAGTTGAAAGGTGATGACCTTCAGGCCATTAAGAAGGAGCTGACCCAGATAAAACAAAAAGTGGATTCTTTACTGGAAATCCTGGAGAAAACTGAAAAGCAACAGAGCAAACAAGCAGTAGAGATGGAGAATGATTAAGACCAAAGAGGAGCAGACCACCATCTCCTAGAAGAAAGATGAGACTAATGTGAAGATGGAGTCTGAGGGTGCTGCACATGGCTGGTGAGGAAGGGGATCTACTGGATGATGATGAAAATGAACAGCAGGCAGAGGACCAATTGGAGTTGATCAAGGATGATGGAAAAGAGGCTGAGGAAGGAGAGGATCACAGAGACAGTGTCAATGGTGAGGATGACTCTTAAACACGTAGCTGGGTTTAGAAATCTTGTCCCATTATTTCTTTATCTAGGTGCTAGTCTAAGATCAAAATTTCACTAGATCCTCTCCCCTAGTATCTTCAGCACACGCTCACTATTCTCCTTGTGTAATATCATGTTCATAATTGCCCTGTGCCTAGTACCATTTTGACTTCCTTTGATGCTCCTAGTAGTTTTGTTAAGTCTTCTCCTGTAATTTTTGCTTTTTAATTTTGATACCTCTTTATGACTTAACAAAAAAAGGTTGTATGGCTTTAAAAAAAAAAAGAATACAAAACAGTAATTAAAAGCAGCATTAGAAATGATATAAAATTTCACTAAAGAAAGTAATAGAAATTCAATAATAGTTGCTGTATTGCATGATGTTACCTTCAAATTTGTTAATCAGGTATACAATTGGTTTTAAAAAACACAAAACACCCAGTTGATGTCCACTGATAGCTGTTACATTTTTCTTAGGTAAAAGAAAAAACACAAAGCAAAACAACAAAAAAGTTTTAAGAAACTTAAAAGAAAAAAAATTAAGCATTAACTTTTCCTGTCAATAGAATAGAAGAAGTTGGCAATACAATTACTCAAATTATCCTGCATATATACATAGATATATCTTTTCCCCTCCCTTCTTTTGTCTTTTTCCTCATCTTAGTTTTTCCTTCCCATTGAACTAATTGTTTCACTTTCACAGTATCCCCTGCCCCTTTCAGATTATATTTACTTTCAGGTTCTCACATTAGCAACACAATACTAAGTTTGCACATGTGAGTCTCATTTATTTCACTTACAAATACAGTCTGTAGTTACATCCATTTATCTACAAAAGCCTTGAATTTATCTTTTTTTTTTTTTTAGCTGAGTAATACTCCATTGAGGATTTTTTTATATCTGTGAAGTACACTGTTGATATTTTGCCTGGGACTATACTCTGTATAATAGTTTTGGGAGTATGGCCACTTTGACTATGTTGATTCTGCCTGTCCAGGAAATGTAGACATCTTTACATTTCCTGATGTTCACTCTTCAATGTCCTGTAGTTTTCTTTGTCACTTTTTTGGTCAGGTTAATCCCTAGGTATTTCATTTTTCTTGCAACTACTATGAATGGTACTGTTTTCATAATTTACTTCTCATTTCTTTCTTAGTTCTGTATACAAATGCTAATGATTTTTCTGTCAATCTTGTATCCTGATACATTACCTTATTGCTCTGGATGATGTTTCCAGTACTATGTTGAATAAAAGAATTGATAATGTTTTGTTCCTTATTTGCAGGGGATCCCTTTAGTTTTTCCCCATTTATTATGCTACTGACTTTTGGTTTATTCTAAATAGCTTTTTATCATATTCAGGTATGATCCTTTTATACTGGTTCTCTTCAACTTTTTCTTTTTTTAATCTTGAAGGGGTTTTGGCTTTTGCTGAAAGCCTTTTCTGCATTTACTGAACTGC
This sequence comes from Octodon degus, assembly GCF_000260255.1. NCBI lineage: Eukaryota > Metazoa > Chordata > Mammalia > Rodentia > Octodontidae > Octodon > Octodon degus. Next base: position 1,258,531 of record NW_004524698.1, read on the forward strand.
TCCTATGCTTTTTTACCTTCTTTCTGTTAAAGTGATGTATTACATTTATTGAGCATATGTATTAAACTGTCTCTGCATCTCTGAGATGAGACCTACTTAATCATGATGTATGATTTTTTTTAGATAATGTACTGCATTCTATTTGCTAATGTCCTGTTGAAGATTTTTGTGTCAATGTTCATTAAAGAGAACAACCTATAGTTTTCTTTTTTAGTTGGCTCTTTATCTGGTTTTGGGATCAGGGTGACACTGGTTTCCATAAATGTTTGGGTGTACTCTGCTCCTTTTAATTTCTTTGAGGAATTTGAGGAATATTGGTGATATAATGTCCCTAAAATTTTATCAGATCCTCAGCTTTTATTTCTAGTTGATAGGTTCTTCACTACTGGGTCAATTTCATTGCTTGTTATTAGTTTGGTAGTTTGTATGTACCTAGGAATCTGTCTATTTCTTTAAAATTTGTTTATTTGCTGGAAAACAATTTTTTAAAGTAGTTACTATCTTCTGGATTTTGACAGTATCTGTTATGATTTCACCTTTTTCATTTCTAATTGCATTGATTTGAGTCTTTTTACTTTCTCTTGGTATGAGTAGGGGCTTATCCATTTTATTTATCTTTCAAAAAACCAGCTCTTTGATTAGTTAACTTTTTTTTTTGTCTCAATTTCATTAATTTCCACTCTCATCTTTTAAATTTCCCTCCTTAATTTTGGTTTGTTGTTTCTTCTCACATATCTTAATATTTCTCATAAAGTTTTCTATTTGAGTGTAACAACTCGGTTTTCCTACTGTGAGCATTGATTGTGATGAATTCTCTTCTTACAACTGCTTTCATAGTGTCCCAGAAGTTTGGGTGAGTTGTACAGTCATTGTCACTAACTTTCAGAAATTTTCACATTTCTTCTGTGGCTCATTGGTTGTTTAGGAGTGTACTGCTAATTTTGCAGGAGCAAATCTGTATTGGAAGGCTGAAGGGTCCATGCTGCAGGCTGAAGACTCTGCACTGAAAGCCGTGAGAGGAGGCCCCAAGTGAGAGAAAAGACTGGAGCTTCTGTGAAGGAAACAGAAGTGTCCTTCCTTCCTCCTTTATTTTCCTTTTATAGCATTCTGGTGACAGTCCTCCCTAGGGCAGGTCTTCATGCCCAGGACTTTGCTAAGCCAATTTAATTGGATGTTACTTACTCAAGTTGACACAATCAATTGACCATCACAGTAAATTAATTAGGGTTGAAAGTTTTTTGCTTTTAGGGCTTGAAATACTTCACCCCAAGCTTTTGTGGCCTTTAGGGTTTGTGTTAAGGAGTCTGCTGTGGTTCTAATCGGTATACCTTTACACATGATCTTTTGTTTTCTTCTGATTCTTTTAGAAATCTGGTTTTTTTTCTTTCTGAATGTCTAGTAATTTAGTAAGGATGTGCTTTGATGAACTTTTTTCACCATAATTGTTTGGTGTTCTAGAAGTGTTGCTTATTTATTTTATATCTGGGAAATTTTCTTCAGTGATTTTTGTAAGCAAGTTAGTGGCTCCATGGTGCTATCTTCTAGTTTTTCTCTAATTGCAATTAGCCTTAGTTTGGTCTTATTGTCCTTTGACAGCTGCTAGATTATCTTCTCTTGTTTTCTTATTATTTATTTATTTTTGTCTTCTTTGAGCTCTTTTTTGCAATTTACTATTTTGTCCTCAACATCATTCAGTCTTTGCATTGGTTCTTTTTGCAATATACGAATTCTAGTTTTTCATTTCAGGCATCTTTTCAAGGATTCCATGTCCTTGTTGAATCTCTTGTTCAGGGTTTGAAATGTTTGCTTAGCTCATTCTTTTTTTTTTTTTTTTAAACTTATTTCCCCAAAATTCTCCATGGAAATATTGGGTGATATAACTACGAGTTTTTGGTTCGTGTCTTGTTTGAACTCATCTATTTTCTTCATCCCTTGTATGATTTTTCACAGATCTCTGTTGCCTGCTGTTTGTTTTCTTCTCCTTTTGTGACACTTTGCTCTTCTTTGAGAGTTGGTGTGTGTGTGTGTGTGTGTGTGTGTGTGTGTGTGTGTGTGTAGGTTGGAGATCTTTTATTTCCTTGCTTCCCCATTCGCCTCCATGTCTATGGAGGCCCCCATTCACCTCCATCTATCTGTCTATCTATCTACCAATTATTTGATCCTCTTTTTTCCTTCTTTTTTCAGGGGGAGTGCTACTGTAGGTTGGGGATTAGAGAGGTGAGGAGAGTTTGTGGTTCATTTGGAGATTTTTTAGTAGTTTATTAGTATGTTTATTTCATACTCTTTCAGCATTCTTCAACTTCCAGTATTTATTTTTTATTTACTTTAAGTGATTTCAACTCTATCACTGTGTTTTGCTGAAAGAATTACTTCTGGTTATATCAGCATCCCACAGAGTCAATCCCACAGCACTTTCATACAATAGTCCTTGCAGTTATACTTCCTTCCCCTCTTTGTCTATGCTATGCACACTATGACAATTTTTAGCAACAAATAAAAATGATCCCTGAAAGTATAAAGTTTCAAATATCAATTTTAGCTAAACATGGTGGCATATGTCTATAATCCCAACATTCAGGAAAGTGAGGCAGGAGAATTGTTGTGAGTTCAAGGCCAGCCTAAACAACACAGTGAGACTGTCTAATTTTAGGGACTGTACAGTAGAACACATGGCTAGTGGGCATGAGGCCTTTGGTTGAATCTCCAGTATGGCTAAAAAAGAAGTGGATTTTAAAATGATATAGTAATACTACATATTTATGTCAGTCTTTTAGAAAAAATACAAAATAGAGGGAAATAAAAATAGCTGTATTACAGCATTTTACTGCTTTTCTGTTTTGTTTTTTATCAATTTTATTTTAAAAGATTTACAATGTTCTAATGTTTGTCAAGAATATTTTAAAAATTTTTTCAATAATATTTTAAATATTAAATAAGAATGGCTTTATTACTTAACATTTAATTAAAATAAAGCTAACATTTCATTAAGATAACCCATTAAAGTGATAAAATGTTAAAGTAGGAATTTGGAAGAACCTGGAACAGGAAGTAGCTGCAGTCTTAGTTAGAAAGAGATTTATTCTCCGTAGGTTCTTTTTGTACCCTTCACTTTTTGTCAATGTGCATATATTGTTTTTTATAAAACATACTGAAAGCATGTCTAACTGTTTTCACCTCATACTCAGAAAGTATCTGGAACTCAGGCTCTGCCCACCCTTGCTATGTTGGAGGAGCAAGTGGAGGCTCTTCTGCTCCTTCCCGACACCTCAGCACTGAACGCAGACATCTTTCCCAGCAGTAAAGTTTGAAGGCCACGTGGCAGGAGAAAGAGCTAGCTGAGCATTCTGCCTGTGCAAAACCTTCCCTGTGTGGCCCATACTGGGGTGGTGGCAGGACAATGCAGAGAGCTCCTGGGGGAGAATCCCCTTTAAATGCTAGCCTCACCTGAGAAGGCCTTTGCTTGAGGCTAGGACATGGGCCACCCTCCCTCAGCTTCCCCCACATCCAGGTGGTTACAGCCTGTCCCTCAGAACAGCTCAGCCCAGCCTCCTAAAGCCCCAAGGCAATCATTGGCTGTAGGGGAGAGGGTAGGACAAGGCCTGGGAGCCACAAGGTCATGATGGAGAGAAAAGCCTTGTTTGCCCTTTAAGTGCTTTAATTTCTCATGCTTTATAGAAATTGATTTTCTAATGATATAGCAGTAACTGCAATTCTGACCAGAAGCAAAAAACAAAACTGAGAGTGGAAATTAAAATCACTGTCCAGTTAACAGTTCAACAAACAGGAGCTGTCTTCATTTGTGCTTACATAACAAAGTATCAAAGTCTAGTGGTTCATAAAAACCAGAAATTTGTTCTGAAGGCTCAGAGTCTGAGATGACAGTGCCAGTGGGGCTCCTCCCTCTTGCAGGTTGCACATCTAAATCTTGACATGGAGGGCAAGAAAGTCCTCTGGAGTTTCTTCTATAAGGACATTGATTTCATTCATGAAAGCTTTACTCTTGGGACCCACATCAATACCATCACACTATAGGTTAAAATTTCAGTGTATGAACTTTGGAAGGTAGGAACATTCATTGGAAAGCCCCTCTCTGTGCCAGGCCCTAGGCGTGGTGCTGGGGATGATGACTTGTTTAAGAACAATAGGACCCTGTCCTCAGGGATTTAGAAAGGAAATCAGGTGACAGCAACAATGCTGTATGAGCAGAGACCTGGTCCATGGGCCCTGGAAGGGAATCCTGCCTAGACTTAAGGATGGGGAAAGCTTCTTGGAAAAGGCTTCCGCATAGAGATTCTAAGTGAGTAAGCAGCACCAGGAGACAGGCAAAGCGAAGTGTTCTGGCTAATGACATAGAATGAAGGTGGTATCACGGATCTGAAACACTATCCATCCCTGAGCCCCAGGAAAGTCAATTAGTATTCTAACCTCTTGTGGGAGAATGAGGGCCAATCCTGTGTTCATGCTTTGGACAAACTCTGAGATTATGGCTCATTCTGGAGAGATCTCTGGGAGCAGCTCTTGAGACATGGGACTAGGCTCTCAGCTGGCTCTGCTCATGTTGAGCTTTTCACTCCACAGTCAGTCCTGCAGGATCCAGGGGCTACTTCCTCAAGGAAGAAGAGGGCTTGGTTATAGTTTTGGGGCAGTCTGGCTGATGAGATTCTTTAATTTGTAGACAATAGGCTGGAGGCTGTCACACAGAGGGTCAAGGGGAGGATATTGAGGCTGGAAGTTCCATGTATGCAGCTGCAGAAGGTACCCCTCTCAGAAAGGCAGGAGGAGGTTCTGAGAGTTGGAGAGACCATAAGGCCACCAGAACCTTCACCAAATGTGACTGACCGTGAGAAGAAACAGGCTAACAATGGCAGAGGTGAGGACAAGTTTGCTTGGGGCTGTCTGAACAGCAAGAACAACAACAGTAATAGTAATAAAAGTAAGTAATGCTTATTAACTGTTTATGTGCTAGAATTCACTTTTAGCACTTCACATAGAGGAACTCAGACTATTTTGGTGATAGAAGTATCCATTAGTAGACTTCTTGATTGTACAAAGAAGCTGAGTCACAGAAGGGTTAAGTAACTTACCTAATATGCACTATTTACAAGAGGGCTATAATTTGGACTTATATTATCTGTGCTATCCTTCCTCTCAGTGACTATGGAAGATAGTCCTGATGGTGTTAACCTGCCCAATATTCAGCATGCTCCAGCTCCTATCCAGGCCAGGCATTGTTCTGGGTTCTAGAGACTCAGTGGTAAGACAATAAACTCCCTGCTTCTGTGAGACTTCTGTTCTAGTAGGGAGACAGATGAGAAAATAAATAGATAAAAATCATCTCAGCAAGTGGCAAGTGCTGTGAAAGAAGAAACAGGAACATGACAAAGAATGCCAAGAGGAGCACAGCAAGTAGATGATTGAGAGAGGCTTTGGGGTTTGTAGGAGGTTGAAGCCTAATGAATGGAGAGAGACCAGCCCTCATGACTTGCTACAAAGCAGCGACCCAGCACTTCTCTTGCTTTTGGATAGATGTATGAAGTCAGCAGCCACCCTAGAGATATGGCAGTCAGCCACATTAATGCTTAAAAATTAGTGTTTTAGAAAATCTTTTTGCCATTTGTCCAGTAAAGTCAGATTTTTAGTTTGGCTCTTTATTATGTGTGCTTTTAACATTAAATGTGTTACTACTTATACTTGAAAAGTCATCCCTAAGGATCAAAGGCTCATAACATTTGAATTACGAGATTGCCTGGGTCAATAGTCCTGCAGCTACTGCTCCTATTGAAGTGTTTATCCTTCTGGAATGGGCTGCAAACAGAAAGGGAAAATACCACAATTTTAATGCAACTCAAAGTAAATATCAGAGAAAGGTCAGTGCCTTATTTCAAAATAAACAAGTGGAGCATAAAAGCACTTCAGGAGTTCTAAGGAAGCAGTGTTCCTAATTGTCATCCTGGCTCATTCGATTGTGTTGGGTCACCCGGGCCCTGCCCACAACCCCAGGACCTCAGAAATGCACTAGATAGTGCTGTGACATAACTCTTGGTCAACAGCTGGGTTACCTGAAAGATAACAAGACACAAGGACAGCTTGGCTGCCAACTGTCATGAACATCTCTGTGCCTATGACAGTCACCAGCAAGTATGCAAGGGATCAGTGGACTGAGGCCTGGGCACTAGGTGCTCACTGGGCTCTCTGCCTCTTTTCACAGAGTCTGTCACAGGGTTTTCATTCCACTCCTCCACTCTCATTTGCCCCCTCCCTTCCTGTTTGTCTATTTTGGGTCACTGCCTGGCATGGGAAGAAGAGAAACAAGCTTAACTTCAGGAAGAGAGGCAGCCAACACTGGAGAGCAGCAAGCCCTGGAGAGGACAGATCTGGCCCCAGGAATGGGAAGAGGAAGAATAAAGCAAGGGCAGTGATCTCAACAAAACATAAAGTCACTGCATGTGTTGGTTGGGGGCAATCCTGGCTGGATGGATGGTGGTGGTTGATCAGATGACATCCAAATGCCCAAGTCAGGATACTGTTCCAACTTCTTGGGGAGCAGGAGATTGAGAGTAGATGGTGGTGAGCCACAGCCTCATCAGCAGATAGCTGGGTAACCTTGGGCAAAGGACTAAATCTCTGTGGGTTTCAGTTTCCTCATCTGTCAAAAAGTATGGCAATGTCCTCACATGACAGGGCTTATGATTTAAACAAGGTGATTAGAATGATAGCCTGGGTCTAGTGCCGGCCCAGTTCTCAGACTGGTTTGCTACTTGTGGCTTGAGTCTGGAAAGCTCTGTGCTCAGAACTGGGCTTCCAGGTTGAGCTGGAAAAATAGTCCAAACTGAGGCAGAGTGGATTCCCCCACAAGGTGGGTAGAACTAGTCCCACAGATGACTTGAGTGAGAAAAGTACTTTGATAAATTTTGGGGAAATGTCTCATGATTTAGCTCCTTCTTAAAGAGTTATAAAAAAATTGATCCTATGGGCAGTTTTGTTCGTTTGTTTGTTTTGGAGATGTCATCACGTTTATTCAGGTTTTTAAGCAGAGAAAGAGTAGATTTATGCCTATCTCTCTAAGGTAAGAGGCCTAAGCCTGTGTCCAAAGACTTCCACTGAGCAACTCCTCCAATACAAAGGGATGTGAGTCATCTTCCATCAGCAATAAAAAAAGTAAAATATAAACTTTTATTTAGAATTAAAGCAAATACTTTAGTATCACAAACACAACATTAAACTTCAGGAAATATACCGCTAATTTGAAGTGAGTGTTGATTGGCACAATTACAACATGCGAACAAACCCAGAAGAAAGGACCAAGTCTGTGGCCCAGTGCAACACACTGAGGGGACTGCCCCCGCGGGGGCTCTCTCTGAAGCTGGGCCGCTATTCCTCCTAGCCAGCAGACTCTCTCTTGAACGTGTAGGCCATGAAGCAAGCATCGGGTCTCTTGGGGACAAGGTGATGCCCTGGTCTCACAACCTCAAAGCCCCAAAAGCTGAGGGTCCAGAGCAAGGCAGCTCTGTCCTCCAGGTTCTTATGGAAGCAAATGAGGACATAGTCGGCGTGAAGCTGCTCCTCTGCAAACTCAAGGAGAACTGCAAGACTGTCTTTGCTCCCGTCGGGCAGAGGGCTGCCCGGATCTCAATGTAGAGGCTGCCACCGCTCCACACAGCTCTCACGGTAATGTGTTTGGCATCCGCGAGCCTGGCCTGGATATTTAGAATCCTTGTCTTGTTATTAGAAGTTAGTTCCTCTGTTATATTCAGCCGATTGTCAGAGTAAAATGAGTTAGCTGAAAGACTGTGATCCCGCTGACTAGTCCCTCGCCCACCTGGGATCTTCAGGGATGGGACATCAGGAGCACCACCGAGGCCCTGGACCCAGCTGACTACAGCAACTGACGGAGACTCTGGACCTCTCGCTGCGGCCGTGGCTGTGCAGACTGAGAAGCGACGTAGCATGGCTTGTGTGAATGGTGGCGCTAGGTTTAGTCCCTTCCTCCTCTCTGGCGAAGCAGTGGCTGTTGAGCATCCGCTGCGGGGAGGATTTCACCAACCGGCCGCTGAGCTGGAAACCAGGAAAGCCTCCTCTATGCCTCTCTGCGCCCTTCACCCCTATGGGCGGTTTTGAGAAATTCTGCTGTGAAGAAACAGCAATAATCCCACTGATACTCATGCTAATTTTTTCCTATTTCTGAATATTTTAGTACCCCCAGGAACTATATGTGCAGGAAGTATGTGAAAGCCTTCTTCCTCTGTGAAGTTCTCTTCCCTTTGTTAGGTTGTGGTCAGGACAGAGGGTTCTCAAGTGTCGTTAGCTCTGGGCAGTGATCAGGGAGTAGAGTGGAAACCTGGAAGTTTTATTTTCCTTTTAAAATTTTAAAATAACTTCCTCTTTTAGAATAATTGTAGATTTATAGGCAAATTGCAAAGAGAGAACGAGAGGTGTCCCATATACCTTTTACTCAGCTTTCTCTAATGCTGTTACCTTCTATATCCAAGACCATTTGTCATTGCTAAGAAATTAACTCTGGGAGAGCAGCAAACCCTGCCACTTTATTCAGATTGTGCCAATTTTCCACTCTGAGCTATTCCTACTCAAGGATCCAATTCAAGACATCACATTACACTTAGGTTGTTTTCCTTTTTATCTTCTTTATCCCTTTCATTCCCACTTTGTTTTTCCCCTGCATTTTTCCCTCCTCTCCCACTTTGTGGATGAGAGAGGACAGCCAGGTGCCCCAGTACTTGGGACAGATGGAGCAGCCACAGGGAGAAGCCCAAGGTGTGCCTCAATGGTGAGGGCCTTGGAGGAGGCTGAGGTAGCTGCAGGGGAAGAGTAGACAATCTATGTCTGGGAGATAACAGGATGGACTGAAGAGAAACTCATAGAGCCTGGTGGGTCTGCCACACCTACAGTGGATTTCTGAGGACCGTAGACCCACTTCTTCCCATTTTGACTGTGGGTTGGTGGGGAGGAGTTTGGTGGAGCAGTGGAACCCATCCTTGTTATTTGAGGCCCAGATGCTTCATCAGGCTCCATGCTGCAGATTGAGGCTACAACCAGGGGTGTGACAGCTCACGCCCAAGGTGGCTTGGCAGAATGCTGCTCAGAGGGTGTGCTTCCTATGGACGTGTCAACTGTCCTTTCCTTCCTTGCATGAACCAAAGGCCTCATAAGCTCCCAGGCTTTCTGGGGTACCAGGAAGAACCTCTGCTGGGTCTCTAGGAAGCCCAGCCTCATCAGAGAAGGAGAAAATTTGGACACCTACTCAACATGAATTTTCTTTCTTCTTTCCTAAAACAATCCAGCTTTGCTCTGGTCTCCACCATCTGCCAAAGAGCCAAGTGGTGCACAAGTCTGGCTTCCAGGCAGGTCATTGTTCAGCTAAAATGCTTCCATGTTGCCTGCCTATGACCACCTTAAACCTGAACTTACAGTTCAATTCTGGCCACTCATGAGGGTGAGAAGGGAAGTCTTCTGGTCTAGGGAATGATCAGGGAAGAGAGAGGGCATTGTGAGGAAGCTGTTTTGTTCTTAACAAGAGACTCAATGGAAATGCCTTCTTTTCTTGAATCTGGGCAATGATGTGATTGGATGGGTCATCTAGGACCTTGGCAGGCATTTTACAAGTGAGAGAGCAGAGGGGTTAGCAAAGAAAATGATGTGAACATCAAGGTCCAAGTGGCAGGGAACCACCCAGTATGGAGCCATCTGCTTTTGTGCTTCTTATATATGAGGCAGTTGATTTCAGCTTTTTTATTCCTGGAGGTCACTGAATCACCTGATGCCAGCTGATCTGTGACCTGAGGGACTGTACACCAGTTCCTCCTGTACTGGGGGATCATCTCAGTTCTCCCCATTAGCCTGTGCATCCTCACTAGAGTTTTCTCTATTAGGTTCCTGTTGCTGCTGCCATAGTTTACCAAAAATTTAGTGGTTTAAAATAATACATATTGGTCTGGTGAGATGGCTCAGAGGACTAAGCATGCTCTGGCAAGGGCAGGGACAAGGGTTTGATGCAGCACCAACCCTACCCTCAGGGCACACTAAGTCCACAACTTTCCATGTGGAGAGGTGAATTTGAGGGTCAGAAAAAGATGAAGACTGGATGCAGAATGAATTTTGGCTACTTCAAAGTAGAGAAAAATAGGGGTATTGTTTTCTCAGTTGCAGGAAAGCTGAAAAAGATGCTGTTAACAGAGGTTTACCACATGGTCCAAATGGTTCAAATTTTTCCTAGAAACTCTCTGCTTTTGAGCTTCTCTTCAGCATCAGAGCCCCAGCAACTCTGAGTAGATTAGGGTATTTGGGTGTCTCTCTAAGAGGCTTAGCAGTGGAGTTGGACTACAAAACAAATTGGTCTCATCCATTCTAGACATTTGGCTAGATTCTGAATTTGAGAATTCAGAATTTCATGGGTATCCACTTTGCTTAAAATTCCACATGCTTGGTTCAAATTTGGACCAAATGACCTCCTATCTGAACCCCAAGTGCCTCCACATTACATCCCAGAATATACCTCTGTACCTCTGGCCTTCTTCTTTGTGCTGAGGATGAGGCAGTCACTTTGACTAAATAATAAAAGGTTGAAACCAGTCTCTAAGGCTCTGAATTTCTCAAGCATCACAGTTTGTGGTTGGGAAAGGAACATGGAAAGTAAATTTTGGGAGTCAGAAACAATGAATCCTGAGTATTCTAGAGGTTTCCATCATCACCCCATCCCCATAATGGGATATTGTGTGGGGATGGGCTAAGTTTGCCTTAGTGACCATTTCCTACACTAAGGCTGGCTTGTGTTGTTCTGGCCGGTGAGGTATAAGAAGAAAAGGCCTCCTCACAACTTCCAGCCTCCTCTAGAGCAGCCCAGGGGTGGGAACATGTCCCAATCCCACTAGGAGAGAGAGATTTGTGATCCAGGAGATAGGAACATAGCAACACAAATCTTGTTTGGAGAATAAGCCACTTCTTAGAGGACAAAGCCACAGTATCATTTTGTTGCTCTAGATTTGGCTGATTGTCTCGTCTCACTCTTCATCTTGGTGGATCCCTAGAGTATGCTGCCAAAAAATGCTTCATTTATCAGATGAGAGACAAGGAACTAAAGGGAGGCAACAGTAGCCTGACTGTGTTAAATAGGAGGTGATGTCCTTCTTGTCCCTGCTAGGCCTCCCTTCTGGCAGTTGAGTCACTTAACCCACGCCATTCCCCACCTGGAAGGAGGCTGTGACACATCAGTGGGAGAACTGTGTGATAAGAGAGTTCAGAAGAGTGTGAATGTGGATCCGAGAACCTTACTCATGCGAGCATTTGGAGCATAGTTTCTTGCAGTCTAATGCTTATTGCTTCCAACCTCCTGGGCCAGCAACAATCTCCTCTTGCTGGAATACATAGGTAGTTAGTGAGGCAAAGCCTCTGAGGAGGTATCAGATTTTCAGACACAGCCATATGTGAAGGAAAAGACATGACTGAGGAGGTGGCTCTGATGCATGGTTGAGGCATTTTCAGTCTCTTGATTAGAATCCACCTGGGTTTTGCCTACCAGTCATACTGGGAGTCTGCCTATGCCAAAGGGGGCTGGATAGACCACCAAGGACTCCACAGATCTGAAGGCCTGATTCATGCAGCATCAGCCTATGCTAATGACAAATTAGTTTGATTTCAGGCAGAGAACAGCAAACCAGTGTACACATGAGACAAGCCTACTAGATGCTTTGGGAGATGTTCAGTGTAGTGCTGCTCCTCCTCTTTGTCTCTTCCCACACTCAGCAGCAAAACAGCTAGAAAGCCACAGGCTCCGAGGAATCTTGAAAGAGGGGGTGGTGCTGAGGGAGAGCTGGGTTTTCACCCAGCTAGATAACATGGGGAGCAGGCACACATACCCACAGTGGGACATATCAGGCACAGTAGCCAAAGAGGTGGTCAATTTCATGAGAGCTGGAAATATCAGACATCAAATCTCAGCGTGTGTCCACTGGGAGGCCATTCTGTCCATTGGCCATGGGCCAGAGACATTGGATACTTGATGTATTCGTAAGAGGTGGAATTTGGGATATGAAGGCATAAAGGAATCCCCTCTTTAACCAAAAATGCAAACTTTTTTTTATCAATCAGGAATCTAGTTACAACAAAAGCAACTGACCCTGTCTGATGAAGTGGAATTTGCTAACAAGACCTTGGGCAATCTCAGATATTTTGGAGACCAAGGCAGATGGATGGCAAATTTGAAGACTGTTTAGACAACTTAATGTGAACTTGTCTCAAAAAAGGAAAAGAAAGAAAGAGAAGAAAAAAAAAAAGAGGAAGAGAGAGATAAATAAAAAGGGCTGGCAAATAGCTCAGGGGTAGAGTGCTTGCCTAATTTGCGTGAAACCCTGGATTCAATCTTAAGTGCCTCTCCTCTCTCCCACAGGCTCATAGCGTCTGAGGCATCAAAGGAGCCCTGAGCAACAGGACTGCAAGTGGCAGAGTCAGGTGTGTGGAGGACCACCTGAGTAGCTGTTCTTGAAAGAAGAGCGATTGTCTCCATTTTGGCTGAGTACCAGATCCCCAAAACATTAGATACTATCTCAATAGCATAAAGCAGATTACTGTCTCTGTATATCCTCTCTGCATATGGCAGAAGTAAATGTAGGCCACCCACCTAGCCCAGCTCACAGTACTCACCTACTTCCCATAGTTCTCAGTCATTCCTCCTCAAGCCACTCTTCCACTGAATAAAACCTGGGTGCCACCCTGGGTCAGCCTCTTGGTTCTGGAAAGCCATCTTTATGGCTGGACTTAGGGCCCCTTGGCACCCCAATAATTATAAATATGTTTTAGTGTCTTTACTTTTGCCATGGGTTGCACTGGGAGTGGTAGATTGGAATTAACTTGATGGGATTCCAATTACATATTTTTAGAATTACAAATATTGGCTTCTTGAACCAAGATGAGAACCTGGAGGGGACTCCTACAAGGTGGACATCCCAACTGCTGGCTAGAGCCCATCTGGTGAAGACTGCGTGCACCACTGCTCGGCTGTGGGCGCACTGTGACACCCCACACTGACCACTGAGTGCTGACTAGAAACAGCCTGTCTAGAAGTGACATCCTGTTACCATGACCATCCTGTTTTCTGCCTATCAGAAAGTGCTTGTTGTCCAGGGCGCCCACTGCTTCTTGTGAGGGACAACACCAGGCTGCAGACCTCACCTTCCTCTCAGGGGCCAGCATTGGGCATGTTTGGATTTTATAATGAGAGATAACTTACAAAGGGTGGTTGGGGAGTACAGTATAGAAGGGACATACAGATCCCTGGTGAGCAAATGGATAAGAATGGTACCTGACAGAGCCAAGGGACTGACCAGGAGGCGTCTGACTCTGCTGCCCCTGGGCAGGGCCTCCTTTGGGTTCCTTCTCTCCTCTGGGAGTGGGGCACACAGTGCTGATTCTGACATTTTCCACTTAGGGGCCATTGTCTGTTCTTGAACCCCAGAACTTCTGTGTAAAAATACTAATCAGGAAACAATTCCTGCTATTTCATTTTATTTTTCAGATTTCTTGAGGTATTACTGCATGTATTGAATTTCACATAGTACATATAGTTGGATACATAGAATAAGGTGCAGAGTGGCATGATTTAATGTACGAATACACTGTGAAATGATTGCTACAATCAAATTAATTAGCATAGAATATGGCAGGGAGATGGCATTGAAGTGATGTGGAGTTTCTTTTTTTATTTTAGCCACATTTATGGAGTTATTTATATTCATATTCATACTTCTTGGCCTTTTGTTGACTCTCAGAACTGCTTCTGGCTTCTTTCACTATGACTTCATTAAAACTGTTTTTGTTAAGCTGTCCCATGCCCTCTGTCTCCCTTAGCAACATTTGTCATTGTTAGCCACTTCTTGAAACACTGTTTCTTTCTTTCCTCCAGGACTCCTTCCACTCTGGTGGCTCCCGTCCTGGCTTCCGTCTGTCCTCTTCCTCTGCCATACCCTTGCGCATGACCCTTCCCCGGCCTGTGGCCAGGCTCTTTCCCTTCATAGCTGACATCCACAATTATTTCCTCCTGGCCATTCTCACAAGCTTGAACATCTGTGTCCTGATGTTTCCTATATTTTTTGTCTCCAGTGCTGTTCTTTTCTTGAAGCTCTAAACTTGTATACTTGATTGCATTTAAAAAGCTCCCCATATTTAGAGAAAATGTCAAATTTATAGAAAGATTGAAAAAATGAAAGCAGCATACACAAGCACCCGTATGTTCTCCCATTCAGATTCATGTAATATTAACATTGGCTTTCTCTATTTGGCTTTCTCTCTGTCTCTCCTCTCTCTCTCCCTCCCTCTTTCTCTACCTTCCTCTGTGTCCCTCCTTCTCTCCATCTCCCTCTCAATCTTTTGTGCATATATATGACATATGTATCAGTCAACATCTTATTTCTAGGAGGGACAAAATACTGACACTTACAACTTAAAAAGGAGGTTTATTGTGGCTCACAGTTCTAGAAGTTTCACCCCATGGGTGGCTGCTTCCAAAACAAGAACATGATGGACAGGCATGGCAGGAAAAAACTGCTCATCTCCTGGCATCCAGAAAATAAAGAGCAGGGAAACAATTCAGAGAGGAAGGGGCTAAGAGCCAGATATAGTTCCCAGAGTCATGGCCCTATGACCCATGTAGGCACACAGAAGGGGGTAATCTGAAGCTTTAGTAATCTTCTTGGCTTCTCTTAAGCTTATCAAGTTGACAATCCAGATTAACACTACATTGAGCTGGGCATGGTGGTACACGCCTGTAATCCCAGCACTTGGGAGGCTGAGGCTGAGGTTTGAGACCAGTCCAGGGCTACATAGTAAGTTCAAGGCCAATCTGAATTACATAACAAGACCCTGTCTCAAAAAACAAGAATGAAAACAAAATTCTCAGCATAATATGTAATATGTAATATTCTCTCTCTCTGTCTCTCTCCATGTGTATATGTTTGTTGTGACTGCCTGTCATCAAAATGTTGCTTGCTGTCCAGGGAGGTATTATGGTCTGTATCTAGGTGTCCTCTCAAAGCCTCATGTAGTCAGTGGGGCAGCTTCTAGAATTTGTGACCAATTCATGATCCAATGTAGGAATTACGAGTGTGAGTGCTACCTCTGCCAGGGGGTCGGCAACCTGCACTACAGTGTAAGGAGGGGAGAGAGGCTAGCTAGCTGCTGCAGCTACTGCCCCTCCCTTTGCTCTATGCTGTATTCCCACCACCATAAATGGCTGTCCTCTGTCCTGTGCCACTCTACCTTGGAGCCAGCCAAGTCTGGGCTGAAACCTCCATTAACTGTGAGCTAAATAAACCTTTCCTTCCTTAATTTTGGGTGTCGGGTATTTTGTCCCAGCAACAAGAGAAAAGAAACTAGTACAGGAGGCCTGCCATTTCTTGTGAGGGACAACAGCAGGCTATACCTTTCACCTCCTTCTCAGGGACTTGGAAAAGCCAGAATTGGACATTTTTGGATTTTATAGTGCAAGATGGCTTGACAAAGGGTGAGGCAGGGAAAGAAAAACATGTAATAAGATAGATGTTAAGTTGCATTCGGGCCCTTGTCAACACTTTGATGTTTTCTGGAGTGAAGGATGTTATTTTATATAACTAACACCATTATCAACCTCAATAAATTTAACATTGCTATTGTACTTTACCAAATACATCTTGATTTGTCTGCTAACCCAAAAGTATCTTTTATGGCATTATTTGTTCCAGTGTAAGTACAGGATCCAGTTAGGGTAACACATTGTGTTTAATAGTTGTACCTCTGGCTTTCTTTAATCTGAACCATTTCCATACCATTTCTTTGTCCTTTATGACTTTGACATTTTTGAAGAATATAGATCCCTCTCCACTTTCATTTTTGTAAATAAGACTTCACTTATTTTGAGTTTGTCTGATTTTGTTTACAATTAAGATCAGGATTTTTTTTTTAAAAATAGGCTATTAAATGCAACATAGGCTAGGTTGCCTCCTTCCCCGAAGATCACAACTGGAGGCACAGATGCCTACCTGTGCCTCACTGGTCTTAGTTATGGTCACCTTGTCAAGGTGCTATTTGAGTTCTCTGCTGTATAATTGCTTTGGTTTTTTCTCTCCTTCTTCCTGTAACTAACATGTGATGTACGAGGAGACCCTTTAGGGCCGTGAGATCCTGGTCCGCCTCAAAATTACCCCTAGGTTTCACAACCATTGATGATTTGTGCTTTTACTAGGATGGCTGGAAAATCAAGTTTCTCTGACACCAAGGCCGATCTGTCAGACTGTGTAAGTAAGAACCCTCCCTCTTCTCCTCCATATCCTTACTGATTTATTTGTTATGGGTGTGGACATATGAATTTCTACTGAGTGGATGGCAGGTCATCACTGTACTTGTTAGATGACCAGAGTGCATTTTTCTGATGCTCAGGTGTCTCACAGATGATTCAGGTTTAACCTGTCTAAAGTACAACTCTTAATTTCTCATCCCAAAGAACTCCTCACCTCATGCTAGTTTTTTTCGAGCTAAAGAGTGAGCTTCCTCCCACCCATTTGCTCAAGCCAGAAACCTAGATGTCTTCCATTTTGCCTCCTTTCCTGCACATTATGCCTACTTCCTAAATAAGTTCTGCTTCCTCCACAACACATGTGACCCTCTCACACTCTCTGTTTCTACCCCATGACCCACATCCCAACCGTACCATCCCTTCCCTGGGTCCTGCTGCACTCTTCCCTCTGTGTGTGTGTGTGTGTGTGTGTGTGTGTGTGTGGTTTTTTTTTTCTGCTTTCTTTGCTGCCTCTTTCCAATTCATATTTACACATTAGCCAGTGTGAGTTAAAAATAAAATATAAAACAAAATAAAATACACCTATACTCTGATCAGCTTTCCTCTGCATAAAAGCCTGCAGTGATTTCCATGGCTTTCACCGGCCTGTGCCCGATCCTTTCCCTTTTCCTCTTTCCTGGCACCACAGCTACCCTCCTGGCTTATCTTGCTCCAGCCGCATCACCTGAGACTGGCAGCTCTAAATCTCTTTAAATGCCAGTCCTCACTCCTTCTGCTCTCTGGAATATCCCCATCCTTCCATCTTCACTCCTGCCTTTGTCCACCTCTCCTCTCCTCTCTCTATATTCTGGCTCTTCTGATGCTTGGGGAGTCAGTTCTTGTGTCGCCTCTTCAGGGAGGCCTAACCTGATCACTGAGTTCCAGAAATCATTGTACCCTTGAGAATGACACGAGTGTTAGGGCTATAAAAAGGAAGGGAAGGGAGAGGATGGGAAGTTGGGGAAAGGAAGGGGAAGTAAAATGGTTAAGCTGTGATGTGTATATGGACCAGTTCCCTGAGATGAATAGAATTATTATGCATCACAAATACATACTAATAGAAACTTAAAAAAACATATTTAGGACATTAGTGGAAGTTGAGAATGGAGTGAAAGGTATGAAAAAATATGTAGCTATTATAAAATAGCTTCACTATATGAGATGGGGGAGAGATGACCAACCAAGAAACTTTGAAGAATGGCATCTTATGTAAAATAGAGATACATATATTATATATAACAAATAAAAAGAAGTAGAAAAAAAATGTGATAATTTCAGATTTCCACAGGAGAAATATGGGACATAACTAATTATGATAACATAAAATTTCTAACCTTTTCAGACTGGGAGGAAACACATATATACTGTGTGTGTATTCTCTGTTCTACACCTCTTATAATAAACTTGATCAAAGGTGGCATCACAGAAGACTTCTAACAATTATTTTAGAGCTTGGGAACCCGCACTAGTTTATCCAGGCTGCGCTTGTTCTCCCAAGCTCAAGCAACACTCCTGTCTCAGCCTCTAGAGTAGCTGGGACTTCAGGCAGGTACTATCCTGACTGGTCTCTGCCAGTACTGGGATTACAGGTGTGCAACACCACACCTGAACTTCTACCAGTATTTTTAAAGAAGCACAGGGCTGATCGTATAGTTCAGTGGCACAGCACCTGCCTGACAAGTACAAAATCCTGAGTTTGATTCCCAGTACTAAAAAAAAAAAACAAAACAAAAAATAGTCTATACTAGTATCCTAATCTTCCAAAGAAGCACATATACAATGTTCATAGAAAAAGAAAGTAATATAGTACATTAAACATAACACTGCTAAAGGAATATTATAAAAAGAACAAAAAAGGTAAAACTGCAATTATGCTTATGAATAATGGTACAAAGTTTAAATTAAAATGTTAGGAACTAGCTTGGCTGGAGGAATCCAGGTACCCATCCCATTTTTGCTCAAGACTCTGGGTAACTAGCTTGGCCAGAAGAATCCAGGTGCCAGGCCCATCACCCTACGTGAACCTGGCACCTGGAACCTGGCAAAGGGCCTAACCAGAGGAAAACACTCTAACATGGGGAAACATTTTGCATACTATCAAGGCCACCATAGGAATAGTCTGTTCTTCAGGGATGTCTTCTGTGTGTGAGAGATTCTTAGTTTGTGTCTGTCCCAAATTCTACCTTCCCAATTAACTGAGAGTGAGTGTTGGGTTCTATTTGGCACTGTATTCTGCCTTTAGATGTAGGGCTGTACAAACTCCCAACTTATGATTTATTCTGTAATATAACTGTAGCCATTGCCTCTATGTTCTAAAGTACAAAACCAATAGTTACAAAAGTTTGTCAATTTTTAAATTTTGCTTGATGTTATTACTATTGCTAATTGTAATACTGTAGCTAGGATATCACATCTGGTATTTTTTTAAATGTATTTGGTACAGGATCTACAGGACCTCACTACCTACATTAGACTTACAGTGATCCTCCTGTTTTCAGCCTCCCAAGTGCTGGGATTACAGGCATGTGCCACCACTCCCAATCTCAATCACCCTCTCAGTGTGCCCAGGGATCAGGGCTGGGGATCAAACCCCCGGCCCCTGTGTCTGCCTAAGCAGGTACTTTAATCTACTGAGCTATCTGGCCAGCCCCCAAATGTGGTATTTTTATACAGTGGAGTGTTACTCAACTAGAAAAAAAGATAAACTTGAGGCTTTCATAATGAACTAAATCATACCAACATTTGTAAACATCATACTGTCTCCCTATTGTAAGAGCCTGAAAGAGTAAATAAAACCTGAAATGTATAATATATATATAGTAAAAGGAAAAAACTGAACAAAAGAAATAAACAACTGGGATGAGGGAAAGGAGAAAAGGAAGGATAGCTCAGATGACTGTAGTACTAATTTCTATTAGGTTTTTGAAGGTAGCAGTTAATGCTTAAGTTTTTTACTTTGACCATTTTTATATACTAGTATCTGTAATCTGAGCAACTACATGGACTATAACAAACACTGTTGAATGCCTATCATCCTATGGGGGATTTTTTTGTAGTGGTGTATCATTCCTAATGTCTTACTTATTATTTTTCTGTTCTCTTAAATGAAATATGAAATGGAGTGGAGTGGGTGAAGTGGAGTGGAGTGGTGTGGCGTGGCGTGGCATGGCATGGCATGGCATGGCATGGCATGGCATGGCATAGCATAGCATAGCATAGCATAGCATAGCATAGCATAGAATAGAATAGAATAGAATGTTAGCTAACAAGATCCAAAAATATTTTGGCAAAATAAATCACTATGGGCAGGAGGACTTCAGACCAACAATGGAAAGATAATTCAGCATGAGGAAATGTTGAATATATATCATTGCCCTATGAAATATAGACATAACTGGCTTCATAGTTGCTGATAAGCCATTTAGTAAAATTTAACATTCGTATTTGACCAGAGGTTTTTATTTGTTTTAAAAAGTGTTCCTTATCTTTCTATGGCTGGCATGCAGAATTTAAAGGAGAGGTTTAGTTTGACTGTTGATTGCAGAGCTTTCAGTCTATGGTCAGGTGGCACCAAAGCAGAAATGTCACAGCAGAAGGAGGAAAAGTTCCTAATTCATGACAACAGCCAAAAAATAGTAACAAAAAGAAAAGAAAACAGCACAGTCAGGAAGCTTTGGGACCATACCTGCTCTCCTTTGCTGTCCTTTTCTGTCTCTCTCCAGCCTCAAGTTGTTTAGTGGCCCATTCATGACTCATGTTCTACTCTAGACAAACTTTTCTCAGACCATCCCAGTAGGGATAGGGCAATTGTGTTACTACTGTGGAGACCTGGTAGCCACATGAATATAAATCCCTCTCAGCACACATATATAACAACAATGATGATAATAAGTCACCTTCCCCACCAGAGGTGTGACTTCAAAGAAAATATTCAATAAGGACCAAAAAAATTCTATCCTGTTAAAGTGTGATTTTTGCCTAAGCAAAGGCCTATTTAACTAGTGTTTGGATCACGTGGGTGTGTGCGTGCGCGCGCATGTGTGTGTGTGTGACAGAGAGCAAGACAGACAGACAGACAGAGGCAGAGGCAGAGACAAACAGGGAGTGACAGAGACAGAAAGACAGACAAGGAGGGAGCAAAGGAGAGAGGGAGAGAGGGAGGAAGGGAGGGAGGGAGGGAGGGAGGGAGAATCAGGCATAGGGATGCATACCCATATACTGCCTCTGCCCCATACATTAGAGCTAGGAAACAAGAATCCTTGCTTCAGGTCATTTCCTTGAGAAAACTGCTTTGTCTCTTCCAACTGACTACAAACCATGGGATGAAGGTGCATGCAGACACAGAACTCAGTATCAAGATGAGGAGAATGGAAACCTCCATCTGTAATCTTGCCCTGTGAGTGCAGAATATGGACCAGCTCATATGCTTTATCTCAGAGCATAGGGCAACTTGAAACTGCCCACTTTGCCATGGGACTGGCTTCAGAGTGGTTGCTCATTAGGATCCTAGCTTCTGGGAAGGTTTTTCCACTGGATTTTCACATATTGAGCAACTGCTACTGCCAAGGGGTTTTGTCCAGCATTTGGATTCTCAAATGATTTGAGGAGATGATTCCCATAGCGCTTTGTATTGGAGCAAGCCATGCTTTTCAGTTTGGTTTTATCTGTCAAGCAAAGGAGCAGACTTCGAGGCACAGGAAAATGTCCTTCCAAAGTCCAGAGGATACTGGGCTGGGGCTCTACCAGAGCCTCATCTTTTTTTCACATTTAAGAATATTTCTTTTTAATTAATTTTCATAATTAATTTTAAATAGACAGCAAAAATCAAATACAGCAGGTACAATTTACTAAACAGAAAATAACTACATGAAAAGACTTGACCCTCAGGCAAACAGAGAATTCCAGATCTTACTATGAATTCCTGCTACTAAAATCTTATCAACCAACATTTACCAATATCACCAAAGCTTTATTCGCCTCAGTCCCTACTGGCACAAAAGTTCAAGTGGTTCATGTCCCCAGTCTTTATATTGAATGTTCTTATCTTCATTGACTTAGCCTCATCTTACTGCAGAGGAGGGGGTGAACAGAACAGTCATGGGGTCCAAGTAGTCCCTTTAGTTCTTCTAGGTGAACAGGCATGGGTCTGGAGTTAACAAGAACAGCAACACCCCAAAATCCCCTTTCTGGTCCCTTCAGACTTCTACCATTTTTATAGTTGTTGACATTAGTTGAAAATGTTGGGTTTTGATTTTTGTTTTGGCTCTGTCTTTGGAGTATTGGGTTTTGGAGGCTTTAGGTAATTTTCTGGGTTCAAATAGGATATGTGTTCAACACCTCCTCTGCCCCTCCTCCTTGTATCCCAGGTTTTGCAGAGCTACTTATCCTTAGTGCCAATCTCGAGTGCCAGTCATCAGCTGCACTGACTGTACATGATCCTTGCCTGTGTTCCCTGGGTGTTCAGAGCAAAACACTCAATGGGCTGGAAGCCTGGTGTCACCCTTACCAACCCCATGTGATCACTGCAAATGGCTTGATCAACTTTTTGCAGTCCTGGGGAGATCCAGGGTCAGACTGTTTGACTCCCCGTCCAAGCTCTTTCCTGGGCCTTGGGCAATGGCTGTCCCCACATTGGTAGTGGTTCCTGAGTTATTGCTTGAAGCACTGGGTTAGACTTGTGTTGGCTCCCCGATATGTACTCATTGGACCCTAGGCCCTTTTCCAGCAAAATGGGCTTAGAGACCTCTGTGTGACTGGACAGTGGAAAGGTAGGAACATGGCAGCAAGGTTGACCTCTCCCTAAGGATGGCTTAGACTCATGGAAGGACCAGCTTTTGAACTTGCAGGGTCATCCAGGGCTCTGCCAACCACTTTGGGCCCAAAAGGGCTGCAGGGCTGCTCTGTCCAGCCCTCCAAACTCAAGAGCCACCTCTGGGGAGCTGCCTGCGACTATCACCTCAGATCTACACTTCACAGCCCTTGCCCCAGGCCCGGCTGCTTAATCCTCTCTGTCTAACTGAGATGCTGTGAGTCATCCTGCCCAGCACTGGAGGGCTAAGTAGGCTTGCAGATGCTCAGCTGGCTACTAATTCCTTTTTTTATTTTATTTTTTAATTTATTTGCCGTACTTAATGTTTATATTCATCATAGGGAATTTGTACCTGTACATAAAATGTCTTACTTCATAAGATCTTTTTTCCCATTTTTCTTCCCTCCTTCAACCCTTTCCCCCTTCCCATTTACAAAAACTTTGTTTTCGTATTTTCCCCTTTGATTCTCTCTCTTTTTAAAAAACATCGCTTTTTGCTTTCTTCCCTCCCACCTCTCATTTTCCTTCCCACTTGAACATGTTCTTATTCATTAGTGGTTGTTATTTTTGTGGTTTCCACTTATCCATCCCTCCTGTAATTAGGGGTTCACTCTGTCTTCCCCAGTGCCTCCTCACTTCACATCGGTATCACCCATCTTTCTGATTCTAAAACTTGGCCATCAATATATAGTAATATCTCAGTTCAAATTCTTCTGTTTGTAATTTGGTCCCAAAACAAAAGCATTCAGCAAAATTTTGCCTCCCTTTGCAAATTCCATATTGGGTGACAAGTATGACCAGAGTGATCTTGCCCACACAATCACAAATGCAGCCATCTTCTCCAAAGTCATGAAGTTCATAAACTGAGACAGCACTATATTTTGTTAGATGGATGGGGTAGATGGATTTGTTGTTCTAAAGACCAAAACGGATACTGTAAAAGGTCCAGGACCAGAATGACTTTTCACATGGGGAAGGTTGTGCACTGAGGGTGGACAGCAGGGCATCCCAGGTGCGGCTACAGTTTTTCAAACCCAGACTGTGGCAGGTGGGTCTTCACTTCTGACTCTGTGTGCATGTGGCATAGAGCTGGGAACACAGCTTCTGTCCCTCAGCATCCCTCCCCCTGAGAAGCTGTCCTCCTGGGTCTGAGCAGTGATAAGCCATAGAGATCCAAAGAGAAAGCACCATTTATATCCTGTCAGCATGAACTCTCACATTTACATTTTTGCCAGGCTGGAAATAACAATAGCATAAACACGGCTTAGTAGTCCTGGACCTCTGCGAAGGGAGAGCAGAAAAAAGCACAGCCCAGGCCGTGAAACAAAGTCCCACTGTTAGCAGACACGGCTTCTGTTTAAGTCCTTAGGGCCCCCGCAGCAGCAATGGAATGAGCGGCCCAGCAGGCTGAGTGTACCCCACAGTCTGGGCAGCCCTCCCAAGGCCATCCTTGTTTGCCACCGTGGGAGAGGAACGGCTCCAGCCCAGCTGGAGTATCCTCGAGGTGCTGGTCAGCCAGTACTGTGTGCTGGGAACCCAGGGCCCTCAATGCCTCCCCTATGCAGAAGGGTCAGGGCTTCCAACCCCCTGCCCTGAGTACCACAGTCACGGGCACAGTGTGTCCCCAGGGCCCCTTCCTTCAGAACAGCCTCCCTTTTTATAGCCTTGCTTAGGAAGTAGAAAAGGTTAAAATTTCCATCCTCTTCAGATTTCTGCTGTGACCGAGACTGTGACAGGAGGTTTTTCTTCCCTTCCCAGGCTTAAGCCTGGGAAGGGGAGAGGCTGACAACATGGGAGAGGCTTGGCTGCATGGCTGGGAGGGGCATTCTTGCTACCACCACTGGACATGGCTGTGGGGACAGTCAGCCCTGGTCCAAGTGATACATGGAGAAAAACTGGTCTCGGGTGGGTGACCTCCAAACCATATAGGAAACCTCCAAATGACATAGGGAAAAATGATCTCCTGACCTGACCTGCATGAGTTCCTGTTCTCTAAAACCGAAGATTGAATTTTAGGAACAAATGGAGGTTAGGAGCAGAATATATTTATTGAGGGAAAGAAAGCGCCTGTCTAAGAGAGGGACAGGAGGGGTGCCAAGTGGGTAGTCCTCCAGGAAGCTGTTTCTTCTGGGAAGTTTTATAGTATAAAACCAGGTGGGGCTAAGGTGGAGAGAATGGGAACTCGCTTAGGTGGATGTGGGGTGGGACAAAACTATGGTCAACCAATGGGATTACAAGCACCATTGCTCAGGTAAAATTGATCAAATCCAGGACCAAATGGGGAAGCAAGTCATGGAGTATGTGGGCATGAATACAGGACAGGGTCTCTTCCTGTTGGGGTTTGGCCTAGTGACTCACTTGGGTGTTTCTAGGTGATCAATACCTAGTTAGAATATCAATCCCAGGAGCTAATCTTTTAGCATTTGTTTGGCCTTTAGGTCTTTAGGTCTGGCTCACAGCAGGAGCATCCGCCCCTCCCACAGTTGTAAGGCATCTCGTCTTTTGTGCTGTCTCCTTCTAGGGCCTGGCCTTGTCTGTCTGCCTATAATATTTCTATCTAACTCAGCTGCCTGCAACACAAGGACTGAGAGAGGCCAGGAAAGAGGCTTAATCTCTGACGTAGCAGCATAGCAGCGTATGGAAGTAGGTCGGCCTCCACTTCTTGTGGAGCCGCTGGGCTTCGCTGACACTCCCCATCCCTTGTCAGTGTCTTCATCAGGCCATTTGTTTTCAGTTCATTACCTGGGGGCTCTGTACTCCACTTTCTAAAGCAACAGTTTATTTGTGAAGACCCCTTGTTCTGTAGTTGTGAATCAGTAGGCCTTCACTCAGCAGGTTCAGTGGCCTGCACAGTGTTACCAGTGTGACCATCCAGAGCCAGGCACCACCATGAGCATTTCTACAGAACTCGGGCCAGTTTCCCTTCCTCCTGAAGATCCTTAACCTTAGGACCTTCCCTGGTCTCTAGTGTCTGTGGGTTCTAGGAGGGATTAACTTCCAACTGGAGAGGGCTAGAAAATCTCAGTGAACTACAATCATTAGTGGGAGTGAGAGAACACAAGACTCTTCGCTCCAGAAATTTGCAAATATTTGGCCCAGTGTTTGTCATTCTCCAGACATCATGGCTTGTGTACAGTGTGGGCATCCTGAAGGGTGTTTTTGGGGTTTCAAAGTGAAAGAAGGGAGGGAGGGAGGGAGGGAGGGAAGGAAGGAAGGAAGGAAGGAAGGAAGGAAGGAAGGAAGGAAGGAAGGAAAAAGAAAGAAAGAAGAGAAAGTGATTGAAATTTCCACACGAGGCAATTTCTCAGAGTCCACAGAAAAATTATCATGTGTAGAAAGTGTGATTGAAAAATAAGGTTAATGTTTACATTTTTAAAAAAAAATTTTTATAGGGCCAGGGAGATGGCTCAGTGGAATAAGTGCTTCCCTGGCAAGCACAAGAGCCCGAGTTCAATCTCTGGTTCCGCAAAAAAAAAAAAAAAAATTATAGTAAAAAACATACTGTTTTTAGTCTCCCTCAAAATACTTCCCTTTGCTCCAAACACACTTATTCTGGCCATTTTCTTTGTGAGTGCCTTTAGCTGCTTTGTCATGGGTGCCTTGATGTCCTGAATCAGTCTGAAAAGTGTGCTTTTCATGGTCCTTTAACTTTGCGAGCGAATCAGAAACCATACAGTGCTAGAGCCAATGTATAGGGTGAGTAGGGGTATGTGGTAATGTTCTTACTTTGGACTGGAGGGCACTCAGCAGCAGCACTTACTGTATTTTTTTTTTTTTTTTTTTTTTTTTGGTCACACTGTGTTATGGCTCAGATGTAATGTCCTTGCAAAGCCTCATGCACTCACAGGTGGGGCTTTTCAGAGGTGGCTGGATCTAAGGTGTGCTGGGATTAATGGTGCAATGCTAGAACTAATGCTGTCGCACCCTGGGAGTGAGTGCTACCCAGCAAGGGCAGGTAGCCCAGATAGAATATAAGAGACAGAAAGAGGGCTGTGCTGTGACCTGCTGCCTGCTGCTTCAGTGCTGTCCTGCCCTCTGCCCACCATGAGCTATTTCTGCTCTGCCATGCTAGCCTGCCTTGGAGCCTGCCAATTATGAGTTGAAACCTCTACAAACAGTGAGCTAAATAAACAAACCACCTTTAACTCAGATATTTTTGTCTCAGTGATGAGAAAAGTAACTAAAAATACCCTGTAAAGAAACTCAAAAAGAAGTCTGCCAGAACTGCTTTTGAAAGTGGCAAAACCAATGGGATAAGTGTGTTCAAGGCAAAGGGGGGTATTTTGTGGAGGAATTAATGGCTTTATTTCTTTTATTATAATTTTCAAAAATTTAAGGATTCACTGTAAAATCAATCACCTGTGTAGCCTAACTCTTGTCTCTAACCTCACGACAGTATATTTTTGTAATGGCAAATATAAGAATTTGGGAAAAAAGTTTTTATACCAAGTCCTGTTACTTAACACATCCCAATAATTTACTTGATGGTTGTACTGGTTGATACATTGTGTCAACTTGAGAAGTTTGGAAGTTTAACTAAGTAACTCAGCAGAGAACCAGGATTCTTAGTTGGTAAATATATTCATCCTATGAGACAGGAGGGCTCGGACATTGTGTGAGTTGTACACCCCCAGCCCCAGGGTAGCCGGTTTATACTACAAGGAAAGGAGAGGGGTTTGCTAGATGCCACAGCTACTGCCTTTCCCTTTGCTCTTGTTGTTTTCTGCTGCCACGAGCTGCTGCTCTCTGCCATGTGCCACTCTGCCTAGGAGCCAGTTGAATATGGACTGCAACCTGAAAAAACTGTGAGCTAAATACACCTTTCCTATCCCCAGCACCACGTGCCTTGTGGGCCGCACCCCTGGGGCATGCAGACTGTGCTTGAGACTGGGCGTGGTGGCACACACCTGTAATCCCAGCACCTGGGAGGTTGAAAATGGGAGGATCACTATGAGTCTGATCTGTGTAGTGAGACCCTGTCCACCCTGCACTAAATACATTTAAAAAATTAAACCTTTCCTTCCTTAATTTTGGGTGTTGGGTACTTTATCCCAGCAATCAGTAAAAAGTAACTGGGACAATGGTGTAGTTTTTATTTTATTGAGCTGCTTATGGTTAAATACACATATTTCAGTTTTACTAAATGTTATGATTGTAAAATTTCTGACAAATTTTATTAAAACTTTATGACAGACAAATGTAAGCTCCAAAAGAGAACTTCCCAATGGCCACTTCATGTGTAATTTATCTCACACAGTAAGTAGCCATCTCTTTCAGAAGAGACAGAATGCAAATCACAGGAATACATAAAAATACAAATGAAGGTCTTACTATGGGGTAGAGCAGTGGCTTCCAACCCAGCAGTGGTTTTGCCTCCTAGGGGACATCTGGAAATTCTTGCAGACGGTTTTGCTTATCACAATTTGGGGAAGAAAGAATGCTACAAGCTATGATCCTTTGATGTTCATGATAGCTTAGTACAACAAAGAACTATCTGGTTTAAAATTCAATAGTGCTGAGGTTGGAAACCGTAATATAGAAACAGAGAGATACAAAGAGGCATAAGGCACAGTTATTGTTTTTCAGGATTTCACAAGCTAAGTAATTTTCACAGCGGTATGTAACGCAAACAGCCTTTCATCTTCCCCATGTCTCCATCTGTTCTGGCCACACGGCCCGAATGCATGGAAAGGCCAGGCCTCTGGTTTAGCGTCACAAGGAGGCACTGTGGGCAGCTAAGCTGGCTGCACAGGAGCCTTGGCGCTGAGGTGGTGGCCGTGGGGGAATGGCTATGGGCGGATTCAGGGGAACTGGCTGTGTCCTCAGGACAACAGTGACTGGGCACTTTCTCTGGTCAGGTGTCTGTGGCTGTGATGCTTTGAGGCCTGTTCTGACGGGTTGTAGAAGGAGATTTGGTGCACAGAGCAATGCTGCGGCTGCTTTCCAAGTCCAGTCAGCTTTGGGAATCTCCCTCCCTGAGGTCTCTTTGTGATTTTCTAACTGTTCTCTGGTTTATGGCCTCTCCACATTCCTTTGAGCATCCTAAACTAGGGACCAACACTTCAGGACCAGCCTGTGCTCTTTCACCTCTGCCACATTCCACAGCAGGGATTTGTCTTGGGGGACTTTCATGGGCAGGGCTCCCTCAGGCTAAGTTACTCAAGAAACTATTCGCCTTGGTATTATAGCTGAAAGAGGGAGTCCTTTCTTCTAGATCCACATGCTGAAGGATTTACAGATGAAATGATAACCTCTATAAAGTATTTATAGATGGCAGGCTGGCCAAATGGCTCAGCGAACTAAAGCACCTGCTTAGGTAGAGTGCAGGGACCAGGGTTCAATCCCCAGTGTGCCCTTCTGGCCCTGCCCCCAGGGAGTGCTGAGACTGTGATTGAAACTGAGTGTGGTGGTGCATGCCTGTAATCCCAGCACTTGGGAGGCTGAAAACAGAAGGATCACTACAAATACAATCTGTGTAGTGAGACCCTGTACTAAACACACACATGCGCGTGCACACACACAGATTTATAGATGGCCTGTGGGATTTGCTCCAGGATAATCTGGAGAGTGGGTGTAAGGAGGGAGAGGTGAGGAGAGAGAAAAAAGACTTGCCATGAGCCCCAGAAAATCTATATATCTCCCTGTTTCTGCGCACATTTGAACTTTTCCATAAAAATATCCAGCAACCACACTCAGCCCTCAAGGGCTAAGATACAGGGTAGAGGCCAAGGTGAGGGACAGGGCCTTCTGGTTCTTCTTTGGAGGATGCTTCATTTCTGAGTGCAGGCCCAGGATGGAGTGAGAGATTCTAATATCATCCTATTTATCTAGAAGGTTGAAGCTCCTGACATGGGGGTGCATTGAGAGGCAGCTGCCCTAGTTCCTGTGTAGCCAGGAAGATGAATGTGGAGTGGAAAGATCTGCTAGGGTGTGCTGCTGAGGATGATGCCTGGGCTTATGAGAGGTTTGCCTCAGAGGAAGAAATTGGGGATGTGAGGAGTCCCTCGTGGGACACAGAGAACTTCCGTGTCATGAGTCACACAATGTATAAATACAGATGACATAGGAAGTAGGGCAGACTTCAAATTGTGAGACCTCAAGAGCTTCTTAGTAATGGGAGCTTTAAAATACAAGGAAACCCTTTGGTCCTCTTCCATGCCCTCACCTGGGACTTTCTCTGATTCTGTCTTAGAGTTACCATCTGCTCTAGGGATTGCCTTCATTCACCCTCAGTTGTGCTCACTCTCTGGGCCCAGGGCCATCTCCAGCTTTGGGGTAGCACAGTCCACACAGCTCCCTGAATGTGGGCTCTGCATCCTCACATCCCTGCACAGCCCCCTTCTGTGGGCAGCCAAGGGCAGTAGTCATGGGGTCTGCCCCAGCTCTAGACATGGCTGTGGCTTGCTCCTCCTTTGCAGGCTTCTAATGGGGTCCATATAGTGGATTAGAGATGGGCATGGTTCTCTACCATTCTCTCATAGAAGGGTGGATTTTATTCCTCTCCTGAGGAACTGCCTGATGACTGCTTAGCCAACAGTAGGTGGAAGAAGCCAGGGCAGGCCAGCTCCCAGCCAAGACAAGAAAATTTCTACTGTGATACTTTGAGGAACTCTGAGCCCTAGTAAGAAGGCTAGCTCCTCTGTCAGCAATTCCATTGGAGGCATCCTGTAGAGAGGCCATTTGGGAAGCTGATGCCTTGTGATGACACAGAGAGGCCAGCTGTCCTTGGGTCCAAGAGCCTCCAACCCTAGGTGTCTTCTGTCTGCAACTCCATGAGAGACTGTTATTGAGACCAGCCAAGAACTGTTCATCTGAGCCTACAGAACTATGGGGGCTGACTTAAGAAATTAAGTTGTGGGGTTTGCTGGAAAGTCATAGATGACCGAAAAAAGTCCTTACTGATGTTACTGGGAAACTTTCTATGACCACCATCTAAGAGAGAGGACCCTATAATCCCAAACTCTTCCTTTTCTTCTGTCCCATCAGCATCCTCCTGAGGGTCCCTCCACAGAAGGAAGAGAGAGCTGCAGCACAATCTTTTTAATTTTTTTAAAGTGAGTACAAAATAGTTATAAACCAGAAAAAAATTACAAATGCTACAGAATTTCAAACAAAATAATGAACAAAATAATGTAAATTTGGCAGTATTGTATAGTGTTGTCTTCAAATTAGTTGCTCATATTATCAGACATATGCATGCAAAATTGGAAGAAGAAAGAAAAAAGTTATAAGAAATTGAGAAGATAGATCCCTGGTACCACCGGGCCTAGGCACACTGAGCCAGTCCCTGAGACCAGGTGTGGTGGCACACATATGTAATCCTAGTACTGGGAAGGCTGTAAACAGGAGGATCACTCTGAATCCAAGCTGCATAGTGAGACCCTGTACCAAATACATTAAAAAAGAAAGAAAGAAGAGAGAAAAAGGGAAAAAACTTGAAAAAAGAAGACAAAAATTAACATTAACTGCTAGTTTCCATACACCAGCAGAATTTCACAGTATCATTATCCAAACCATCCTGCTTACATAGATAGATATATCTCTTTTCCCCACTTCCTCTCCTGTCCTCTTCATCTCAGTAATTCTTTCCTTTTGAACAGGTTCATTTCCTTTTCCCAGAATCTATTGTACCCCTCAGATTTTATTTACTCTTTCATCTTCTTACACTAAGGAGACAATATGATGTTTACACATGTGGATCTGATTTATTTCACTTAAGAGTATGGTCTCTAGTTGCAACCATTTATGAATCAAATTTATCCATTTTTATAGCTGAATAATACTCCATTGTGTAAAAATACCACATCTTTATCCAATCCTCAGTTGATGCACATTTGGGTTGCTTCCAAAATTAAGCTATGACAAATTGTGCTGCTATAAACATGGGTGCACAAAATCACCATGGCATGATTGTTTTCAGTTCTTCTGGACAAATACCCAAAAGGGGAATAGCTGGGTTGAGTGGGGCTTATAATCCTAGCTTTTTGAATAATCTCCATACTGACTTCTACAGTGGCTGTACCAGCCTGCATTCCCACTAGCAGTGAAGAAAGGTTCCTTTTTTCCCACAGCCCCTCCACCATTTGTTATAGGCTGACTTCTTGGTGGTAACCATTCTTTCTGGGGTGAGATGGAATCACAGTGTTGTTTTCCTTTGCATTTCTCGAAGCACCAATTTATAGATGTGGCAGAGTCAGTATCACCATCCTTCCTCATGTCCCTTCCCCATGCTGTGGCTGACTTGGACAAGCAACGGGTAACTGTAACATCTTCAGTCACCTCTGAGACCTCATCACCAACTGTGAAGTAGCACCAGGACCAGCCCCACCAACCTCTTCACCCTGCGCCACCCTTGGAAGGCATCTAGTCACCCAGCTGGACACTAAAACCAGGCCTCATCTTACATGCTGGATCCTCCTGTCTGAGGTCAGGCCCCTGCCACAGGTTGGTTCTTTTACTCTTATCCTTCTGAATTCACAAAAAGAGGCTTCTGGGTGGGAATGAGAATTGACTCAGCCTTGACCATGCCTGTCAAATGCTGGTCCAAAGGACGGGTGAGGAAAAGCGGAACAAAGGACAAGTGGAACACCCTTGGGTGTCTGTATCTGCTCACATCCTCCAAGGAAACTGATGCTTGTGTGGTTAAGCAACTGCTTCATAGTGTGCAAGTAAACATGGTCATTATAGTTTGCATCCAGCAATGCCAGTCCCACCCTCCGGTCCCATGTCATAGTCCTCACTGTCTCCCGGGGACAGGCAGGTGGGTAGGTGGGTGTACATGGAGCAGTCATTGCTCCATACCCAGACTCCTCAAGGATTCTTTTGCCTTAGTTGCAAAGAGAACTGTGCTTTGCCAGCCAAGGCAGATGCTAGTAATTTATAAGGAGCAAATGTTCCTCATTTCATGTTTCCTTTAGATATTTGAGTTGTATCCACAAAGGTTCTGGGGATGATCAAGGAGGAGCACAGCCCCCACAGGACCACAGTGGGCTTCTGAGGAATGAATGGCTGTCAGTCTGCAGGATGCAGACTGGTGGGCTGATGGGCTTAATGAGAGGAACATGATCCTATGTCTCAGCCTCCTATGTTTGGAATTGAAATTGTACCCATTCCTGAGTCAATCTTCCTTGGAAAATCCCCCATTCTCTTCTCCTCTGGTTCCAAACCACCACTCTGGTCTGCCCAGGACCCAGGCTTGGAAATGATCAATCCCAGACATCCTAGACTTGGGCCTGTTGCCTCACCTGTCTGCCACATACAACACACCAGCAGCAGCCTCTGCTGGGAGAGGTAGAACTTGGCCAGATTGTGTTTAAAAGTCTTTGAAAAATGTCTCATTTGTTTTCAAAGCAGGACTGGTGGGGAAAAGTGTGGAGTGAGACCAGGAGGACTTACAATATTTTCTTGGAAAGTTTGATTTGATTTTGGTCCCAAGCAGGAAAGTGCTGTACGGTCCGTGGCTCATTTTACTTTGTAAGGACAGCAATAGTTCTGTCCACCCAAGGTACCTGGCCCCTTACTAGGCACAGTTGGAAGCAGAAAATATCAGGGGGCATAGAAGAAGCATTTGTTTACCCAAGGTAGTGGCTCTTACCCTTCCCTGGATACTGGCAAACTTTAAAAACTGTGATGCCTGGCCCTGTCCCCATACATTCTGCTAAACTTGCCCATCATATGCCCTGAACAAAAACTCCCCATGTGATCCCAATGCCCCCTTGTCCTCCCTCACCTCCCTGCTCGGCTGATCCTGCCTGGACCTTAACTTGGGGTCTGCACACGTTGTGTCAGGGTGAGAACCAGTCAGCATTGGGGCTGGGACAAACTCTGCTGATTCCCAGTTCATTCAAACAATGTGAACAACCAGAGAGGGTTTATCTGGGTCCACAGCCATGGAGAGCAAAGGACAAAGCCTGCAGAAGTCTGGAGATACCTCAGAAAGCACCACTGAAGGGGTGTGATGCCTGGAGCCTGGTGCTCTGAGGGAGAAGGCAGACGATGGGACTCAAGTCTTTCTGCTGTCTCCTACCTGGCTTCCTCATTTCTGTAAATGACAACTTCATGTTTTCAATTTCATAGCCATAGCCTTGGAGTCATCTTTGGTTCCTGTTCTTTTTTCATATTTCATATCTAATCCATCAGAAGATCCTGTCTGAATTAGCAACCACTTTCTAATTGGTCTGTCTGATTCCATCCTTGGGCCTCCACAGGATATTCCCCAATGGCTGCCAGAACAATTCTTACACAGTGCAATGCAGAGTGTGCTGCTCTTCTGCTCAAAATGTCCACTGGCTTCTAAACTTTCTTATTACAATCCATGAGACCCGGCCTGGTCTGGAGTCAGCTGCTCTATGGACTCATTGTCTGCTACTCTCCCCCTTTTCCACTGCACTCCAGTCACACTGACGCTGCTTTTCTATGCTTGTGAAACATGTTCCAGCTTAGGACTTTTGCTTTTGGTTTTCTGTGTGTCTAGAATATTCTTGACATTTGCATAGCTCATTGTCTTAATCTCTTTAAGTTTTTGCTCAATAATCATTTCAGAGAGGTTTCCTTATGTACCACATAATAATGCCTTCCAACCAAACCTATTTCTCTGTCTCTGTCTCTGTCTCTGTCTCTGTCTCTGTCTCCGTCTCCGTCTCCATTTCTATCTCCATCTCCATCCCCATGTCTCTCTCTCTCTCTCTCTCTCTCTCTCTCTCTCTCTCTCTCTCTCTCTCTCTCTCTCTCTCTCTCTCTCTCTCTCTCTCTTCTGCACTCCTCTCTTCATTCTCAGAGTTTATATCATGACATGCATATTATACATTACTCCTTCACTTACTGGTCTTGCCACTAGAAAGGATATTCCACAAGAGAAGTTCATTTTTACCTCCAGTGCCTAGGATAGTGCCTCAAACATAGCAGGTACTCAGTAGCTATTATGAGGCAAAGCAATAGCAAAGAAGATTCATGGTAAAATCTTCTCTTAGGAGGTCATGTGACTTGGCCTTGAAAGACCAGGTGTGAGCACATGGGAAATGGTGAATGTGTGTGTGTGCATGTGTGTGTTTGTGTGTTTATGGGGGCATTTCCTTCAAAGAGTACAGCAGATGTGCAGCCAGGAAGTATAACCAGTGAGATATGGGGCACAGGTGGAGACATGGAATTGGAGTCTTGTAAGTCCAATCAACTACGCAGCCCTTAGGACTGCTCCAAAGCTGAGAGGTATACTGAAGCCCCACACAGCAAGAGTATGGCCTTGCACAGAGAGTAAGGTTTATGATGATTATTTAGCCACATTCTGCTGTTGACATCACAGACCTGGTAGCCTAAGGATGTAGTCCTCTTCAAACCATTTACAAATTGCAAAAGTAATCCTAGCCAGAGCTGGGCTGAGGTAAGGGCAAATGCAATGGTGTCTGCTTGGAGGAGTGGGTTTTACTTTCTCCTTCAAACTGGCCGTGGCCCAAGGTGATGGTGGGTTTGGGAACCCCGCTCAGCCTTGTAAACATGACTGGCTTTAGATTCTCAGTTACCTGGAGGTGTAACGCATGTGTCAGCACCACCATCAGTGTCTAGAGAGTGGGCTCCGAGGAGCTACAACTTGGGCAAAGTTAGTTTTGACAGGGAGACAAAAATATGAGAAGTGAATGTTGGCTCAGGAGGGAGCCCTGGCTGGAAGATGGCTCAGTTGCAAGCCGAGTCTTTGTTTTCCTTTTCCTTTTCTTTTCTTTTCCTTTCCTTTCTTTTTTCCTTTCCTATTTTCCTTTTCCTTTCCTTTTTTTCTCTGTGTCTATGTCTATCTGCCTCTCTCCCTCCCTCCCCTCTCCCTCCCCCTC
>NW_004524698.1:1293614-1315821 GCF_000260255.1 Octodon degus
CCTCCCTCCCTCCCTCTCTCCCTTCCTCCCTTTCTCTCTCTCTGAGACATGGTCTCAGTATGTAGTTCAGGCTGGCCTAGAACTCACAGCAACCCTTCACCTTCAGCCTCCCAAGTGCTAGGATTTCATGGTGTGCCACCATATCTGGCAAACTGAGTGTATACTGCTGTGTGTTCATGAACTAATTGATTAGCTATCTTCTACATATTCCTGCCACTTTCGTCCTCTTTCCAAGTACCTGCCAGTGTCAGGCAGAGTTAGGTCCTTTGCCACATTATCTCATTACAGAGGTTTTTTTTTTTTTTTTTTCGGATCTGGGGATTGAACTCAGACCCTTGAACTTGCCAGGGAAGCACTTATTCCACTGAGCCATCTTCCCAGCCCCCTAGACAGATTGATTTTTACAACAAGGAACTGGAAGCATACAAAACTTTCTAATGGGAGGCTGACATCAATGAAAGTAATTGAATATAGGTATCCAAATAGCTTCCTTCATAAGAGCAACGAGAACATTGGCACAAATGGTCAGACTCAACATTTTCAAAACTCTGAAAACTAAGCAAAAACTTTCAGAATTTCAGGGAGTATTTATTTCACCAAGAAAAATGGCTGAATTTCAGTAAGAACTATGAGAATTATGGTGGTAATAAATAAATAAATAAATAAATAAATAAATAAATAAATTCAACACGGTTACAGTATGCAAGATCAACACACAAAAACACCTATATTTATCTGAGCAATGAATAACCTGAAAGTAAAATTAAGAAAATAATTTCAGGGCTAGGGAGATGGCTCAGTGGAATAAGCACTTCCCTGGCAAGCACAAGGGCCTGTGTTCAATCCCCAGTTCTGCCAATAATAATAATAATAATAATAATAATAATAATAATTTCATATAAAATAGCATCAAGAAGAAAAAATACTTGTCTAAGAAAATGAAGTAGAGATATCCTGTGTTCATGGCTTGAAAATTTTAATATTTTTAGGTAGCAATATTTCTGAAGAGATCTACAGAGTCCATGCAATCTCTAACAAATTCCCAGTTGGGATTTTGCAGAATTTCACTTTTTGAACAAATGACCCAAAGATCCACAAGGTAATTCAAGTGATTCAGGACAACAAAAAATAACACAGAAAGTGAAGCACAAGCTGGAGGACTCAAACTTACTATAACGCAACAATAATCAGGACTGTAGGATAGTAACATAAGACAGACACATAGAACACTGGAATTAAACTGAAAGTTCAGGAATAAGTTCATTTAGCTAATTTTTGACATGGGTACTAAGCCAGTTCAATTTAGAAAGAATTATCTTTTCAAGAAGTGGTACTAGGAAAACTGGATACTCATGCATAAAAGAATGAAGTTAGACCCGTATCTCATGCCATCTGCAAAAATTAACTCAAAATGGATCAATGACAAATATAACATGTAATGCTATTAAATTATATGAAGAAACCTAAGCATAAATATGCATGACCTTGGATTAGAAAATGGATTCTTAGATCTAACATTTTACTTTTTGAGACATAGTCTTGCTATGTAGTACTGGCTGTCACTAAGCTGATTATGTAGCCCAGGCTGGCCTCAAACTTGAAGTGATGCTCCTGCCTCAGCCTCCCTAGTGCTGGAACTATTGGTGTGCACCACTATACCCAGCAGAGATAACATTTTAAAAGTACAAACAACTAAAGAAAAAATAAACTATACTTCATGAAAGCTTTTTTTATGTTACAAAGGACACTATCAAGAGAGTAGCAATACAACCCAGAGAATAGGTAAAGTATTTGCAAACCATATAGCTGATAGTAGCATAGCATCAAGAATACACAAAGAATTCTTACAGGCAGGAGGATGCAGTTCAGTGGTAGAGTACTTGCCTAGCATGTGTGAGGCCTGGGTCCAGTCCCTGGCCTGAGAAAAAAATAAGAAGCTGTACAACTGAAAAATAGCTAACCAATTAGGAATAGGCAGAGGAGTTGAAGAGACATTCTTCTAAGGAAGATACACGAATGGTCACTAAGCAAATGAAAAGAAGCACAGCACCAACGCTCATCAGGGAAGTGTGAATTAAGGTCATAGAGCTGTCACTCTGTACCTAGCTGCTAGGATGATGAGGGTGACTATAATAAAGGAGTGTTGGTAAGGTGAGGGAGAATAGGAGCTCTCATGTAAAAAGGCGCAGCAGCTTTGGAAGACAGTTTCTCTAAAAACTAAACCCAGAGTTACATGACCCAGCAACTCTACTCCTAAGTTGTATACCTGAGTGAACTGAAAAATATGTCAACATAAAAAGCTGTATATGAATGTTTCATTCATACTAACCAAAAAGGTCCATCAACTAATCAGTGGGAAAACAAAATATGATATATCCTTACAATTGAATATTGTTTGCTTATAAAAAGCAAAAATACAATAAAAATAAACCATGAACATATCATGCTAAGTGAAAGAAGCCCCCAAAAGGTCTGATATTTCATGAATCTATTTGTATGAAATTTCTAGAATAGGCAAATCCATAGAGACAGAAAGTAGATTAGTGGTGCCAGGGGTTGAAAGAGGGGCATGGAAAATGACCCCTCAACGGGCACAAGGTTTCTGGGGGGGATGGGTGGTAAAAAGAGTCTGGAATTATTCTGATCCTTTCTACCAGTGGTGATGTTTGTGAAATTTTCAAAAATATTCCACACTACTGAATTGTACACTTTAAAAAAATAAATTTCATAATATTTTCAATAGAAAATATTGAAGAAAAAAGAAAAAGAAAAGCAGTTAATATAAAGAGCCATGATTTGAATCCAATGCACTTAAGGGTATTTGCTGTTAAAGCTTCTAAATTTTGGCAGCATGGAACTGTTCCTTGGAACTGCCTTAGGATCTATGGAAAAATGTTTTCTTCTGAGTGTCACTGTGTCCCTCTATCTACTTGTCACCAGTAGTTGATTTGGACATAAATTCATGTTCAGTGTTGTACAAACATCTTTGCCCAAGTGCTACTGAGATTGTATTACAGGATCAAGCTTGTGTTCTAATTCTCTTGTCTCTTGGAATGAAAAATCCTTTCTGTATGGTTCTTCGTCTCTCGTGTGCATGGATTTGGGGCATTCTGTGCCTCTACAGGAGCAGATGTACGATTCTGCCACCTCTGCCACCCTATTATTATAGGTGTCAATAAAAGTACTGGCAATCTGCCTTCCCTCTTCAGCCGCACTGGGGTCAAAGTGTAGTTGCCACCACACAGGGTCAAAGAAGGTCCTCAAAGCAGAGATGAAAACCTTGGCTCACTCCTTTCCCATGAGGCAAACTGCAGCTTCATTGACTTCCATTACAGAAAAAAATCAGTATGCATCAGTAAGAGGCATAAAGAGATTTATGAAGCAAGATTTTTAAAATACATACTCAAAGAGATAAGTGTGCAGACCTCCCAGAGACAGAGGAACCTCTGGGTGTGTTTATGGAGATTGTTTAGTGTCTCTCAGATAGTTGGGTAAGATGTATGTTCTAGTGCCTGTCAGGTTTTGCCCATCTGGTGGGCTATATTAAAATGCAAACTATGTGTTTGAAGCTGAGATATGCGGTCCTCAGATGGTGGTTGGCAGGAGGGAGCACAATTACAGAGGAGAGGCAAAGACCCACAGCCCAGTTTAGTCTTATTGTCTTTAAGACTTTTCAGAATTCTACCTAAAAAGGAAAACATGCTTGAATAATTTGTCTCATGAAGCTGTAGTTTTTCTTAAGAGTATAACCTTAATAATACAACTTTCCTTGTCTCCTGTCTTTACTTTTTTCTGTTCTAACAGACATCTATTCCTCATCTCTACAGCCATTCATTCACTTAACCACCCATCCATCCATCCATCCATCCATCCATCCATCCATCCATCCATCCATCCACCCACCCATCTACCCACTTAATTAATCTATCTTGTGCTAGGCTCTGTGTAAAGTGACTTGTGGAAGCACAAAGGCTGAACTGATTCTGATCCTTCCTGCCAATTCATTTTTTTTTCTTTTTTGCCAAAAAAGAAAGCCATTTTCAACAAAAGGACTTGGAAATGGGCAAGCTTCTCCCCGAGGGTTCCTTTTACCAAACAAAGACCTTTCATCACCAACCCAACCTGTAATCTTGGGTAAAGAGGGTTCTCAGCTTGCTGTCAAGGAGGGAAAAACACAAGCAAACCACAACAGCCACATCATGAAGGCCTCCATATTATAAGGCCTTCTTGTGAAGCTATCACTCCTGGGGATTCTGGGCTGCCCTGGGAGGCCCTAAGGCTCCCAACCTGAAGGTTGGGGTCAGCAGTTGGGCAATCCAGAGGGTCACCCTGGAGGCCCAGAGAAGAAATGTGCTCAGAACTTCTTGGCTGGGTGTGGCAGATGAGAGAAGGAGAACATATCTATCAGGGCTGCCTGCTCAGCTCCCCTGGGAACATTCCAGATTCAGCCTATGCTCAAGCTGCCCTTGCCCCTACCTTCTTCTGGGACTACCCATGTCCCCTGCACTCAGCCAAATCCTTTTATCCTTCAGAACAGCACAAGTTCTGGCTGTTAGAACCATTGTGCCTCTGTATCCAACAGCTATTCATTCAACAAAAATTTGTTCACTCCTTTTTCAAGTCAGGTCAAATATGAACAAGACTTGAGCACTGTCTATGTCCACCCCTCACTCCACACACCAGCTAGCAAAGGCAGATATGGAAATGATTAGGAGGCAGGCTGCCAAGCACCCATGGCTATTCTGACTATTTCATGAGCATAGAGGGGGAGTGTCAAACACTGTGCGCCATTTCTTATGTTTGCCCAGTGACATATCCTGTCTTCTGACTGATGGTAAACAAAGTTTGAATGTCCCTTCCAAAACTCATGGTAAAACTTAATTGCCACTGCAGTACTACTAAAAATCAGCATCTTTAGAAGGCAACTAGTACATGGTCACTGTCTTCATGCGTGGACTAATGCTGTCATCAAGAGAATGGGTCAGTTGTCATGAAAGGTCAGTCATTGTGGGGGTGGGTTCCTCGTAGAAAGAGTGAATTTAACTTCATCTTTTTTTTGCTCACAGGGGCTCTCTTGCCTTTCTGCCTTTTGCACAAAGCTGACTAAGGTGAGCGCCATCCCCTTCCTGAGGGTTCCATCCTCAAACCTAGCAGCCTCTACAGGTCCCTCTTCCTAATATCACTGTGGTGGGTGGGAGTTCGGGTTTCAACATAAACTATTTGGTGGAACATATTCAGCCACAACACCTGGGGTCCAAACTCATGGAGGCTCTGTCGTCTTAGAGCTACACCATTTAAAGCACATGTGTTTCTCAGTCACCCCAATCCTGAAAAATGAAGTTTCTTTATTTATTTTGAGACAGGGTCTTGCTATGTAATTCAGACTGGCTTTGAACTCACTATGTAGTCCAGGCTGGCTTCAAACTCTTGGCTATCCTCCTGCCTTAGCCTCTTGAGTTCTGGGGTAACAGGTGTCTGCAACCTTGTCAGGTTAAATGGAATTTTAAAAGTTAATTTTTCCTTTGTAGACAAATGGATTCTCCAAACTTCCTCAGGGCCGGGGCACAAATGGCCGCTTCCACTTCTCCTCAAGATAAATGAATGGAATATGCAGAGCCTGGTTGTAGGAGGAAGGTGCCTAGTTTCCTATCCACCAGAAATGACTGAATGATCTGAAGATAGCTTGAAGCAATAAAGCAAGTGTAGAGAACTGCACTATCTCTCCGCTTTCACTACCCTCTGTTTCTGACTGTAAAAGACCCTTACCAACCTGTATGCAGTGAGGTGGTTTGAGCCCAATGGGTCGCTCCATCTCTTTGGAACTAGCTCTCAAGGAAGTAATGCTTTCTTCTTTTTTCCAGAATAAATGGCCTTCAATTTGGCCAGCAATGAACAAATGCACCTGAGGGTGAACCTGAGGGGCTGGTAAGAAGGAAGTGTGGGGACACAGTGAGTTGCACAGGACTCAGCTCTGCTGAGGTGGCTCAAGTGAGGGGATGCTGAGAGTTAGGAGTTTCCAGGAAGCGGGTACACTTGAGCCCCAAAACAACAGAAGCCAGACATCAGAAAGCTGGGGGTACAGCTGCGCTCTCAGATTTCCCGGCGGCATACTTGCTTTCTCTCTGTCATCAGCAAGCTGCCATTTTGCTTTTCCTCTTGAGCAGACTGCATTTCTTTGCTCTTAAATAAAATGGAAAAGAAGAAGAAGAAAAAAAATCCCTCTAAAATTGAAATAAGAATAGTACCTCTATCATGTAATTGTGCTTAGGAAGAACCTGGCATATGGGAAGTGCTAAATAAGAGTCAAGAAGTTGCTGTTTTGCATGATAATAAGAATAGTGCTTATTAGGCTCCCTGCACCGGCCAGAACATGACATCTAGGCTTTCTTGGTTATGTTTCTCTTTAATGAAACACAGACTTCTAACACAAGTTAAGGGAGGAAAGGCATACTTAGCCTGCAGTTTGTAGAAGTTTCAGTCCATAGTTGGTGAGCTCTAAGGCAAGATGCCTGGCAGAGAGGCATGGCAGAGCAGAAGTCAGGCAGCAGGGACACAATTGTCAAGCCTCTTTCTGTCCATTATACCCTGTACCCCTTGTACTCAGGGTAGTAGCATTCACACCCTTAATCCTAGCACTGCATTCTTGGGCCCAACAGCCACCTCTGAAAAGTCCCACCTATGACTGCAGGAAGCTTTTGGGGACATATAGACACAGGCCATACAACAGGCTTAGCCTTCTAAGATGCCCAGAAGGGACTGACTAAAGGGATCAGTTCTTTTAGGGACTAGCTTGGCCAGGGCCCTCTCCTAGATTTGAGGAAAGGGTACAGGCTGAGGAGATATCCCAGATAGGCCCTGGAGGAGTCTATTTCTTAGGCAGTTCCAGAGCTAACAGCCTCCTGAAGGAATCTGTTGCAGTGTGATCTGTTTAGAGCCCCTCTGAGAGAGCCATTTTAGCTCACCCAGAGGAAGGCCATGAGGGCCCAAGAAAGAGAGTTCTAGCAAGGAAACATGTCCAAAACCATGTCTACAAAGAAGGCGAGCATATGGGATCTATATTGTTCCAGAGGGACAAAATCCATGCAGCTGAGTGGTCTCCTTTGATCTGCCTGGACCCTACCTCCCTTCCTGTGGCTTTTTAAAAATTTGGTTTCTACACATTCATCCTGGGGAGGAGGCTGCTCTGGGCTCGGCCTCAGCTCTGAGGGGTTTGTCCAGGATGTCCTGTCACTTCCTTCTGTGAGCCTAAAACAATTAAACCTCACCTTTGAGGCCTAGTCATTCTTCCTACAAGAACAGTACTCTTACAGAGGACAGCCTCCATCCTC
Organism: Octodon degus; assembly: GCF_000260255.1. Lineage (NCBI taxonomy): Eukaryota > Metazoa > Chordata > Mammalia > Rodentia > Octodontidae > Octodon > Octodon degus. The sequence continues at coordinate 1,300,943 of NW_004524698.1, forward strand.
TCAAGAAGGGAGGGGAGAGTTATTACCTTAGCACCTACCGAAATTCTTACCCAAGAGAGATTATGTGGTTAAGGCAGTTAGTGTTGTATTTACAGAACTACAATTAGGAACACTAATAATGGGTAGTGATATTTAGCAGTTGACAAACTTATAACTAATGGGTTTGTATTTTAGACTGTAAGAGCAAACATTACGTCTGTGTAGCCAAGCAGATATTGAATTGGGAATTTGTATTTAAATTAGTTCTCCTAAGTTCTCTCTGATCACCTCCCATTGATGTACATGGGGTCTTCTAATATTGTTTAGACAAGACATCATGTCTGCATCTTGGTCTCTGAATAAATAGTATGAAGACAACAATATGCAATGTATTAATTATTGTAGCTATCCTACTAACCTGCTTTGAAATTGTTTCATTGCTATTTTTTTCTTATTAAAATTAACTTAAAAAATAAAACAAAGAAGAAGAGAGGGGACCCAAGGCTGCTTGGAGCAGAGTCCTGCTCCTGCTCCATGGATGGAGACACCAGGATGCCATGAGGCCTCCTCAGCCCTCAGTCAGGTGCACGCGGTGGGCTTGTGTCTGGCTGCTCTGCACCAGTGCCAGCCTCCAGGTGGAAAAGAGAGGCTCCCAGAAGCATGTCCCTTCAGGCTGAAGCAGCATTCACTGTGCTGTGGACCAGGATGAGTGGGAAGCTGCCCCAATAAACATATTTTGCATAAAACAAAATTTTAAATGTGTTTTGAGCTAAAAAGCACTTTGCTATATAAGATACTTTCATCCTTTTGTTGCAGTCTTCACATGGACAAAATATGGGGTTATTGTGCTCCATTTCAGAGGTTTAGGGAACCAAGAAACCTGTCCCAAGTCCTGTGGGCCTGAAGCCTTGCCACACACAGTTGAGTTTGGGGTTGCTCCAGCGCACCTGGCTGTTGGGGTGGAGCTGACCAAGGAACTAGGGAGAGGCTCTTCCTTCAAATGTTCCGCACTCCCTCCCGCCGGTACTCGGCCCTTGGCAGGTCTGACTGATGGAATATCTACAGGGTGCAGCCATGTGGCCTCCATTTATGGAAGACCTGGGCAGGGCAATCTGATTTAATGATGTGCAAATGACAGGACAAGTTAGATTATCATAGGGAGGAGCTGAAGTGGTTTTAAGAGGGAAATTGATGTCATGGGTCTTATTTATAAGCACTTTGGGGGTGGCAGTAATGAAAGGGAGGGAGGCAGCTGGCTGGATTAGGATCCAAAAACAAAAAAAAAAAGTAAAACTGGATCTTTGAAGAGAAAGAAAGGAGCTATTTTTTAAAGAGACCACATTCATTTCTCAGAGTGCTTGATCTTTTTAGTGCTAAGGACATATTACTTATTGGCTTAAAGAAACTGTTATATAACTGCTTCTTCCTAAAGACTGGATCAAAAATACCTCAAAAACTTCCTAGTAGAGCAGGATCCACTGGAACTCTCCCTGGGCAGGAGAAACATGTTAAAGTATAACAGGCTTGTGCTGGCCTTTCAGGACGAAGCTTGGAACTCCAAAGCTCTTTCCTCACCAGGGTTTAGGACGCTGTTTAGTGGGGCATGGCTGGGCCCTGCTTCTGGAGGGAATGGGAGTGGTTTCTAGTAAGTGTGGTCAACCTTTGGAGTTTTAAACTCTCTTCCTATAAGTCCACAGCACAGGTCAGGAATTACCTCAGCACACCAAATTAAAAATAAAAATAGGGTCTGATTTATTCTTATCAGAGATATGGCCCAGTAGCTGTGTAGTAGCTGACCCACTAGTGTCAAAAGGCCTTGTGCTTGTCATGGGCAGAAGGCATCCCAAGGAAGCCAAGACATACCTGACTGCACACTGCCTCTGCCCCAGGAGACCAGATGTCAGAAAGACAGGGAAGTTCCACATGAGTGGACAACAACACAAGCAGAAATCTATGTATCTCTAAAAGCAGCACGAGAAAATCAGTATCCTCCTCCCTCCAATGAGAGGATGGGAAGGTGGATTATAAGTCAGGACAAAACTGCAACCTGTGGCATGCCTGTTTTGTGCCTCATGCTGTGTCCCAAGCCCAGTCCCTGCTCCAATGGTGCTCTCTGGGTGGAGCACCCAGCACCTTCCACCTCCTCCTTATCATCATTGCCCACCCCAACTGCCTAAGCACTTGATTCATCTTGGCTGGAGTTAGGAGTCATGCAAATGAAAGAATTCAAACTAAGATGCGCATAATGGATGGCCACATGGGGCTGTTTGCTGTGGAAGAGAAGCCCCTTTTGCAGAGAAAAATCACTGTAAGGAATGACTTCAGATGTGAGGGGCAAGGAGCCAGGCCAGCTGTGTGGAGCTGTCTTCCTGCCAAGCCACTGAATGTCTGCTTTTGGGCAGTCTGTGAGGCTGCTCCAGTCCTTCCCTCTGCCCATCCACTTCTACAGTCTCCACAGAGTCATAAAGAGAAGAAATGCATTACTTCTACACATTTAGTATCCACATATCCAGCATCAAATCTCTGTACTCAAGGCTGCAATATATGTGCAAGCATTTTCTATGGGTTTTAAGGACACTTGTACAAAAGGACCAGGGCTCTAAGGAAATTTTGTGATAGACTGATACCTTTTCTTGTCAACTGCAAATGACTTCAGTATTCAGCCCATATGCCCATTAGCTAACCCCTTGGTTTCTCTGGTGCTCGGTGTCACTGTCCTCTTGCTATTTGTTCTTTACTTCCTGGAATCTGGTTCAGTACTGGCTTTCTGCAGAGGCACCTGGACTCACCAGCCAGGTGATGTGGGAAAGCACTCCAGGTGAGCTCCAGCTGCCTAGCTAGGCTGTGCCCTCAGCTTTGCCCTGAAGCTTCCCCTAGGCCTGAGCAGGGCCTACCTTGGCCAGCATTCTTAGGGGTGAATTTCATAAAGTCCATGCAATCTTTATAAAAGGATATTTCATCTAGCTTTGTTGAGACTTCCTATTTTGGAGTCTCATGATGAAAGAATTATTACTGGAAGGAGGAAATGATCAGACCATCAAAAATAGTATCAGTATTTATTAATATGATTATACTAGACTTAAATATTCTAACTTTAATATCTTATATGAGTAAATGTACTTAATTTTCCTCAAGTTTCTATCTAAGTCTTCATATAGGCCCTGACACCAAGAGACTAATTATACAAAGGACTCCCTACAGGCTCGTCTTACTATACTTGGACCTGTGTAAGAGCAAATCTGCTTTGAGGTGTTCAGAGAGACATTGCTCTGTTCCATTTCCAGGCCAGCTTCAGCCGCCATAACTCTCAACACTGTGCTGAATTTAATTCAATACTTATATCCTGAAACTCTTCTGTGGGCATGCCCACCTTTTGAGTCTGAGTTTATTAACACATACACTCTGTCCCTTCAGTGAGAAAGTTGGCAGCTTCAAGATACTTTCACCAAAGCCTGTGAAATGAGGGGAGACTCAAGGAATTCTGGGTACCTGCCAGGGGTACAAGAAGGCAGCCAGTATCTCTTAGCATTTATATGTGTCCTTGAGAGTTCTTAGAGCAGAACATGACGTGCTTGCCACTATCAGGATCCAAACCGCTTTAAAAGAGTGTTGTATTTTGCTATGAGTGGCCAAATACCACAAGCATCACTCAGTTTTAACTTATGTAACCCTGGCATTCCAAAGCCAACGTGCTTGCACAGCCATGCAGAAGGTGATAATGCTTCAGACTGAACTTATCTCAAAAAAATAGGGTCAAAACATTCTCAACTTGAGATATGTGCTTGACAAACATTCTTCCTCTTTTGGAGATTTTTGTCGACAGCATTTTAAAACTACGTGGGGAGTGGGACTGGGCACTGTACACTGAGGTCAGCTGTGTACACACAGTAGCTTTCCAGTTCCTGATCCTTTCTGATTACGACTGGGAAGATGAGCAGATATATAATTTTACTCAAAGACAGAAAAGTCTGTAACAACAGGCCAAAATCTTGTCTGATGTCTACTTTTTAGCATTCACATTCAGTGAGTTACATTATTTTGTTTGGGTAGTGAATAGAGGTGCCCAACTACTTTGTGCACTGGGAGACAGGCCAGCATTCACTAAGTGTGTGTGTGTGTGTGTGTGTGTGTGTGTGTGTGTGTGTACCTGTTTCTGGAGATAACAGTTACACTCAAGTGATGTGGGTCTTACAAGATCTAAGAGGGACCAAATCAATTGCCTAAATGAGTGACACACTGGTACATAGGACTTCGGTGCTAGGGATCATTTTCTCTAGCCACTTTCATTTACAGATTGAATTCATTTCAGACCCAGAAGTGACTAGTTCAAGTTTACACAGGTAGTTAATAGCTTATCAGGGTTTAGAGCTTCTTTCTACCAAGAATCTGTAAATTTTCCCAACTCTTAAGATAGAAAATTGGAATTCCTTTCTGGACCTGTCAAACTTCTGCTGCAGCAATCTTAGGGGGATAAAAATAAAGGCAATAGGTAAGAACCTTCAGATATAAGTCTTGGATCTTTATGATACATGAAAATGGGCTTTTCATCTTAGTTTTTATTTTGTTTTTGAGACAAGGTTTCACTCTGTAATCCAGTAGCCTTAAATTTATAAACTCACTATGTAGCACACGCTGGCGTCAAACTGGTGAGCCTTTGGCCTCAGACTCTTAAGTCCTAGGATTACAGTTATGGGCCACCAAATCTGAAGTCATATATTTACTGGCCAGAAAAAAAACTAAAAGTAGACATTTATTTTCTGAGAAAGATGAAAATGCTATGTAAAACTTACTTAGTACAATGGCATCTGACTATTCCTGAGGAGCAATTTCAGAAAGAAGTCATACAAGTGAGAGAGGCTGGTTTAGAATTTGTAGAATGTCTCTTGTAATTGATACTGGATACAAACAGAGAAATGAAATGAGTAAGTAAGCATCCCCTTTTTTTCCCTCCTTGTTTCTCTCCATTATACTTACCAAGGAATTGAATTTTGGGTGCTCTGACAGGTACAATAAGGAGCGAGATACAGGCCTTTCAGGAACTCTGACAATGCTGTGTTCAGAAAATTACTTGTGAATGGCTTTCAAAGCCCTAGAGTTTGTTTAGAGAAAATCTTGTTGGCATTGATGGATTCCTCCTCCTCTGATAGTTCACAAGAAAGGCTGCAGTGTAGAGAATTAAATGATTCATTCCTAACATCTCATGTGTTCCGTTCAGACCTCCTGCTCTGGCTGCACTGGAGCCATTTCATCTGTGATGAGGTCATCTTGTTGGGGCACACAAAGGATTCCAGGGGAACACAAGTCCTGTATTGCGGCTATTCACAGCATTCATTCCTCCTGGCTGCTCAGACCTAACAATGAACCTTCTCAGCATTACATATGTTCGCTGCTGCTGCTGCTGAGACAGGAGTTAGATGCCTTTCAAGGGAATCCCCTGGAGATATACAATGCATTTATTATAATGTCCAGGCCCTCAGAAGGGCCTGGGAACAGTGTGGAGGAGCCTCTAATTAAGTTCATTTAATAATAAGCCCATATACTTCATAGGTATTCCAAGAAATGAAAACAAACCATCTTCTCCCTCTCCTCCCACACTAGCTTCTGTTTTTACAAATAAGAAAAGTCAGGAGTTCTATTTTCTTTTTTTAATAACACTTGCAAAGGAGGTCTGGCTACTAGGAAAAGGGAAATTAAATTACTGGAGAACATTCTTTCACATACACACAGACACACAGACACACAGACACACAGACACACACACACACACACACAAAGGTTTCTGCTTACTCAGGTAGTTATGCATGGGGAGGACTTGTTAAAAGCTCATTTCTTTAATCATTTTCGGATTCAACTTCCAAAGGCTTTTCAGGGGCAGTGACCCACTAGCAAAGGACCTTCTTTGGGATTAAGTTACCACTTGGATGGGCACTTTCTCAGGTCACTGGTGTGCTCAGGAAGAAAGGAACAGTCAGTAGTGTCTCCCTATACTGTCCAACACCCCAGGCTCCACACCTCTGAATGCTCAAATGTGTGCCTATAAAGCTTCTGAGGACAAGGGGAAAAGGTTCGGAAAATATGGAAAATTTACAGGAAGTGAAAGCACACTGGAAGAGCCAAGACTAAAGCAGCGGGAGCTATGTGTAGGACAGTGCACAATGCCATGCGATGGGGTTGAGGTGGGCCGGCCACACAGGCACTCTGGAGTGGCAGGGCAGGGCATCTAGCTCTGCTCCCTGACTGAATTTTTGTGAACTTTTCTAAGCTTCTGTTCTTTGTTTGTCAAATGAAGGTGTTAATAGTACAAAGAATAGGTGAAGATCTGTTTAAGTCTAGGACCTTGGGAAAGTTATCAATTTCTCTAAATCTCACCTTCTTTATCTGTAAAATGGAATAAAAAGTAACCATCTTAAAAAAAAAAAGTAACCATCTTTCATGCCCTGTTGAGAGAATGGAGTGAAATAATGCATAACATTAGTCAGCAGATTACTGCTGCACAGTTAATAATCAGCAAACCTGAGCTGTCATTGGTATTAATAGTGACATTACATTTTAAAGATACTTACTGGACTGAAATAGCATCATTGGATGATTTAATTCACAGAGCAAACATCTGGCTAGAAAAACAAGACAAACCCTGCAGACTTATTGGGTAATTATACCATATTGGAAATCTGATTGCTTTTTCTTTTCTTAAAATGTTTCCCCCCCCTCCACTGGGAGTGACCCCAACCTAGCACATGCTAGGTAGGCACTGTACCATTGAGTTACACCTCCAACCCTTGTTTTTGTGGCTTCTTCTTCTACAGTTGATGAGCATGAAATAAGCTTGTGAAACAAATAAATAGACATATCTTTTCTTTTATCTATAATTACCTAAAATAAAATTATAAGGTGGAAGAATCTGAGTGTAAAAAGGTAAAGAAGGTAACATTATTAACAAGACTAGTTTTTCCAACTCATAAGATGCACACAACACAACAGTGTTTCTGAGTTCATCACTTTTTCATATGATTTTCAAACTGCAACAAAGGTCAGTACAAGAGTGGGCGGGAATAATACCTTGTTCCTTATTATTTTGCAAGAAAAATGGACTGGGCCTGCAAAAAGCTTTCTTTTTTTAAAAAAAATAGTGAAATAAAACCCCAATTGCTGTTCAACTCAAAATACTGCTTTTCACTTTATGTTTAATTTCTACGTGAATATTCTCAATAAATAGCTTCTCCTACAAACATCTGTTAGTTTGACCACTGTTTAAATGCCAAACCATAGTAATGGGGGGCTTTTGAGAAGCACTAGAAGGACAAGAACCAGGAAATTTGAGGCAAGATACCCTTATCCTTCTACTCAGGTAGCAGAAAGAATCTGACATTTGCTCTTCATTATTAAAAGAGCTTTTTAAAAGTCACATGGGAAAGCAAGCACTCTGGCAATCTTTTGATTCCTTTTGGCTTTGGTCAAGAAAATGGAATTACTGAGAAAATCCAACGTTTTATAAAATATTGCTTTTGGAACAACTTTTCAGTAGGTTAACTACCCACTGAAATAAAAATTGTCTGCTGGACAATACAAAGGGGAAAAAAATAAAGATAATTACTAGATAAAAACATGTTAGGTGGCATCCACGTGTAGCTTCAATGGCTCAGTTCTATGGAGTCTCTGTTCTCATCTGCAGTGACAGATGATGTGTTAAGGCAAAAGTAAGGCTGTAATTCTTAGACCACCTTTTTAACCCTGACCTTTTATAAAATCGCTTCTTCTGAGGACCTGCAGACCCCTCAATGGTTGTCAGTTTCCATGTACAACTCCCTTAACTGCTTTTCTGAAGTCCAATTACCAAACAAGGTACAAGAAGAGCCAGAAACGCCAGAATTACAGTTACTGCATGGGTTCAACTTATATTTATCTTCTTTTCAGAATACTCTTAATTCCTATTCCATTTAAAATCCTAGGGTCATTAGGGTAGTAAAGGGAATTTCTTAAACACTGGACAACATTGTAGAGGTGAAGATCTGTTGTAGAATCTGAGGGATGTCCTTGGTATCCATGGCAATGAAAGACCGGCCAGCTGGTAAGGTTCTCTGAAGTCTGCCAAGAAGGAAGGGGAAAAAAATTACTCATGCAAATGCAAATTCCTTCCACCTTCTGCTCTAGTAAGCCACCAGCATCTAAATGGGTTCTGAGGAAAGGAAGTTTTCACTTTCACCTTGCTACTGCCTGCCACTGGATTACCTGTTGCTAGGCAACAAAAGGCCTGGAAGAGCAGCAGCAGAGAACCAGTGAAAGCAGTGAACTGAAAGAAAAGGTCTTTTCAGTGAAAAAAATCAGTGGGGAGAAAAATTTATCTTTTCATGATTGTCATCTCTTGGTATTTTATATTCCCTCAATCAGACAGATCGCTAGCGGCCTAACTGAAATTAGCTCACCTAGGTCCAGGAAAATGTGTTGGCCTCAAATTGTACCTCAGAATGCTTTTCTTTCCTTAAAAAACCAGCCCCCTAAAACATTCTCAATAGTTCTTTCTTTCTTCCTTCCTCTCCTTTTTTCGTTCCATACCATACAACATGAACTGTAATCTGGATTACACATTGCTATTTTGATGACACAGGTTATATAGGTTTATGGTAGGTTTTTTTTTTTTTTTAAATGCCAATTTGCCATTTAGGACAAAAGGCCATTTCTGAAGGCAATAAAACTGTAAGACACAGTTCTATTCAAAAGAATGCCTCCTTTGATTGTGCCAACAAAGTTTGGTTTTGGAATGACATTTCATGAAAGTCAACCATCCTGTGCAGCATCATACAATTGGCATGCCCAGTAGACCAGCTCATTCTGCAACATATCTTTTGCCAGTAGATGTTGGACCATTTCCCTAGGAAACCACAAGGATATTATTGTGCTTTCTTAAGTATTCAAACAGGATCTGTTCACTAGAAAGACAAAATAGTCATTTCAGCTCAACCATTTGAGCTTGCTGTCTGCCTAATACCGAGCTGGTGCTGAGGAAATATTGGTAGAAAACATGGCTTGTACTTAAGAACAAGGAGATTCTAGAAGAGGAAAAGTGCTAATGCATATAAGTGAGGGAAAATGACTGTGCTTACATAATATTAAGTCTGTTTTTAACTTTACAAGCATGAAGCAAGGTAAAGAGAAGAAGAGAAAAAGAAGTCAATGTTTGAGATGCTAAAGCACTTCTTAGTCTATATAAAACTCTGGACCACAGATTCTGACAGATAAAAAGGTGGAATAGTAAAGATAGGCCCTTGTGCCTTAGGCAGGGATTTTTTGGCTAGAGATGTTATATGCTCACTTATGTTTTCTGCATTTTATAAGTATGTTAAGCAAAGAAAAACCATAAGATCTTTCTACCTGTAATTAAAAAAGATAAATGGTAGTGTGTTTGAGTTAGGACAATGTTTCCAAATCTCTCCTTTACATCATCCCCAATGATATTTATTATCTGACTGTAAAGTTTTCAGTGAATATTCAGCATATCTAGTGTAGTATGTAACTGTGTATATTGTCTTACTTTGTCTCCAAGTATTTCATCTGCCCTGTATCACCAGTAATGATGGACATATTCACAAAACTTACTGGAGACGTGTCTATTGAGATATTTATACACACATATGCACACATGCACATTGGTATGTCTATATATTATATAAAGACATTAATATCACTTTATGTCACAAAAATACTAGATGTTCATTATTTTGAATATAATTTGAACATAAACTAATTAGACTGAGTTTGCAACTTTGATATTAAGTACTAAATAAATAAAATATTATCTATCTTATTAATGGACAAGTCAGTTTGCTAATTCTTTTGTTAGTTTAAATAAAAACTGACAAGAATTAATTTTAAATTATGATTGCATATACAGACATACATTAGAACATTATATCCCCTCAACTACACTCTAAGCTCCTTAGGGTAGCATCTCCTAGATTCTGTTTTCCTTCCATGTCCCTACTCCTCCTCATGATGCTAACTAAACCCATGACATCCAGTATTCCTACACTTGCCCTTTGCTGTAGCCTGTGGTGTGTGATGACTCTTACCTGGTTGCTTGGTCACCTAAAGATCCAATAAAAATTGCAAAAGCATTTACTTGAGGGTCGCTTGTCAGGATCTGAGCAAACTTTGCAGGATGTATCCCATATCGTGACAGATTTGCATCACTCAAGACTATGACAAAATACTCATCAGCTTCTTCTTTGACAATTTCCTTGATGGCATGTTTTGTCCCCTCTAGTGTATGGTCTCCACTCATGCAGAACTGTGAATGGGCATGCATTGTCTAGAGGTAAAAAACAGTGAAGAAAAGCTAAGGGTGAGAAGCTGAGTTTTACACAAATGTGGTGATTTTTTTTCTACTGACCATTAAAATGTATAAATTCAGATCATTACAGCTGAGCAATAAGTCCTGAATGAGTTTTATTTAATTTTTGCATGACAGTGACAACAAGACATGGTGATATTTATATCTGGCAGGCTTTCATTAGAAACAAGAACTGTTCTCAAACTCTCACAGTCGCTACTTACTTTTAAAAGTTTCTCCACTGAAAGTGAGAGCTTTTAAGAAAATATAAAAACTCACTGTCATAATTAAGGGTGGGTGTGATACAGGAGAAAAATAAGGAACAGGTTAAGTTATCTTATAAGCAATGATACTGTAATATTAAAGTACACTCATCAGTAGCAGTGAAGGGAATTTGGTTGAAAATCATGATGAGTGCATACTTTTATCACAGATTCAAGGATGTAAAATTGAATTTATCATTAGAAAATATAAACAGATACATAAAGTTGGGGCTAGAGAGTACTCTAAAAGGGTACTTCTCCTTATACTTAATATGTAGAATATATGAAGAGATGCATATTATAGAATTCTTTTTTTTTTTTTTTTTTTTTTTTTTTTTTTTTTTTTGCGGAACCAGGGATTGAACTCAGACCCTTGTGCTTGCCAGGGAAGTGCTTATTCTACTGAGCCATCTCCCTGGCCGCCATTATAGAATTCTAATGCAATATTGAGATATACAATTCCAATCCAATATTGACTCTGAAAATAGCTAGGATAAAACTTGGATGATGTAGAAAAGGATTTTAAGCAAGATGGGTGTGGTGTTCATCTGTTTAATACTCCAATGTTTTTGAAAAAGAAAGTCTTTTTTTTTTTTTAGTATTTACCTAATTCGATAGAATTTTCACAATATAAAGGTAACAAAAAAATAAAGGTAACTGAATAATTTACCTTCAGAATTTCTAATCTTTGCTTATTGTTCTTCGGGATTTTGTCTACTGGAACTAGGTCAATGTGGTAGCCATCTCCAGAGTGTCCAGTGATATCATACTACATGCAAGAGAATCCGAGAGTTAGGAACCTCTATCTATTATAGAAATATCATTAGATAATAAATCTCCAACTCTTTGGGCTGTTAATTATCCCAACTGCTCATCATTTAGCCATAGGAAATGCAGAGAGATAGATAAGTGTTTATTAACAAAAGCAAACAAGTTCTACTTTCATTCATTTTAGATCCATCTTTTTCTGTGATCTCTGATCTCTACAACAGGAGATAGTATTCAGGCTACTCTGGATTCTATTCATAATTTTCAGGAGAGTTGTTTTTACCACCCTATCTCACACCTCACACACTGATTGCCAGAATTCTAGCTTTCTGTGAGTGTGGGCAGGACCTGTAAATAAAATAGGCTATCACTTGTGATTATGTTTATTTATATGGCAAAAGGAATTTGACAGGTGTAATTAAATTTATTTGATTTTTGAATTAATCAGAAGGAAGATGAACTGGGTAAGCCTAATGTAATCATACAAGCCCTTTAAAATTAGACACTTTTTCTTCCCCAGCTGATGACAGAAGAAGAACACCAATTTGAAGTGTGAGGGGTGGGAACCACGGAAAAGAGCTTGAGAATATATGTAGAAGCTGAGAGCTACACAGGTTGAAAGCAGGAAGGGAGACAGGAACCTCTGTCTACAGCCACAAGGAAATGTATTCTTCTGATAAGTGAGATTTGCAAGCAGATCCTTCCCCAGAACCTCCAGGTTGGAACCCAGTGCTGCTGACATGGGACTTCAGCCTCACAAGGCCCTAAGCAAAGATCTCAGTTAAGCTTGTCTGGACCTCCTAAAAGCAGAACTATGAATCAATGAATGAGTATCATAAATTATGTTTGTGGTAATCTGTGAGGCAACAATAGAAGTCTAGTACATATAATTTCTATTCACAAAAGAAACGTGTTCATTGTAGAAATTACAGAAGAGTACAAGAAACAAAGTAATCCATTACTTAATTAATCCATAATCCCATTAAAGATAGCCTCTGATAATATTTTTATTTTATTTTTTATTAACTTCATTGAAAATCAATAATTACATATCATATTAAAAATTGTAGACAAATATTGAAATGTGAAATATGTAAGATATAGAAGAGTGATTTTTAGAGAAATATTTCTGAAATGAATACATCATATGAGATTAATAGATTGCACACTATAAATAAATTATTTACAAACTTAAATGAATATAACAATAAAAACTGTCCAAAATAAAAATGAAGAAGAAATAAATCACAGATTAGTCATATAATAGTTCACTATGGGTCTAAATCAAGAAACTTATATTCATATAATTAGAATTCTCAAAACAGAAAGAGGTAGGAAATAAATATTTAAAGATTTAAAATTTCTGAATTTAGTTGAACTTATAACACCACATTTCCAAGAGAAATGAATCTTTTGCACAAGAAATTTGAATAAAATCATATGAAGATACAGAAAAATGAAATTGTCCAAAACTTATTGTAAAGAAAAAAATCATTAAAGCATATACATAAAGAAATTAGCTATGGAAGAACAAAATTAAATAGCATCATATTCCATATTAGAAAGAAAAGAAAAGGTGTGGGAGAACTTCCAGCTACCCTGAGCCAGCAGGACCTGCTGGTACATGCCCAGGCGCAGCATGGGTGAGACCCTCTTCCACCCCATTGGGACCCCACACCACCACTCTGCAGCACCCCCCACCCGCCTGCCAAGTGAGAATTTCTACCATGCTCTGGGGACTCCCAGATCCAGTCCTAGTCCAGGCCCGGTGAGTGTGTGGGAGAGCTTCTGGCTACCCTGTGATGGTGGGACCTCCTGGTCCCAGCACAGGTGAAGCACGGGTGAGACCCTCTTTCAACCCATTGGGACCACCCCACACACCACTCCACATCACACCCACAACCCGCCCGCCCAGTGATAATTTCTGCCATGTTCTATGGACCCCCAGATCCAGTGCTAGCCCAGGCCCGGTGAGTGTGTGGGAGAGCTTCCAACTTGTCCCCTCCAGACTCAGCTCAGGCCTGGCATACAGGCCTGGGGTGAAATCCCGCAGCTGCAATCCCTGCAGAGACAGTAGGGGACCAAGCCACCCAGCTAGTCGAGGAGCAGAATATCTTGCAAGAGGGGCACAACAGGATCTACTCCGAAGGGCAGCAGCAGGAAGGAGCTGAGCACAACAGCCAGACCCAAACCAGGCACAACTGGATAAATCCAAACTTTGTAGATCTGCACCTGAACTTCAGTAGGTACTAAGATTATAACTGCACCAAAGCTCTACAACAAAGGTCAGAAGACAGTGCTACACAAAATGACAACTAGAGGAGCAAAATGCAATCTCAGAACCCAAGCCATCCATAACAAGTGCAGAGGACACAAACACAAAACAAATTGGGAACCACACAGCTGAAATCAATGAATCAATAACTTCTGAAATAAAGAAACAACTGCAGACAGGTATAGAGGAACTCAGATTGGAAATGAAAAAAAGAAATCCCTGAATTAATAGCCTCTAGAGTAAAGAATCAAATGAAAAAACATACGGAGGAAACCCAATACCCACCCAGAACAAGTACAGAGGACACTAGCTCAGCTGAAATGTATGAATTAATAGCACTGACAGTAAATAAGAAACAGAGAAAGTTATAGAGGAACTCAGAGCAGAATTCTTTTCTACTAGCTCAGCTCAAGTGTATGAATTAATAGCATTGGTAGTAAATGAGCAACAGCAGAAAGTTATAGAGGAACTCAGAGCAGAATTCTTTTCTGAAATAAAAAAAGAATTCTCTCAACTCATAGCATCTGAAGAATCAACTGCAGAAACAGGGAGGAAACCCAATCTGAAGAAAGCACTGCAGTAAAAGAATTAATAACTGCTTCTAAAGAAGATATTGATAAAAAAAATAGAGGGGATTAGAAAAATGACAGATTCCTTGAATGAGCAATACAGGAAAGAAATAGATCGCATGAAGCAGAGTAAAAGAGATATACAGGAACTTAAAATCTCAATCACAAGCTTGCAAAACCGATTAAGTGAAAGTAAAGATAGAGTTTCAGATCGTGAAGACGCTGGTGCAGCTAGTGAAAAGGTAAGAAAAGATCTCTTAAAAACAACTAGGATGCAGGAAAAAATAATCCATCACTTGCAAAATGATGCAAAGATGAACAATGTGAGACTAATAGGTGTCAATGAGAAAGAAGGAGTTAGTACAAAGGACATTAAAAAAATATAGGCAGAAGTAATAGCAGAAAACTTCCCAAATATGAGGAAACAATATGACAATCAGGTAACTGAAGCATAGAGAATACCAACTAACCTCAACCCAATTAAAAACACACCGAGACATAAATAGTCAAGATCCCAGAAATTCAGCTCAAGAATAATAAACGCAAAGCCACTAGAGAAAAGAAGCAGATCACACTCAAAGGAAAACCCATCAGAATTATGGCCGACTTCTCTTCACAAACCATGAAGGCAAGAAGAGCATGGAGGAGACTACTTCAAGTCCTCTATGAAAACAAATTCCAACCCAGACTACTATACC
>NW_004524698.1:1318847-1327261 GCF_000260255.1 Octodon degus
AAAGGTCTGCTCTCTAGAATTTATAAAGAACTAAAAAACACTAGGGCCCCAAAATTTAAAGACCCAATCCAGAAATGGGCATCCGAGATGAACACGCACTTCTCAGAGGATGAAATTAAAGAAGTGAATAAATACATGAAAAAATGCTCCATATCACTAGCCATCCATGAAATACAAATTAAAACAACACTGAGATACCATCAAACCCAGAAAGAATGGTTATCATGAAGAAATCAACCAACAACAAATATTGGAGAGGCTGTGAGGAAAAAGGAACCCTTCTCCACTACTGGTGGGAATGTAGGCCCGTACAACCATTATGGAAATCAGTGTGGAGACTCCTTAGAAAACTTGGACTGGAAATCCCATTTAAACCAGCTATTCCTGTACTGGGAATTTTCCCAGAGGATCTGAAAACATCATATCATAGTGATATATGCATGCCTATGTTTATAGCAGCACAATTTGTGATAGCCAAATCTTGGAAACAAACAAGATGCCCATCACCTGAGGAATGGATGAAAAAGATGTGGTATTTTTATACAATGGAGTATTACTCAGCTATAAAGAATGATAAACATGAAGCATTTATATTTAAGTGGATGCCACATGAGATATACTCATAAGTGAAATAAACCAGACCCATATGTGTAAATATCATATAGTCTCCCTAATATAAGAACTCAAAAGAAGAAATACAAATAGAAAGGTATAACATAATTGAAAGGAAAGTGAGAACTTGAGGATTGGACAATGAGGACAGGGCAAGGAGAAAACCTGGGAAACATAACAGGGGCAAAGCCATACATTTATATGCACAAAATGGGTAAGGCAATGACCCTGAGAAATATCAGCAGGTTTTTGAAACTAGCAATTAATTGGTAGGATTCTCACCCTGACTAACTATACATACTGATATCTTTGAATCAAGCAACTGCACTGAAGATAGCAATGTGTAATAGAAGGGTCACACTAGGAATGCCTGTCATTCTGGTGTTCTAAATATGTACTTCTTGTCATAACATACCAATTATTACCATACTGTCTCTCAAGTAAAAGTTTTTTTTTTTTTAAATGGGTAATAAATGAAAAAAGAAACAAGAAAAAAATGGCACAGGACTGTACTGCTACAATGCTGTATATGGTTAGATTTTTAAATTTCTCTGTAAAAATATGTAATTGTTTATTCATATTCTTTAAATATTATTCATTTTCAAAATTTTTATCTCCATATTCTGTAGGGACTTAAAGTTTAACATATCAATACTTGATGGAAAATACCTATTCCATGTTATGCCTAAGAGGTTTGATATTCAGACAGATAATGAGGTTAAACCCAACTGCACATGTTGTAGGGTAATAATAAGCTTCTTTTCTGAAGGGTTAACAACCTAAGTTTGAAGACCAAAAATTAGAGAAATAGAAGGGCTACAAGGACAGGCAACATTTTGACCCTAGCCTTTGCAGGTCAGTGAAGACTCAGGACATAGGAGAACCTATTCTGTAATATTATATAACTCAGTTGTGTCCCAAATTTTGTGATCAAGAAGATTATGGGGCCACACAGCAATGTGATCAATGATGTTGAGCATGATAAGGAGAGTCACATGGAGAGAAACCATTCTCTCAGGCTTTCACAGAGAGCACATTGGTCAAGCAATGGCCATGACTCATTCACATGGCTGACACTGACAAAGGATTTGCAAACTGTGGTACAGGGTTACAGGATAAATCCTGAGGGTACTTGATTGACATTATCTGATACAAAAGTTACATTTCTTGGGGGCCAGGGAAATAGCTCAGTATAATAAGTGCTTGCCTGGCAAGTGCAGGGTCCTGAGTTCAATCCCTGGTACCACACACACACAAAAATGTTACATTTCTTGTTATATAGGTCTTTCTTTATCTTGGTCTTACCATCCAGCAGAAAAGTATAAAAATGAGGTATAGCCATATTAATATGCTGAGCTGTGAAAGGCTCAAGTCAACAGCTTCTGTGGGTAACCCACTACTATTGTGGACTGCTAGACTGTGCTGAATTCACGTACCTATAGTATTTAGATGCCAATGGAAAACCCATCTCTGACAGCACTAAACAAAAAAAGGGGATACAAAGGAAGGACCATTTTGTATCTGTATATACAGAATAGTTAGGATAGGTGTACAGCTATTTTTGCTTAATTCAATGAGAAGAAAGATTTGCACTAATACTGTTTAGACAGGATATTCTATCTGCATCATGTACTATGGATAATCACTAAGAAGATAATAATGTACAATGTATTAATTATTGAAACTATCCTATAAATCAGTTTTGAAATTGTCTCATTGTTATTTGTTTCTCAATAAAATGAAATTTATAAAATATACTCTCACCTCCAACTTTGATAATAACCTAGGAATCTAGGGTCAGATTTCAAATAATTGGGTTAAGGCTTTAGGCTTGAGCTTGCTCGTATGG
The DNA here is from genome assembly GCF_000260255.1 of Octodon degus. Taxonomy (NCBI): domain Eukaryota; kingdom Metazoa; phylum Chordata; class Mammalia; order Rodentia; family Octodontidae; genus Octodon; species Octodon degus. The sequence continues at coordinate 1,321,309 of NW_004524698.1, forward strand.
GCAGTCCTTGCCAGTGTGGACTCTGACCTGTCCTTTGGTCCCTTGGTATCTGCCCTGTGGAGACAGACCAAGGAAAGAGGTTGATGCGGTGTCTAGAAGCAAGGGGGGGGGTCCTTCAATAAGGATAGTTGGAGATCTCAGGTTCTAGGAACATGATGTACAAACAGACTCTCAGTGGGATGATCCCCATAGCCCTGTGGCACCTCCTAGTGAGGCAGATGCATAGGACATGGCAGACTGGCTGGGAACATAGACATGATCTGTTAATCATCTTATGCCTAAGATGTTTGATATTCAGACAGATAGTAAGGTTAAACCTAACTGCATATGTTGTAGAATAATAATAAGCCTTTCTTCTGCAGGGTTAACAACCTAAGTTTGCAGACCCAAAATTAGAGAAAAAGGGCTGCAAGGACAGCCAACATTTTGGCTGCTGCTTTTCAAGGTCAGTGAGGACTCAGGACATAGAAGAACCTATACTGTAACATCATGTAACTAAGTTGTGTCCTGAATTTTGTGATCAAGGAGATTATGGGGCCACACAGCAATGTGATCAATGACATAGAGCATGTTTAAAGAGAATCACATGGAGAGAAAACATTCTCTCAAGCTTTCACAGAGAGTAAATTGGTCAAGCAATTGCCATGACTCATTCACATGGCTGACACTGAAAAAGGATCTACAAAGTGCGGTACAGCGTTTCAGGATAAGTCCTGAGGGGACTTGAGTAACCTTGTCAGATACAAAAGTTACATTTCTGGATATATAGGTCTTGCTTTATCTTGGTCTTATCCATCCAGCAGAAAAGTGTAGAAACAAGGTATGAAAAGTGAATAATAAAAAAGTGAATAATAAAAGTGTTAATATGCAGAGCTGTGGAAGGCTTAAGTCAACAGATTCAGACATTGCCAGTCTTGTGGATAACCCACTACTATTGTGGACTACCTACAATATTCGGATGGCGATGGAATACCCATCTCTGACAAAGCTAAACAAAAAAAGGAGATATAAATGAAGGATAATTTTGTATCTGTATATACAAAATAGTATAGATATATAGCCAGTTTTTCTTAATTTAATGAGAGGAAAGATTTGTACTTAATTGTTTGGACAGGCTATTATGTCTGCATCTTGTGCTTGACTACTACAAGAACAACAATATGCAATGTATTAATTGTTGTAACTCACCCACCAACCTGTTTTGAAACTGTCTCATTGCAATTTTTTCCTCAATAAAATTTTAAAAAATGCCAGGTTCATGGCAGAACAACTCTAAAGCTCTGCATGCAGGCTTCTCCTAGGAGAAGAAGCTACCATATGTGCTTGTCTTAACCAGTTCTTTGTTCAGAACAGAAAGAACCTAGAAACTACCTCTAGAAGAAGACTCTAGCACCTACAACCTGCTACCTCTAGGAGGAGAATGGTCAGAAGAGGCTAGAGTAGGGCAGAAGGTTGGAAACCTGTTTTACATCTGGTTTTAAATGATTTAGTTCAGACTGACCTTGAGCTCATTATGTAGCCATGGCTGACCTAGAATGCACAGCAATCCTCCTGGCTCAGCTTCCAGAGGGCTGGGATTACAGGTGTGCACTAGCACACCTGGCTCTATTTTTTTTTTTTTTTAAATACAAAGTATGATGCAAAAGAGTTGTGGGAAAATTTACTAATACATTATTTTAAAGATGTAACATATTCTCTTTGTATGGTAACATTTTTTAGTGTAGTCTGCTACTAATATAGTGAAAAGGTAATAAATAAAAATGAAATACTAGAAGCTCTTAAAGGTTGTCACTTGTAGGAAATGATGAGCTGTAGCAGTGCCCAAGTGGGATCCCCTGTGTCTAGTGTTAGGACTGGCCGGGATGTGGAAAGAGTCCATGTGATTCTAGCTCAGAAGTGTGCCTGTCAAGACAGATTTGACACTGGTCATACAGGAACTGTTTATAGCCACATAGAAAGCTTTCCTGAGAATGTATGGGCAGGCTGCTGTGCTGACAAGGCAAGTGAAGTAATCTGTGAAACAGGGTCTTACACAAGAAGCAATAAAATCAGATCCCCCCCCCCAAAAAAAAAGCAGGTTTCTATACTTGACTGCAGGAGTCAGGGACATGAATTGGTTTGTCTTTTTCTTCCCTTTACCTAATAGTTTGAGCTCTCACTAGTCAGATGATAATGGATAAGACTACAAATCTTTGATTATGTGATCTCTTTACTGGGTCAGCATAATTAGTTCCTACAATGATAAAAGTTTCCAGGATATTATTAAATAGTAATCAAATAAGCTATTGGATGCTAAAAACAGATGTTGGATGATAATAATCTGATAGTAACTGTTTCTCTATCAATTTATTGGTAAATGTATCTATTTGGCATTTAATTATTTGGTTACAAGAAACAAAAGCATACTATACTTTTTCAGGTAGCAAGACAAAGATAAGCGGGTTGCAAAAATCCTTTGCTTCCTTTCTTCCCTCATTCCCATTCTTTTCATTATTCTTGTTCTTGTCTTTATTTGTGGCAAAGAAAGTGCTATTTGCAGAAAGATCAGGCCAAGTCTGTGTCTAATTCATGTTGCAAAGGCTTGAGAGGGCACTGAAGGGATAGGATGAGGCCTTAAACATGGTTTTCATGCTCTGTTTTTTCATATTCCGGATGTGCTTAGGGATTATTCTCTACCCAAGTAAATAAAATGGTTGAAAGGGAATCCAAAGCACATTCTCCAGTGAGATATTCCCTGGTGTTCCTGCAGATCATTTTAAGTTCCCATTCAAAATAATATTTCACAATTATAATAAAGTTTGCTATTAGAGAAAGTTTGCTATTAGAGCAAGCCAGTATGTTTTACAAACTGCATTTTGCTAATTATAAACATTAATTATAAATATTGCTTGAGTTCAAGGAAAATGTATACAAACCCACTCATTTTCATTATTTAACTCCTGACTACCATTTGCACAGTCTAGTTCCTGCCATGACCAACATGAGATCAGACTTGACAGGGCTTCAAGTGTACTTCCGTGGATGAGCCAAAGGAGTCAACACATCAGAGTCTCACTGTCATTATCAAACACCTAACACTTTGATAAGAACTTTTCTGAGTGCCTAACAATTTTTTATGGTCATGATTTCTTGGCAGAGTATCCCAGAAATTGTGGGGGTATCTTACATTTAATACTCAACATAAATGTTAAATCACAGTAGAATAAACTCTCAACTACAGAAGAATCCTTCCAATATTTCTTTGCTTTAGAAACTTAGTTTGTTAGATTTGTTTTTAGAATTTCATTCCATTAGAGAAAGGTACAATAAATGAAAACAAATGTGGTGTTTTGGTTAAAACCTACACATTTATCTTCAAAAAAGGAAGACTTATGACATCTGGAATGCAAAGAAAACTTTTAAACGAAGTGGTAGTAGCATTTTTATAAATAAGGTTTTATATTTAAATCTGTTAAGAATATTCATTTGCTGGCTTTGGAAGAGGCTGGTTTTATTACATATCTAGATTATAAATTGGTATGAGATAATCACCCAAAGCTGTTCCTAAAGATTGGCTGACAACATGAAATTTTAACTGTGTTCTAAAATCTAAATATACCATTCTAAAACAGCACTGCTGAGGCTGGGCAGCAATGAGTTGGAAGATAAATGTATGATTTAAAAGGTCAAGAAAAGTGCCAAAGCACCCCAGGGGGTTAGTTAATCATCTATAGTATTACCCAGCTAAACTTTCTTTAAATAATAGAAGACAATGTAAAAAGAATAGTGCTCTGTAAGGTCAAGGATTTTAGATGTCTCTGACATTAACGGGCTTTAAAGAAAATCTAGAGCCAGTCAATAACTTCTCGAAATCCTTTTCCACTTTGTAAATGATGCTGACTTAGATGACCTCTAACATTGTAAATCACTTGACTCCTCCGACAAAGAGGAATAATCTCTGATTTGCTACTTCCCAGAACCTCAAGCTAGGACAATACATTTAATGACTATAATCTTCCACATTCATATGAAGTGAGTACACACTACAGACTTCAAAGTATATCTCATTTCAGTTCTCTTTACAACCTTTGAAGTAGGTGCTAGCCTATCTTCATTTCACAGATGAAGAAATTGATGCTTAGAGAGACTAACAGACTTTCTCAAGGTCATAAATTTAGTGCTGGCAGAGGCAGAAAACAAATTCAGGTAATCTGACTCTAAATCAATGTTTTTACAATAGAGAAATAGTCACTTCCCCAACTATTCCTTTGTCTCCAAAGCTTTCTGAGTGTTGAGCCTGACCAATATTTCTGCATGAATCATTGAGTCAATTCAGAATGCTTTTTCTTTTAACTCTGTATAGATTCTGAAAAGCATCTTTTCATTGTACCTGTGTGTAGCAGTAAGAATTTATTCAAAGCCTGAGCCTACTTGGATGATAGCTATCCATTTCTAAACCTATGAAACATTCCTGAGGCATGGGGGAAAGGGTAGTTATAGATACTGAGTAAGTTCATGATAGAATGACTTTTTCCAGCAGGTGTTAGCTTGTGAGTCACATCTTTCTATATCCTTCTAAGAGTTAGGTCAGCTTTCTGACCAAAATATATTTAAGAAAACTATGTCTATTATTTAAATTGCTTATCTCTTTGAATGGTGGAATGCTGAGGAAAAAAAATATATATATGCAAATGGTATATTAGCCCCTGAACTAGTTTTTTTAAAAACCTATGCATTTGGTACAGGGTCTTGCTAAACAGGTCAGATTCACAGTGATTCTCTCCTGTCTCAGCCTCCCCAGCGCTGGGAATAGAGGTGCCCAGTTTTAGTGGCTGGCTTGGCAGGCCTGGAGTAGGGCCAGGATGGCATGTGGTACCGGGATCAAATCTGGGTCCTTGCCTTGCCAGGCAGGCACTTAGATCACTGAGCTATCTTGCTGGCCTCCTGAATTATAGTTTTTTAAAAATATTACTTAGGTAGAAATAAAATGGCTGCAAAAATAGGGAAAAAACAACTAAGAAAGAATTCAGAATTCCTGGCTTTAACATTTTGGCCCTAACCTTTCAAGGTCAGTGAGGATTCAGGACATAGGAGAACCTATATTGTAACATCATATAACTCAGTTGTGTCCCAAATTTTCTGATCAAGGAGATTATGGGGCCACACAGGAAAGTGATTGATGATGTAAAGTGTGCCTAAGGAGAGTCACATGGACAGAAAACATTCTCTCAGGCTTTCACAGAGAGCACATTGGCCAAGCAATGGTGGTGACTCATCCACATGGCTGACACTGACAAAGGATCTGCAAATTGGTACAGGGTTACAAGATAAATCCTGAGGGTACTTGATTGACATTATCAGATACAAAAGTTACATTTCTTGCTATATAGGTCTTGCTTTATCTTGGTCTTAACCATCTAGCAGAAAAGTATAAAAATGAAGTATAAAAAGTAAAGCCATATTAATAGGCTGAGCTGTAAAAGGCTCAAGTCAACAACTTCTGACATTGCCAGTCCTATGGATAATGCACTACTATTATGGACTCCTGGACTATATTGGAATATTTTGCTGCATTCACACATTTACAATATTTAAATGACAATGAAATACCTATCTCTGATAAAACTAAACAAAAACAGAGGATATAAATGAAGGACCATTTTGTATCTGTGTATTCAAAATAGTTAGGATAGATATATAGCTACTTTCTCTTAATTCAATGAAGAGAAAGATTTGTACTAATAGTGGCTGTGGACAGGATATAATGTCTGCATCTTGTACTATGAATAACCACTAAGAAGACCACAATATACAATGTATTAATTACTGAAACTGTCATACTAATCAGTATTGAAACTATCTCATTGCTATTGTTTCTCAATAAAATTATGTTTTAAAAAAAGAATTCCTGCAGTCCCAGCCCAGGCGCAGCGTGGGCCGGACCCTCTCCCAGCCCCTCGGGCCGCCCCCCACC
>NW_004524698.1:1327466-1329093 GCF_000260255.1 Octodon degus
AGAGCATGGAGCAGAGTACTTCAAGTCCTCTATGAAAACAAATTCCAGCCCAGACTACTATACCCTGCAAAACTCTCTTTCAAGTTGGATGGAGATGTGAAATACTTCCATGACAAAGAACAACTAAAGAATTTCATGATGACAAAGCCAACATATAGGCTCCTGAAAATTGCTCTAGAGAGGGACCAAAATGATCAGAACTCCACGAAGGATATGAGAAGCAACCAACTAAATAGGTCAAATAATTAAACAGGAGAAAAAGGAGTAAACTACAACAGGTAAATAACATGTCAATCATAAGTCAATACATCTCAATTCTAGACTGGCACAGTGGATTAGGAAACAAAATCCAACAATATGCTGTATACAAGAAACACATTTAACTCATAAAGACATTCAGGGGCTGAAAGTCAAGTGATAGAACACAATATTACATGACCCAGCACATCAGAAAAAAGAGGGGTAGTAATCCTATTCTCAGACAGTCTCAACTTCAAACCAAGAATGATCAAGTAAAATAAGGGCACTGTATACTGGTTAGGGGAAAAATTCAAGAGGAAGAGGTAATACTCATAAATATGTATGCACCAAACACAGAAGCACCCAACTATATAAAACAAATCTTAATGGACATGAAAAATCTAATATCCAATACCACAATCTTAACAGGAAACCTTAACACCCCCTTATCCCAAAAAGACAGGTCAAGCAGACAAAAAATTAGCAAAGAAATAACAGAACTGAAACAGAGCTTGAAACATATGTACTTGGTGGACATATACAGAGAATTCCACCCAATCACAGCTGAATACACATTTTTCTCAGCTGCACATGGGTCATTTTCTAAAATAGACCACATGCTGGTCCATAGATCATGCTTAAGTATATGGAAGAAAACAGAAATTATCCCATGCATATTATCTGACAACAGTGCAATGAAACTTCAAATAAACGAGACAAGGAAACAGAAAACCCCCATAAATACATGGAAATTAAACAATAACCTACTCAGCAACCAATGAATCATAGATGAAATTAAAGAAGAAATACCTACAATTAAAGAAGAAATATCTACAATTCAACAATATCTATAATTAAAGAAGAAATATCTACAATTCAACAATATCTACAATTCAATGAAAATTCATGCACAACTTATCGGAATTTATGGAATACAATGAAAGAAGTTCTCAGAGGGAAATTCATAGCTGTGAACTCACACATTAGGTAAACAGAATGGTAACAAATAAACACCCTAATGCTGCACCTTCAACATCTAGAAAAGGAAGAGCAAACCAAACCCAGAATGCAAAAAGGGGAAGAAATCATTAAGGTTTAGAGCAGAAATTAATTCAACTGAGATAAAGAAAACAGTTCAAAGAAATAACGAAACAAAAAGCTGGTTCTTTGAAAGATTAAATAAAATTGATAAGCCCCTAGCTCACCACATCAAACAGAGGAAAGAAAAAATTCAAACACAAGCAATAAGGATTGAAAAGGGTGTAATTACCACAGACCCAGTAGAAATTCAGAAGATTATCAATAGTTACTTTGAGAATCTTTACTCTCACAGAATAGAAGACACAGAAGAAATGGACAGATTCCTAGAAAGGTACAAATTACCACA
>NW_004524698.1:1349358-1368109 GCF_000260255.1 Octodon degus
AAGAAAAGAACACAACCATACCCTTTGTCCCAGGTTTGTAATGGACTGGAGCTTTTACATTATTGTGTATGGTGATCTCTCCAAAGGACCCTTCCTAGCTCTTTTTCTCTTATCTGATGGAATTGTTTTTCTGCTGTTGTACTTTCATCTTTTGTAGAATTTTGAAAAATTTGTATTGACAAATAAAGTTGTAGGGATTGATTCTCAAAAAAAAAAAAATAAAATAAAATGAATGAAAAGGAAAAAAAAAAAAAAAGAATTCCTGGCCTTTCACAGTCTAGATGCACAACACTGGGCAAAGTTCTCAACTTCTTTGAATCTTAGTTCAGCATGTGCAAAACAGAGGTTGCAGAAAATGATTTCCAAAGTCATTGTCATCTCTGCTTCCATGCTTTTATTAAAATTCAGTGGTATATCCTAGAAATAGAATGAAAAACCACCTTTCTTTGTTTCAAAGAAACTATTCTATTCTCACCTCAAAAAAAAAAAAAAAAAAAGAAATCATCTGAATAAACTAAAAATATATGGTACCTTTCCCAAAAAGAAAATTCTTGTGTTTATCAGAAATAATAATCCAGTACTGGTCCGAGGATAGAGGTTTTCTGACTCTCTCCTTTAAAGAGGTTTTAGCCATGGAATATCTCCAAATGAAAATACTGTAGAAAATTTCCCTTTATTAAACATCAAGCAGCATCAGTGTAAACGGAATTGGTTTAGTTGAGTTGGGATGGAGGGAAATGGGGTAAAAGCGCTGCCCCAGGAAATAGTTTTCAAAGGGTCTTTGTTTTACTGTTAGAAAATGGTTGGTGGTGGGAGGGCTTGCTGGTTAGCTCAGTTGTTTAAGTGCCTGTTTGGGCCAACCCAGGCAGGCACAGGGGACCATGGTTTGATCCCCAGCTCCATATGCCATACTAGACCTGCCCTTAAGGGCAGCCAAAAAAGAAAAGAAAGAAAAGAAAAAGAAAAAGAAAGAAAGAAAATGGGTTTAGAATATGGTTTATATGTCTTCACAGAAATATTATATTTAATATCTTTTTCCCCCAAAGTTCCATTTCTGAACAAGCAAATAAATCTGTTCTGGTAGCACTATTTGAATGCTTAATAAAGAAATACAGGGCTGGCCAGATAGCTCAGGGGACTAAAGCATCTGTTTAGGCAGATGCAGCGGCCATGCTGGCCACACCCCTGGGGTGCACTGAGATGGCGATTGAGACTGGATGTGGTGGTGTGTGCCTGTAATCCCAGCACTCAGAAGGCTGAAAACAGGAGAATCACTATGAGTCAGATCTATGTAGTGAGACCCTGTAGACTCTGAACTAAATTTTTTAAAAAAGAAAGAGTTAGAGAGAGAGAGAGAGAGAGAGAGAGAGAGAGAGAGAGAGAGAGAGAGAAAGCAGAGGGCTGTGGGCTTCTCGCCTCGCAATTTTTGCACTGGCCCAGTTCACTGCAGAAATGACTGCTGTCCAAACTGGCAACATAAACTTCAAATGGGCCCCCAAAAATCTAAAGATCATGACTCTGGCGCCTGAAAGCCTGTTGGAGCCTCTTGTTACACAGGTTACAACCCTGGTCAACACCAATAGCAAGGGGCCCTCTTCTTATTGAAGAGTGGTCATTCCAAGAAGGCCCATGTTTTGGCTACATCTGTTGAACAAGCAACTGAGAATTTTTTGAGGAAGGGGGATAAAATTGCAAAAGAAAGTCAGTTTCTGAAAGAGGAGCTTATGGCTGCTGTAGATGATGCTAGAAAACAAGGGGCTGGGGAGATGGCTCAGTGGAGTAAGCATTTCCCTGGCAAGTGCAAGGGCCTGAGTTCAATCCCTGGTTCTGAAAAAAAAAAAAAAAAAGATTTGATGAAGAGTACTGCAGGAGAATTTGCAGATGATCTGTGTTCATCTGTGAAGTGAGGCAACATGGTTCGGGCAGCTCGCACTTTGCTCTCTGCTGTTACCCGGGTGCTGATTTTGGCTGACATGGCAGATGTCTACAAATCACTTGTTCAGCTGAAAATTGTGGAAGATGGAATCTTGAAGCTAAGGAATGCTGGCAATGAACAAGACTTGGGAATATATAAAGCCCTGAAACCTGAAGTGGAATGTGAAGTGAATAAGCTGAACACTATGGCAGCTAAGAGACAATAGGAGTTGAAGGATATGGGCCATCATGATCAGATAGCTGCACACTCCAGAGGAATCCTGCAAAAAAAATGTACCTATCCTCTATACAGCATCTCAGGCATGCTTATGGCACCCTGATGTTACAGCCTAGAAGGCCAACTGGGACCTGATACACAAGCAGCTACAGCAGGTAGTCATGGGCATTTCCAATGCTGCCCAAGCTACTGCGTCAGATGATGTTTCCCAGCACCAGGGTAGAGGAGGAGGAGAGCTGGCCTATGTTCCCAATAATTTTGATAAATCATTGTGGACCCTCTCAGCTTCAGGGAGGAGTGCTTTAGACCTTCCCTGGAAGAGTGCCCAGAAAGCATTATTAGTGCTGTTGCACTCCTGGCTGACTCGTCCTGCACACATGATGGCTGATGTGAGCAAATTGTGGCAGAGTGTAATGCTGTCCACCAAGTTCTACAGGACCTACTCTCACAGGATATGGGCAATGTTGGACATAAAGAAAGAAGTGATGCATGGAATTCTGCAATAGATAAAATGACAAAGAAGACCAGGGATTTATGTAGACAGCTCCACAAAGCTGTCATGGACCATGTTTCAGATTCTTTCCTGGAAACCAACGTTCCACTTTTAGTACTGATTGAAGCTGCAAAAAAATAGAAATGAGAAGGAAGTTAAGGAATATGCCCAAGTTTTTCATGAACATGCCAACAAACTTTTTTCATGAGGTTGCCAACTTGGCCTGTTCCATCTCAAACATTGAAGAAGATATAAAGCTTGTTCAAACATCTGCAAGCCAGTTAGAAGCCCTCTGTCCTCAGGTTATTAATGCTGCATTGACTTTAGCAGCCAAACCTCAGAGTAAATTGGCTCAAGAGAATATGGATCTTTTTAAAGAACAGTGGGAAAAGCAAGTCCATGTTCTCATGGATGCTGTTGATGATATTACTTCCATTGATGACTTCTTGACTGTTTCAGAGAATCAAATTCTGGAAGATGTGAATAAATGTGTTATTGTTCTCCAAGAGAAAGATGTGGATGGACTACATCATACGGCTGGTGCAATTCGAGGCCGGGCAGCCCAAGTCATTCACGTAGTAACCTCAGAGATGTACAACTATGAGCCAGGGGTCCACACAGAGAAAGTTCTGGAGGCCACCAAGCTGTTGTCCAACACAGTCATGCCCCATTTCACTGAACAAGTGGAAGCAGTCATGCAATCCCTCAGCTCAGATCCTGCACGGCCCATGGACGAGAATGAGTTTATTGATGCCTCTGTGTATGATGGCATCTGGGACATCAGGAAAGCAGTGCTGATGACAAGGACCCCTGAGGAACTGGATGACTCTGACTTTGAGACAGAAGACTTCGATGTCAGAAGTAGGACAAGTGTTCAGATGGAATGATCAGCTCATAGCTGGCCAGAGTGCCCAGGTAATCATGGGCTCAGCTTCCCCAGGAGCAAAAAGCAAAGATTGCAGAACAGGTGGCCAGCTTCCAGAAAGAAAAGAGCAAGCTGGATGCTGAAGTGTCCAAATGGGATGACAGTGGCAATGACATCATCATGCTGGCCAAACAGATGTGCATGATTATGATGAAAATGATGGACTTCACCTGGGGTAAAGGGCCACTCAGAAACACATCAGATGTGATCAGCACTGCCAGGAAAATTGCTGAGGCAGGATCAAGGATGGATAAACTTGGCCAAACTTTGCGGACCACTGCCCAGACTCAGCCTGCAAGCAGGGCCTGCTAGCACATCTGTAGCGTATAGCCAATCTACTGCCACCAGCTCAATATACGCAGCAAGGTCAAGGCTGAGATGTAGAACCTTGGTGGAGAGCTCCTGGTCTCAGGGATAGACAGCACCATGTTCCTGACTCAGGCAGCTAAGAACTTGATGAATACTATGGTACAGAGAGTAAAGGTTTCCTATGTTGCCTCCACCAAATACCAAAAGTGTCAGGGTATGATTTCCCTCAACCTTCCTGCTGTGTCATGGAAGATGAAGGCACCTGAGAAGAAGCCATTGGTGAAGAGAGAGAAGCAATATGAGACACAAACAAGATCAAGGGGGTGTCACAGAAGCACATGAAGCCTGTGCAGGCACTCAGTGAGTTCAAAGCCATGGAGAATATTTGAATCCAGGCTCACCAGTTGCCCGCTCTGAGCACCTCAATATCACTTACTTTTCTGGACCTAATGCCTTTGCTAAGTAGGAAACCTAACGCTAATGCTAGCCCCAACAGATAAGGCAGTAGACCTGAAGCCAGCCTGATGATGAATTCTGCAAGACATTGCATATTTCTAAGTTGGTCACAAAATGCCTTTAGAATTTAGAAATATGTTTCCAGCTATATATATTTTTTAAATATAAAAGTTGCACAACCAAAGAGAATTCCACACTCACTTGTCAGTAGCACTCTGAACCCTGCTGGGCTACATGCTCAGCAGTGAAGGTCCCACCAGCCCAGGGTGGCATGCAGTGCTGAATGACTCCAGGTGACCTGGGCATCTTAGGAGACAGTCTTTGGGAAAGGAATGTTCTAGAGAGGCAGGCCTTCAAAGGGATAAACTATGTGCAACAGTAACATAAAATACCTTAAAAAAACTGATTACTCTTAATGAAATGAAATCAGAGTTATAATGCATGGCTACAATTACTAATGTACTCTGCTGCCGGACATTTCTAAAGTTGCTCTTCTTGGGTGGCGGTTGTGATGCTATAGCCAGACCTTGTGTGTTCTTCTGGCTCCAAAGGCAAATTTTATCACTGGGCTCACTCTAATGATTATAGCGCTTCCTACCTTGAGCTTGCAGGTGAAGCCTGACAGAGTAGTTTTTGCTTAGGCAGTAGTTTAGTCCTTACCTTATTTGTGATTACTATAGCAATTACTACAAGTTATGATTTTGCTGTCTCATTTAAATTTTATGAATTTGAATGTTTTTTACACTAACTTATCTCAATAAAGTCCACTATGAAGCTAAAAAAAAAAAGAATACAAACTTTTGGTGCTATTATATACTTTGAAGAAAAAAAACACAAGGCATTAGAAGTCTTTAGAAGGAGGCCTATTTTAAGATGACTGTAAAAGGAGTCTCAGATGTTTGAAAAATTGGAATAAAGATAAAGGGAGAAAGTCTTCCTGAATTAAAAAAAATGGCTCTTAAAATTAGTATTCTGCTTCTCATTGTAATGTTTATGTATTACATGAACATTAAAAATTATTCTAAGATTAGGAGAATTTGTGCTGGTTATAAGCAAATCATATTACTTTTGTCTTAAGTAACAAATGGCTGCTGTACTTGGGAATAATCAAATTCTGTTGGCAGGTGATTATGAGAAACTTTAAACTCCAAATGGCTTAGAAATATCTCTTAGCACTAAATTACCTTCCCTCTCAGTAAATTTGGCTCAAGGGTCCCTGTGGTTTGGCATGATTCAAGGTAATACAGACTAAAAAGAAGAGGCAGTTTCCAAAAGGGCCTCCTGAACCCAGGTTGTACTGATCCCCAGCTCAGCAGCTGAGCCTCTGCCAAAGAAAACACAGAACAGGTGCCAAGAGAGGCAAGGAGTGTCTAATCACCACACGGCCAAAGGCTTCTTCAAAGGTTCAAGGAAATATAGACTAGACACCTTAAAGTTTTCACTAAGAGCTCCTCAAACTGTCATTTGTTCATGCATTATTGTATTTTTCTGAGTAAATTACATCCTCTTGTTAGCTATTCCTAGTCCTTACATGTCTTTTACAAATGAGAAAATGAAAGCAGAGAGATGAAGTTGAATATGATCATATAACATGAGGACATAGAGTAAAGCACATTGTATACAGCCACTGATGTGTATGCACCAAATATCTCTGAGAAGAGACCAAGAAATCCATCAGCAGCAGCAGGTACCAAAGAGGGGAGCTGGGGACTAAATGGGGACGGAGACTCATTCTTCACTCTTCCTCCTTTTGTACAGTTTACATTTGGTACTATAGACACTCATTCTCCTACTCCAAAACATGTAAATGTAAAAAGAAAAACCTCTCAATAAATGTAAGTAGCTCATCTCATCTTCTGACCTCCTCTGAGGAAGCTTGGGGAGCTCTAGCAGGAAGGATGGTCTGCAACCACTCAAATCAGACACATGTGGTAAGGGTGGTAGGAGGAAGATGCGGCTCTAAGTGCCATGGTGGAGGGAAGGCCTGTTGGTGCCCTGGCAATAGAGTGGATATCATGGGAAGGTAAAATCCAAAGGACTTTGAACACTAGGTGGATACAATTATGTGTACTGATGATGGATGATTGGTCATCCATGGCTCAAGTGATTTAAGAAATTATTCTCAGCCACATACTAGAAAAGACCTAACATAATTAATGATAGATATCTTCCACACTTTCCCTTGATCCATAAAATGGTAAAAATTAAAAATTAAAACAAATTTACATATGAGATAGGGGAGGGTAAAGGGAAAGAAAATCCTGAATGCTCACCTCACCTTTAGGCCATGAGATGTAACAAAGTCCTCATAGTTGGCCCTTGGTTTTGGCTGTAGCTTCTTGGTAACTAGGACTAAGAGGGAACCTTGAAGAGTGCCAAGGTTGTCATCAAGCACAAGGGGAGACACAGTCTACTTCTTCAAGGGGAACAGCTATGCCAAAAAGAGTTCATGTCCTATTTGTCTTTGAATTCTGTACATATGCAGAGCCTGGAAATCCACAGCACTCACTGCTGCAATCTTCCCCTCACCTACCACTTAATTCAGGAAGGAGTTTCTCACGTAGAACTTCACAAAAGGGATCCTGAGAGAGTTGGTGGCTGGGATCATTAGCAATGAGCCTAAGTGAAGGAACTGATTTTTTTCCAGTCTGTTTCTTACTATATGCAGCATAATACAGAGCCATAACTCAGGTGAGAAACAGGTAGGATGGAAACCTAAACCAAAATATGAATCTGCTTATTCCTGACAGACATGTATGATCCATAATAAAATCTAGAACACCTATGGATAGATTGTGTGTCCTTTACACACACACAGACACATCTGTACATACATCATTTCTCTCCATGGAATGTCTGATAATATCATGTGGCATGTAACTCTGTCCAAAGTTATTTGCTCTGATAAAGGTCAGGGTGCAGGTGCCCTCTGTGGCTGATTTGTACCTCATACTGTGTTATAACACAGCAGTGTGGGAGATCCCAGCTTTATGTTCAGAGCTCTGAGATGGAAGTTGTATAGCAAGATGAGCAAGAGCAAATTGCAAACAGTTTAAATGAGAGATTTAAATGAAGACGAATGGTCAACTTCATCATCAGATGGGGAGACATACATTATTGTGTAGTCATGGCCCACATGGAAAGGGAAGGCAAGGCAAGGCAGGGAGCAGCACACTTTGTAGGTTTGCTCAAGCCTTGGATGACTGCCTGGTTGCAATAGGACAGCAGTGGATGGATACAGGACATTAGGATGAGGAACATAGTTCACATGAAATATAGAGAACTATATTCTGTATATGCTCTTTGGAATATAGCTCTTTGAAGGTCCAATGAGGTCTAGTAAAGTAGCCTTGTAGGGGCTGATGCTTTAAACATAGTATGATGTTTAAAAATAATAATCCGGAAAGATATAAACCCCAACAAGGGACTCTGAGAAGTCTTGGAACAGATTTTGAAACTTCTAAGTTATCATTATTTCTTTCTCAATTTTAGGGTTAACATACAACCTGTAAAGTGCTTTCTTCTGTGGTAATTAGAGGTAGCAGTCTTTAAAGTTATGGTATCATTAGAACACATGAAACGAAAAGCTCACTTTGCACAGAATAAGTGAGCTAGTGAGAGGATGGAGATCTCTGTCTGCTCTGGATTGCATCTGCATCCACCCATCTATCATTAGGCCCTACCTCAGTGCTCTCTCTTGGACAGGTAGGACTGAAGACACCTCTCAGCCTTTTGAGTTCATGCCATTACCTTGAACTTCTCCTCGTAGTGCTCGAAGGCTTCCATGACCATACACACAGCCTCCATAGAGCGCTCCAGCCGGCCATCCACCCCATTGAAGCGGTACATGCTGCCAGACACATCCACCACCAGGCGCAGACGCTTGGGTTTCTGTTGTGGGCTGCCCAACTGAGGGAGAGAATGACAGCAAGTCTGTGAACCCATCAATGGCTGCAGTCAGGGACACTCACACGAGCTGCAGGCTGTCATCCATGAGGCCTAGCCCTTCATGGTGCAGTACTGCAAGGTAGAGAGGTGGCTACAGACTGCATTTCAGCCAAGTAGAATTCCAGACTTGTGCTGGTAGTCAGGGCCAGATGGAAAAGATTTGCTTGGCAATATACTGCTTTCAAGATCCAGTGTAGTCTAGTAAAGTGGCCTTGTAGAGGCTGATGCCTTAAACATAGTGTGATGTTTAAAAATAATAGTCTGCAAAGATACAAAGCCCAACATGTCACTTTCACTGCATGCCTCAGAGTCAGTGATTCAAATAAGTTTCTGTGATTTTGGAGGGAAGCCTGCATCAATTTTACTTGTACCTGTTATGTAGTCACTTGAAAACCATTTTCCACACAGGCTATAAAAAATGTCAGATTTCTCAAACAAGGTTATTGGAGAAGGCAGTTGGCAAAGAACTTAAGGAAAATATTTTTAAAATGTCTTTTGTCTTTAGTAAGCTTTCAGTTTTCTTTTCCTTCCAGTTACTGAACTGCTTCTTTTTTTTTCTTTTCTTGGCAGTTCAAACTTGAAAGTGGTGTCAATTTGCTTTCTGGAAACTGTCAATTAAAATTTAAAACTTAGGAGGATTCATTTTGATTTTGGACTGCTGCATGCCATGTATGGATCTTAAGACAAGCTTATTTGTCAGTTTCACCGACAAAACAAAAAAACCTATAGATTGTTCTGTCACTTTGTAGTTGTTGACATGCATGAACAACAATGAGCAGAGCCAGTAATTTCACAAAATGCCACACTAGAGGATAATGACTCAAGGCCAGTTCAGTATATATCTGAAAACCTTGCTGAGTTTGCCAACAGTGCCACAAACGCTTCCATGACTGCTCACAATTTCAGATGCACCCAAACACATTCCTTGACCACAGTGAGTCAGTAAAGAAAGCAGCTGACTCACACCATGACACAGAAATAAAAACTCTGCTAATGACCATCAGATCCTCTCTGAGTAAACATTTAAATAGAGTGACTGTCCCTGTCCTGGCCAGTCACTGTGTCCCCAGCACTCAGTGGCTACTTGGCATGTCTGGGTATTAAGAGCTATAGGATCTCACTGAGTTGTCCAAGGGACTCAATATTTCAGTCTTTGGCCATAATACAGCAAATCTTTTAAAATTATTGCTGTCTCTAACCTTATTTACATCAACTAGAGTTGTGTATGGGGTAATTTCTTACTTCCTAAAATTGTCTTAAGTCATATGACTTTAAAGTTACCAAGTGATATAGCAGGTTAAAGTTACTAAACAGTAGAAAACCACCAAGATTGCTTTACTGTGGTCACCTGATGAATCCTTTGGAAGTCATAGACAATAAGATGTCTTAAGTTTTGCCCCTAGGGCAACAGCTTTGTGTCCTGGGAGTGGATCTTTATGTGTCACATGGCAGCTCTCTTAGCTGCCTGCTTCCAGAAGGTTCTCGTTGTGGGATGTACCAGCAGATCATAGGCAGAGGTTGGATTACTTGTTCTTCAGACTCTTCTCTGCTAGAACCCTGAGGTTAGCTCTCCCTCTAACAAACATCAGCACTTCAGGATGTCCTTCTCTTTCCTGTTAGATCTTGGGTATGTGAGGACTTGCTATTGCTGGCACTGAATGTTCTGGGCTTTCCTACGCCCCACCACTACCTTTGTAAACAGTATTTGTCTTGAGTACTCCTTAAATCAGGGAACTTGAAAGTGCATTATGTTTCTTTCCAAAACCTTCATTTGTATAATAAATAGTGTAATATTTATGCTTTCTCTCTCTCCCCTACCTCACCCCTTTTCCCTCTCCCTGTTTTACTTCCTAGGTCTCTATATTCAGGATTTATGGTGTTTGGGCATATTCAAGAAACATTCCTGTACAGAAGGCTGAACTATGTATACCTGAGACCACTAGTTCAATACTTACTTGTGGCTCCAGCTCACCCCGACGTTTGTAGATGGCTTTTTCTCCGGTCAAACCCTCGATGATCTTGGCATCATCTAGTTCCCCGGTAGCTTGGTGTCTTAGCCATTGTCTTTCTTTACCTTTGGCCTACAATAACACACAAACCCATACATTCAGGTCTTTAATTAGTTCTGCAGGATATTTGACAGACTAGACTGGAATAACAGGAAACATACCAGGGATTCTTTCAGTAAGTGATGGTTTTGCATGAACTCAGTGACATAAATGGACCAGTTTCTGCTCTGGTGACAAAGAAATGTCCTTTGGGTGGGTTTTGCCAGTTTTAATTGTTTTAACATATGAACAACTAAAATGAACTCATTTGAAGTTCACATGAAGAGGAAGACAGTATGCAAAAGAACCCCTGGAGAAAAGCTCAATATCTGGAAATGTAATGATAATGCATTTGTTATGGATTTTCTGTTACAGTGTTTGTAGAAAATTTATTAGGTATAAAAATAATCAGGTTGAACTTCTTAACATTGTCTGCAAGCCCAGAGAAAATACGATCTTCAGAACTTTCTTTAGAAAGAAATTTGCTATTCCAGTTCTCTGATTTAGTGTGCGAATGAAAACAGCTATGAACAATAGGACAGGGGACATTTTGTTCCTACACACTTTTCTGATCTTCTTCTTTTTTTTTTTTTTTTTCAGAACCGGGGATTGAACTCAGATCCTTGAGTTTGCCAGCCAAGCACTTATCCTACTGAGCCATCTCCCTGGCCCCTCTGATCTTCTGTATTCAAAAATCCTCTGTATTTCTTATCCACAGGTACATAATATTTTGCCAGAATAATTTGCAATCATTTTCAGGTAGACTGAGGGGATAGTTAAATGATAAAGAACTATAATACCCCAATCAGAGCATATTTATCATAGCCAATGACTATATTTATGTTAAGACCTGGGAAAAATAGCTAAAATATTTTTATGCATGAAAATAGGATTATAAGATACTGTATACCCTGTTTTTACAAACACGGAAATATGGGAAATGGTGGAATTACAGCTCTTTCATATCTTAGTATTTTATATTTGGTAGTTTTTCTATAGTAGAGGATGGGATTTAAACTGATTTCTACTACACTATGATCTGCACTTTAAAAATCCCACAAAATGGCTTAATGTATAGCCCCTGCAGTAGTGAAAGCATAACTTGTTAATAGAGTTAGTTAAGCCATGTAACATCTAGTAAGATTAGGTAGGGAGTCCTCGGGATCACAGCCTTATCAATGTGTTTATGAAACTTTACAAAAGTCAGCGCTTAACAGTAACAATGGGGCCAGGGAGATGGCTCAGTAGAATAAGTGCTTCCCTGGCAAGTGCAAAGGTCTGAGTTCAATCCCTTGTTCCGCAAACAAAACAAAACAAAACAAAACAAAACAAAACAAAAACCAGTAACAATGGCACATATGTTACCTAATATGTCATATAGTTTTATTCCAATACAAATCCCATACTCTTCTTAAACTCAGCCCAGTTATTCTGCTTTCGTGTTGATTTGATGGCAGATAAACATTATTACCATGTTCTTTTGTCCTTTTATTCCTTATTTTCCCAGGTGACTAGTCTGTGAGAGTCTGTCTCCATTTATGACAGGCATTAAAAGGCAGTGCTCCCCAGCATGGTACCTCCAAAAATCACAGAATGTCAGGACTAGAAGGTACCGAGATGTTACCCAGAATAGCATTTCCCAGAATAAATTATTCTGCAAGTCTTGGGGATTATCCATTTCAGACACCAAGAATGATAGGAAAGAGGAAACAGGGGTTGGATCCTCTCTGCTACAGAGAGGAGGCTTGTGAGGGATGGCACAGTGGTCAAGGATGCCTGCCTGATCCACAAACCAGCAGAAGAGGATTCTAGACGCAGCTGTACATCTTAGCAAGTTTTACATGATAGCAGCTATGTGCTAATGTGGCCCAATTTCCCTGTGAGATCATGGAGTTCTTGCCACGAATATGCATCTGGGAAGCACATTCCCAAGGAGCACATGCCACATACCACATACCACAATCCAGGAATTGATTGCCCACTGAAGTTACCATCTTTACACTGATGACTAAGGAGATTTCCTCTTTTATTTCATGTTTATAATAATATATCTGTATTCAGTTATAGTAACTTTCATAAAGAACAGTTATCCATATTATATAAAGAACTCTAAAAACATTTAAAAAAGATTTTAAAAATGGGCAATAGACTTGAGCAGGAACCTCATTAAAGCAGACATACTGATGGCACATACGTATGTACAAAGATGTTCAGTATCATATGTTACTAGGCAGTTTCTAATTAAAACGTGTATGCTATATCACTACACATGTACTAGAATGGCCAGAATCCAAAACTGACAACACTAAATGCTGAGAAGAATGCAGAACAAAAGGAACTCTCACTGCTCCTGGGAATTAAAAATGCTACAGCTACTTTGGAAGACAGTTTTAACTATTTCTTACAAAACATACTCTTAACATACAATCCAGCCATTGTGTACCTTAATACTTTTACAAATGAGTTAAAAATTTAAGTTCTACATGAAAAAATCCATATATGTTTTTATCACAGTTTTATGCATTCTTGCCAAAATTTAGATGCAGCTATGAGTTTTTCAGTAGGTGAATGATAACCTGGCCCATCCTGACAATGAATATTACCCAGCACTATAACAATAAACTAATATATCTATTTATAAAGATCACATTGTAATAAAGTGGTCTCCGTAATTATGTTTCACTGATTTAGATATTGCTGTTTTTGACTAAACTATAGTAAGAAATTTACTATTTACCAGGAAAATATTTTTTTTTAATTTTTCTATCTTTAGTAGATTTTTAAGGCAGAGGTTTTATTGTTCTCTCTAATTATCAACTTTCAAGGCTACTTTAATGTGAGGGAGCTCTTCAAGACTATGAAGTAGACAAACAATTTCTTGTGGAAGGACTGGGGAATCCTGACTTTTGACATCAATTCTGTATCAGTAACAGGGTCCAGAATTGGTGGACCAGACGCAAGGCATCTAAGGGAATTATATGTGGCATAGATCTGGGATGCTGAGGGCAGGCAGCAGAGTGATGAAGAGCAGCTGAGACCTGGGGAAACTTGGTTACAGGAGTGGAGCAGCACTGTGGAATCTTTCTTTGCTATCCGTGCTAGTAATTAACACTTTACAAAAATGTCCAAAGAGGTTCCGGTTTAAGACATATTTTCCTTATTGCCCTTGGTAAGCTGGTTACAGAATTTAAAATAGATTCCTCTCTACTTCCTTACTTACAGTGACTATCATGATTAAGTACTGTCTAGCATGGGGACTGTCCCCACTATCCATGCTAATAAAAGAAAAGGACTTAGCAAGATTTGTGCTGTGAGTGAAGGTGAAGCACACGCTTTTGTTCCCCAATAAATCTGCAACCATTTTCTTGTTTTTTTTTTTTTTTTTGGTCTGTTTTCAAATTCCAGTATAATGTAATAAAGTTCATACACTGTAAGTGCAGATCCTAATGAACTGTTACAAAGTGAACATAGAATTTAAACCACCCACACTTCTAAAGCTTCCCAATGCCTTGTTCTGGACGTGACTTTCTTACTGCAAAGGCAGCCTCTATTCCAAACTCTTCTATCACTCAGTTTGCCTGTTTATAGAAAAGGAATCATACAATACATATTCTGTTGTCTCTGGCTTCTTGGCTCAACATTATCTCTGTGAGAGGTTTGCCATGTGGTAGGCAGCAGTATTTTATTCTCTTCCATCACCACAACAGTATTCTATCCTATAATTTTCACAATTTATCATTTCTACAATTCTGTTGTTTTCAGTGTGGGGCTATTATGAGTAATATCACTATGAATATGCCCATGACTTTTGGAACTCATATATGTTTTTGTTGGGTGGAAGTATTGGGTTATAGAGAATGGATATGCTCAGCTTCAGTGGAAAATGTATCGATTTCTCAAAGTGGTTTTCCAATTTACATTTCCATGAGCAATGTCCAAGGGTTTCATTTGCTTATATCCTCACGAATACTGATAGTCCTCATGAACACTTAAGCTGATATTGATAGCTTAAGTTTTTTTTTTTTTTCAGATGTTCCAGTATGGTTTATAGTATGCTACCATCATTTTTCTTCTCAGATAAATGTACTTTTTGGTATAGCTTGTCTTCGATATTTTCAGGATGCAAAAGTATACATCAGCCTTTTAAGTCAGAACTACTGGGCACAAAGACATTTTAATAAAGTAGCACTGATCATTAGTTCTTAAGTATATAACTCACAGACAAATATGGTAAGAAAATTTATTTTCTATCTTCTAGCAAGCTAACACTTGTAAACTCAAAACAGGAAGAGGCCTATCAGAATGGATATTCTTGATGGCCATGGGGAGCTTTTAAAACAGATGCTAAGGGATAAAGAAAAACATTATCTTGAATTGAGTATATAAGGGCTTCTGTATTTTATGGGACTCCTTGAAATGCTTCTTGAAATAGTACAATCCTACTGTATTTAAATAAATGCTTTTACCTATAACAAGAGGCCAAACATCATCATTACATAGCCCTATTATTTGAATAAAAATATACTGGTAAATATTCCCATTTGTTTTGTATTATACAATAAATTTATACTAATGAGAACTCATATTATACATAAAGCTAGGTTGTACTGCTAAAAAAATCTAAGTCACAGACTTTCTAAAAAAGAAATATCGTTTCAATGCTTTCATGTAAAAAACACTTAGACTAACTGAAACGCTCAGAGAATGAGGTATTCTGGTTGATTCACTCTTTGGGAAACGTGGTTAACCATCAAGCGCATGTGTGCACACACACACACACACACACACACACACACAAACCCATCTGTAGCACCGAGACGTTAGAATGAAGAGGCTTGACCAAAACCAATTATCTTGTGGTTTGTGACATTATCTTGTGATTTTAGTACGGAGAGCACTCTGATCTCCAGGCTTCTCTTATTTGAGTTACAATTTAGTAAGTTTTCCTTTACCTATGAATTCTACAATCCAGACAATTTTCTATCACTCCTTTAGAAGAAATTGGAAAGATTTAAGTAGCAGTTTTCCTGTAGAAAACTAAAAGTCTATAGAATAACATACAGAAAAACAGATGAATAAGTATTTGAATGGATACAAAAAAGTGATTTTCCTATTTAATAGCTCCCATTATTTTAATGTATCATTTTATTCCATTGGACACACTCAGTCAACATACAATTTTTACGTTACTAATCTATTCCACTCAAAGAAAGAGTATTTGCTAAATTAAAGAAAACTTTCATGTATATTTATAAATTATTAATTGGTGGTTCTCAATATTTTGACATATCCATTAAAAATGCATTACTAAATATGCCCTAGGTTCTAAATAAGTGATCCACTTCTTCCACCCAGGCTCCACCTCCTCAAATCACAGCAGTGTATACTTATTCGTGCTCTAATCCACCCATGAGGGTCAACCCCCATGATCCAATCACCTCCCAAAGCCCTCTATGAGTGCATGAAACTTTGGAAGACATCCAGATATAAACAGTCCCCTCTTCACACAGCAAACAAAAGAATCTTATGAAACATGCTGTGATATGCAAGACATACACTAAAAGGTATTGATATGATTAACTACATACATTTTAAAAACTCATGTTGAATTTATAGTTTTCTAGTCTTTTTTTTTTTTTTTAAGAAAGAAAAAGCTTCCAGAGTGGTGAGCAGCAAAGAATGAGCCTCACCAAGACTTGGTGTTCAGACATTGGAATATAGCAACATGAAGAAAGAGGGACGTGAAAGGATCTGAAGCCAGAACTGAAGCCTACAGAGAGAGTGAATAGGGACTTCAGTGAAGAAGGAAGAGGTGGCAGGCAGTGTTTTCTCTTTGAGTCCAGACTCACTGCATGGGAGAGGTAGCTGGAACCTGCAGACATATGGTTACTACTGGCAACGCCAGAGGCCTCCATGGAGAGAGACCAGTAGAACAGAGCTGGGGATGCAGCAAAATGCAGGGACTGAGTTATCAGGTTCAGATGTACCCCAGGAGAGGGCAATTGGCTAGGAGCCATCTTGGAGAGGGGCCAAGTGAGCTCGGAACTCGGAACAACTGCTGGCTCCGCCTAGCGGCGTCCAGAGTCAGGGAGCCAAGTTCAAGCCGACAGGAGACCAAAGGACTGCTGCAGGCTGGGCAGATCTGGTTCCAGCAGCACAGCCACCCTGAACTTCAGTAGCCCTAATGGTACAGGCTCACTGTGATCATCCACTATCTCATTGTAAAACTACAGCTGGCTTACTGGTATTAATCAACTCAGATCTGTCTGCCTGGATTGTTTCCACTGACAGCAGAGATATACTTTGAAGTAGACATTATCCTCTTTGTCCTTTTCTTCTTCTTCCTCCTCCTCTTCCTCCTTCCTCATTTTCTTCCTCCTCCTCCTATTCCTC
This sequence comes from Octodon degus, assembly GCF_000260255.1. Lineage (NCBI taxonomy): Eukaryota > Metazoa > Chordata > Mammalia > Rodentia > Octodontidae > Octodon > Octodon degus. The sequence goes on from NW_004524698.1 coordinate 1,366,083, forward strand.
TTGTTCTTGCCTATTTTGTTTTTATATGAGTATGAATATGGTTTCCAGTTGCTTTTTTATTTTATTTCTTTCTTCTTAATTTCTCCTGCTCTCCTGTCTTCCTCACTAGTTTCCCAAAGTTTGCATGATCTTCCTTTGTCCTCCAGTCTTGCTTCTAATTTCTTTATCTTTTTCTATTGCTCCAATTTTTCTTACAATCCATTTTAAATGTTCTCCCCCAAGAGTAAAATCACTATATTGAGGTCTTCTTTATTGCATATATTTTTCTGATTCATCTGGATTTTGTTATATGCTACAAATCTACTTCACACAGTTAAAGGGAAAATTAACAGCTACCTAGATTTGTCATTTTCTAGGCTGTGTTTGATGCTATTGTTGTTCCTGCTGGCACCACACTAACCAAAAAGACATAATTGTTCCAATTAGCTGTTCCTCCTGGAATACCAAAACTGGGACTGCTGAAGTATAAAAAAAAAAAAAAGAAAGAAAGAAAAGAAAAGTACTATAGGCTATTGCCAAAGAACCAGGGGCTGAGTAGTCAGTTACCTCTTATCCACAACAAATTGAAGAGGTAAGATTTTGCAACAGACTCAAACCCCAAAAGCCAAGTATATCTGAAAGACACCTTTAAGAAGTAGTTATTTCCTAAGGGTTCTGCATCCTTGTAATAACGCTGCTCACCACAGGCAATTTATAAGCATAAACCTAGGAATTAAAGCAACAAAAAAGTAGAAAATGAGAAGACACTTAAAAAAGATGCAATCACAGACCTCTAGCTCACCAAAGGGAAACCCAGGGGTAATGAAGTAGAACAATCTGAAAGCCGCCCACCTGGGCTCTGAAGTGGTAACAGTGGAAGTAACAAAATAGATGAATGAGGCTGAAATCAGAAATTAACTACCCTAATCTCCTAAGTAGCTGGAATTAAAGGCATGGCCTTTTTTTGTTGTTGTCCCCCATCCTTTTTTCTTTTTCTTTTTTTTTTTTTAAGGTAACATCTCATTTCAAGGAAAAATGGTGATTCATGTACTTAACAAAGATGTTTCTCTTAGGAAATACTATACATAAAAGACCCCCAAAACTCTACTAAAAGACTTCTAGATTTAATAATCAAATTCAGTAGCATGGCTGGATTCAAAGTCAACACTAAAAATTAATAACCTTCCTGTACACAAATAACAAATTCACAGACAGAGAAATTAGGGAAATAACACGTTTTTCAGTAGCATTCTCCCCAAAAATAAATACCTAGGAATCAATCTAATAAAAAAAGTAAAAGACCTCTCTATGTTGAAAACTACAGTAATCTGAAAACAGAGATTAAAGAGGATATCAAAAAATGAAGCAAGGGGCTGGTGAGATGGCTCAGTGGTCTAAAGCACCTACTTAGAACAAGCTTAACAAAGCACAGGGACCGCGGTTCAATCCCCAGCACCACATGCCAGCCAGCCCCGGCCCCTAGTGGGCTGAGCTGGCCACACACACACACACACACCACACACACACACATAAATAAAATAAATTGAAAAAAAATTTAAAAAAATAAAAAAAAAATGAAGCAATATCCTTTGTTCTTGGTTGGGAAGAGCCAATATAGTGAAAATGGTCATATTCCTGAAATTGTTACACACATTTAATGTAATCCTGATCAAAAAGTCAATAGCATCTCTCTCAAAATTACAGAAAATAATTCTAAAATTCATTTGGAACCAGAAGAGACCTATAATGGACTATGGAAACAAAGGCAAGTTAGGGGACATCACAATCCCTGATCTGAAACTGTACCACAAAGCAATTGTGATTATAAACAATATGGCACTGGCAAAAAAAAAAAAAAAAAAAAAAAAAAACAGACCCAAAGATCAATGGAACAGGCAGGTCCCGCGAGTCAGTGAGACGACCTGGGGCCGCGGGATCCTGAATAGACCCAGAGTGCAGGCCCCGCAGCGAGTGAGTGAGATGACCTGGGGTCCTCCGGATCCTGAATAAACCCAGAGCGCAGGCCCAGCACAGAACCCTTCAGCAGA
>NW_004524698.1:1370039-1417874 GCF_000260255.1 Octodon degus
AAAAAAAAAAAAAAAAAAGATCAATGGAACAGATTGGAAGTATAAGATGCAGAAACAAGTCCAGGCATACTTAGGTACTTTATCTTTGACAAGGTTGCCAAACATGTTAACTAGAAGAAAGATAGCCTGTTTAATAAATGGTGCTGGAAAAACTGGCTTTCCACATGCTGAAAATTAAAACTAGACCCATATCTTTCAACATGCACCTAACTAAAATCGAAGTGGGTCAAAGATCTCAATATTAAAACAGAAACACTAAATCTGCTGGACAATAGAATAGGCAGCACTCTTGAAAACACTAGGTAGGCAAAGACTTCATGAGTAAAACCCCACCTGCACAATAATTATCATAAAGAATCAACAACTGTGATCTCATCTTATTAAAAAGCATTTGCACAGGAAGAGAAACCATCCAATAGACTGAAGGTACAACCCATGGAGTGTGAAGAAATTTTTGTCAGCTGTGATAAAGGACAACTATCGAGAATACATAAAGAACTTAAAAAAATCAGATCCCCAAAATGTAAAGGCCCAATCTAAAAATGAGCATCTGCAATAGACATTTCTCATACAAAGAAGTAAAAACAGCAAATAAATATATATAAAAATTCAACATCATTGGCCATTCAAGCTATGCAAATTAAAAAAGTGCTGAGATTCTATCTCACCCTAGAAAGGATGGCTATTATCAGGAAATCAAACAACAACAAATGCTGGTGGAGCTGTGTGTGAAAGGAATCCTTTTCCAGTGTTGGAATAGAGGTCCCATCGGACCCAGCTATTCCCCTTCTTGGTATCTTCATGGATGAATTAAAAATATCACACTATAGATATATATATACAGAACTATATTTATAGTGGTACAGGTTGTAATAGCTAAATCTTACAAGCAACCCAAGTGCCCATCAGCCAGTGAAAGGGATAAAGACATGTAGTTTTTTATTTTATTTGTTTTCCATAATTTTATTGAGAAATAAATAGCAATGAGACAGTTTCAAATCAAATTGGTAGGTCAGTTTCAATAATTAACACATTGCATACTGCCTTCCTAGTGGTTGTTTGTTGTACAAGATGCAGACATGATATCCTATTTACAAATACTATCAGAACAAATACCTCTATTCCTTAAATTAAGAGAATGTAGCTATATATCTATCCTAACCATTTTGAATACACAGATACAAAATGGTCATTCTTCTGTATCCCCTTTTTTTGTTTAGTTCCATCAATTAAACAGTATAGGTGTGTGAACTCAACAAAATATTCCAAAATAGTCCAGTAGTCCATAGTAGTATTGGGTCTTCCACTTGACTAACAATGTCAGAAGTTGTTGACCTGAGTCTGGTACATCTCAACATAACAACATGGCTTTACTTCTTATACTTTTTTGTATACTTTTCTGCTGGATGGTTAAGACCAAGATAAAGCAAGATTTATGTAACAAGAATTGTAGCTTTTGGATCTAATAAGGTCAGTCAAATCCCCTCAGGATTTATCCTGAGACCCTGTACCTCAGATTGTAGATCCTTTATCAGTGTCAGCCATGTGGATGAGTCACAGCCATTGCTTGACCAATTTGCTCTCTGTGAAACCCTGAGAGAATGTTTTCTCTCCATATGACTCTCCTTAGGCACACTCTATATCATCAATCACGTTGCTGTGTGGCCCCATAATCTCCTTGATCAGAAAATTTGGGACTCAACTGTGTTCCATGATGTTACAGTACAAGTTCTCATATGTCCTGAGTCTTAATTGACCTTGGAAGTCTAGGATCAAAATGTTGGCTTTCCTTGTGGCCCTCCTTTTTCTCTAATTTTTGGTCTTCAAACAGGTTGTTAACCCTCCAGAAGAGAAACTTATTGTTATTACCACACAACCTAGGCTTGGAGCTTAACCTCACTATCTATCTGAATATCAAACATCTTAGGCATAACATGGAACAGGTATTTTTCATCAAGTATTGATATGTTAAGAGATGTAGCTTTTTAATACAATGGAATACTACTCTGTCACAAAGAAGGATAGTCTTGAGATGTTTCTAGCTAAAATGACACACCTTGAGATCATACTCTTAAGTGAAATAAATTGGACACACATGTGTAAATACTGCATTGTTTTTCTTGCATGAAAAACCAAAAGTGTAAATAAGAACCAAAATGTATAACAGAGATTGTGAAATAGAAATAAAATGTTCAAATGGGAAGGGGAACTGGGGTGGGTGGGGGGGAGAAAGGAGAGGAAAAGAAAAAATGAGACAAGAAGGAAAAAATGGAAAGTAAGCTTTTATAAATAGGGAGGGGAAGAGAGGTTGAAGGGATAGGAGGCTAATGGGGAACAAACAAGAATCAAGATACATCATGTACAGGTACAAATTCCTTATGCTGAATGTGACCATTATGCATACCTAGAAAGTACCAAGAAACTCAATGAATTAAAAAGACTAATGAAAGAATAAGGGAGAAGAGGAAGGAAAGGAAGGAAGAGACAAGAAAAAAGACAACAGAAGAAAAAACTGGAAACAACACTTTTATAAAGAGCAGAAGAGAGGTAAAAGAGAGAGGAGGGGAATGGGGAAAAAGAATCAAGTATATTATGTCCAGGTACAAATTCTTTATGATGAGTGTTGTTATCATGTATATATAAGTTGTACCAAAAAAGGTCAAAAAAATTTGCCTTTCTTATCTATGATGTGAATTATCACATTTCTATTTCCTTTTATTCTTCCTCCACACCAGGTTAACTGAAACCAACAAAATTAACCAAAAGTCTTATTTTTCTAAGAATATGAGAATTTAGGCTATTTATTATTAAATTCATAGTTTTATATATTTTGTGTGTTCAAAAGAATAATTCTCTTTTAGGTATTTAGTACAGGGTCTACAGGGTCTCACTACACAGATCAGACTTGTAGTGATTCAAGTTTTCAGCCTCCCAAGTGCTGGGATTACAGGTGCGCACCACCTCATCCAGTCTCAGTCAGCTATCTCAGCACACCCTGGGGTCAGGGCCCACATGGCACAGGATGCCAGGGTTGAACTGGTCCCTGCATCTGCCTAAATAGGCAGTTTAATCTGCTGAGCTATCTGGCTGGCCCTAAAAGAAACATTCCTTTTTCGATTTTACTGTACTTTTTTTTTGGTTAAATTGTTTTTTAGGGGAGGTTTATTTTTTGTTTTTGGTGCCAAGCTCTGAATCCAGGGATTCCAGCTTGCTAGGCAAGCATTCTACCACTAAGCCAAATCTCCAGCCCCTAAAAGAATCCTTCTTGATAAAATTTAAGTTTCCTCCTAAATTCATTTGCCATGATTATTTAAACCTGATTCTGTGTTTAACTACTTTCAGGGCCCAGTGTTACTTTTTTTAGACCACAGGGTCCCCATTGTTAAGGAATTCTGATTCCCTTTTTAATTGGGAGTGTGTGTGTGTGTGTGTGTGTGTGCACACATGCACATACATTGTGCATATTTATTTCACACTTATTTTCAGAATGGATAATTAAATGACATTTTAAGTGTCTGAATATCTGAAAATATCTTTCTGTCAACTTTTTACTTTTGTTGAACGTAGAATTCTTGAGCCATAACTTTTTCCCTCAGAATCCTGAAGACATTCTTCTATCTTCAGCATTCAGTGTTCAGGGGGAAGGTTGGTTTTTTTTTTTTTTTTTTTTTTTGCCATGATAACAGTTTGTTTTCATCTGCTTGTAAACTTTTTGGTTGTGCTCCTCAGTTGTGAAATGTTAACAGTACATGGTTCCATGAGTTTTGCCTGGTATCCAGGGATTTTTTTTTCTTTAATTTATAAACTTAGAACTTCAGCTCACTATATTTTGTTATCACTTTAACCATATATTATGTGCCCTTTTCTGGAGGGCTGGTCGGGAAACACTGGGTCACCTGGCACATGTTTACTGAGCACTCCCCGCACCGCTGCAGCAGCACAGGGCTCTTGATGTCAGCTCTTGAACTCTTTTTCTCAGCCAGATTCCTTGTGGTTTTTACTCTTGATTCCCTCAGTGGTCTGGAATAGCTTTTCAAGTATTCAGAATTAAGTAAGACTGGGCTGAGTTTGTTCTACATGTCTTGCAAATTTAAGTGACAGCATTCCATTTTTAATTTTGCCATCTCTACTGCATTTACCTCCCTTATGCTTTCTGCCTACTTCTTAGCCTTATCCTTTGAAGTAAATTTTCTATTTCACATATTACGAGTTTACCTGAATTATGAGAAAGCAAAACAGACATTTTCAAAAATTTTTTTTTTCTGCAGGAAATATTCTAGCCAAGCATCTGCTGTATCATGTTACTCCATCTCAACACAGACAGTTTTCGTAGATCCTGTGGCTATTTCACTGTTTCTGTGTCTTTAGTTTTGAATGACAATATGGCTACATGAAAGTGCTCAGGAACAGATTGGTTAGATTCTCTTGCTTGCATTTAGTTACTATTATTAAGATTCTCCTTGAGGATTGTAAACTGGTTGTCTTAGATACTGTCCTGTTGCTGAGACAACACTTGATACCCACAGTTTAAAAGAGGAGAGGATTTTTTTGGCTCACTTTTCATTCCATAGTCAGACAGACTGAGAAGCAGAGAGTAAGGAAGAGAGAGAGAGGAAGGAAGAGAGAGAGAGGAAGGAAGAGAGAGAGGAAGGGAGGGAGAGAGGGAGAGGGAGAGGGAGAGGGAGAGGGAGATCCTGGAAAGACAGAAGGAGAGAGACTCTTTCAAGTCCCCACTGACCCACCTCCTCTGACCAGACTTCAGCTCACACTTAGCTGCAAACTCATCAGTGGAGTAATCCACTGACAAGTACCACACAACTTACCTCATGATTCAATCACCTGCCAAAAGTGATTACAAGGCTATTACATGGCTGTGGGGCTATGTGGATAAAAACCATAACACAGGAAGTAATATTTTTGAACAGAATCTATACCACCAGCCCAAGAACTCCATGGGATAGGAGTTGGAATGTGGGGGCTGAAACTGTGGACATTCCCAGCATGAAGACTTCATCTCTACATCATTTCTTATTTTGTTTGGAAAAGCCACTGGAATAGGGCCCACTCTCAGCATTTGGCTTTTGTTTGATCTGGTCTTAAAAGCCAAGTGCAAGTGAAGGCTGATCTTTCCACATGCTATGCCCGTTCTAGTTCTGCTTGTTGCTGCTGCTGAGTGACACCTAGACCTCTCCACCCTCCTCTTCTGCACTGCTGCTTTCAGATGCTGCTGCTTGGTGCTGACAAAACAGAAGCTAGGTGATGTGCCTCTTCTTTTTCTCCACCTCAACAATCACGGGGTTTCAAGAGATCTAAGATTCTCGTAGGGTGCATGCACTTACTTGCTAGTAATGCTGTACTCCTCTTCTCTTCTCTTCTCTTCTCTTCTCTTCTCTTCTCTTCTCTTCTCTTCTCTTCTCTTCTCTTCTCTTCTCTTTTCTTTTTGTATTTAGTACAGGGTTCCACAGGGTCTACTTTTCCTGTTTTCAGCCTCCCAAGTGCTGAGATTACAGGTGCGCACAGCCATGCCCAGTCTCAGTCACCATCTCAGCATGCCCTGGGGGTGGGGCTGGCACAGCACACTGGGGATCAAACCCCAACCTCTGTGCTCTGCCTAAGCAGGCAGTTAGTAATGCTATTTCTAAGGTCATATTTCATTGTATTATATGAGTATTTGGAAAAAAATTCAAAACTTCTTGAATGTCACTAGTATCCTTCCTTAATTCCTGCCACTGCATGTTTTCACCATTTATAACTTTTTACTATTTTAATGGTAATCTGACAGAGACTGAGTTAGACAACCATGCTTATGCAATCTGGAAGTCAGGACATTATATCCAAGCTGTTCTAGGTCACAACTGTCCTCCCAGAGGCTAACGCCACATGCTGAGATGAGCTACTCATGCACTAAGAAAGAAAGAGTGGCACTTTGCTGCTTTCCCCTGAAATTTAGTCATCCCTTAACATGGCTGTCTTTACCCTTCTTCCTTCTCTGCTCCCTAGTCTTGCCTTAGTCAACACAGCTTTCTTGGCTTGAGATGCAAGTAACCAAAACAATACAGATATCCAGAAAGACATGTGACTCTGTCTGGTCCTAGCTTTGCTCCTGAGCTGCAGGTTCACATCTGAACAACTTCAAATATAACGCTTTACATTCTTACATACGAGTGTCCTAGTAAGGAGAAAACACACTACCATGTGAAGCTAATATTTGCTTTCTTCATGTGTTCCCTCTTCTTGTGTTCCCTACGTGTCCTCCTGTCCTTGAAATCTCTAGTCCCCTTCATCCCCACATTCAGTCAGTTATTGTCTTCTCGTCTGCCTCTAAACTGCTGCTTCTTGAAATTGCCTCACCATTTCCATTTTCACTTTAAATACTCTGTTTCAGGTACCAATCATTCCTCACCTGAAATAATTTTATGATTTGATTTCTGGTTTGTGCTGTTGTCTTCTCCAAAACTTTCTCTTTTATGGATACAACATATCCCAAAGAAGACACTCCTTCTCTCAGGAGACCTTGTGCTCACTGGTTATAGGCTACAGGCCATCTCCCCAGCATGGTGCTCCAGGCCTGGGCTTCATGCTCTCTCTGGGTTTCTCTCCCATTACCAACTGCCCACAAGCCCACCCTCAACTTAGGAACTCCTGCTATCCTCCAGACTGCCTTGTATTCAAACACTCATCTGCTCAGAGGTTTTTTTCTGTCTAGACTATTGCTTCACAAACTGTCCTCAGTCACTAAACACAACTGGTCAGTGATGCAATAAGTAACATCAACAGTCAGTATTTAGAAACATGTAGGCAATTTAACAAAGACATTTTATATTTGTTAAACTTAAATATTTATAAAACAAGTGGGCTTACACACTATATGCTATTTGTTCAGTAATTAATTTCAATTATATATTTCAAAAATATCATTCGAGGTTGGGTTTAAAGGGATAGCTCCTTCCCATAGAAGTTTTGTGAAGGGCTGGCAATGCTGTCCATTCACTCCTGTCCTTAGAAGAGTGTTACTAGTGGAAAGCAAGTCCATCCTTCCTGCACCAGCTCAAGTGACACTTTCTCTGTGAGCTTCTCTCCAACTGTCCCACTCAGAACTGACTCACACATTTGTCTACATGCCCATATAACTTTGTTTACTTCTCTGTGGCATTTACCACATATGTCTTCTGATGCAACTGCATCTGTCCTCTTCCCTAGAAGGTTAGTCATTGAAGGCAAGAATCCCTAGGCAAAATAGAACTATAATAAATGTCACTGAAGAAACAGTTACTATTGAGTAACCAAAAGAAATAAAATGCTTTCTGTCTCTGTATATGAGGAAAATACTCAGAGGAAAGTCTAAGGTCCTAACTGTACACAATGCCCTTTTGGCCTCCCATCCTCCTCTACAGTTCACACTTGGTAGTGTCCTGTCCGTCACCAGCTCTGGTCTAACACTGGGATGTGTTCCTAGCTGTACATCCTGCTGAGACACCTTTTTCTGGTCAAGGCTTGGTTCATGTGTCTCTCCTCTGGGCGTTAGCTCTATTCTATGTACCCACCCTCTAGGCACTTGTGGCATTAAACTGAAATGATCCGTGTCAATATCTCTCTTCTGTATACTAACAGCTTCTTAGTATAGGGACAATAAATTATTAGTGTTTGTGCCCTAAGTGCCAACCAAGCACAGGACATGCCACATGGTCAGTGTTCAAGACCCTATCTCAACAAAAGTTCATTCTGAAATACTAGAGGGAAAAAATAATTACTGGTTGATAAGAAGAGATGTCAGGCTGGCCAAGGCAATCAGAGAACAGCTAATTTAGTTTAGACAGAGAATGAAATTACTGATGATAGATTAGAAAAACATTAGACAGCATGATTTAAATCAGTGGCCTTTTGTGGGAATGGATATTTTCTAATGGGGGGATGCCACAATGAAAGATTGAGATTTTGAATCAAGTATAATTGACTATTATTTTAAGGGCAAAATTCTTGATATGAATTTAGAAAAAGTTTCAATAGCTAGGACTTTAAGATATTATGTAAGGAATAGTCAGGAGCCCAAGCAAAGTCACTAGACCTACTACGTCAGAGAAAAATGATATGCACAACAGCACAGGCATGCACTGAAGCAGATATCAGCAAAGGTGCAGGAGCACTTCCTGCTCCTCCAATCTGACAAAGTAGTTCCTGGCCAGGCTTGGTGCTGCTCACCAGGAAAACACTCATGTTACTGGGATTACGCATCAACCTCAGAGATGCTGGCAGAAAGGGACAAATCAAAGTGTCCTTGATCAAGTTACAATCTGAAGTTTCAAGTTACAATCTGAAGTTTCCAAGTTACAATCCTGTAGAATATGGGCCAGCAGCTGTGCTTTCCAGTAGCCCAGTCTCTCTAAATTGAGGACTAAAAGCCCCACCTGAGTATAATTCCTCTAGAGATTAAAATAAAAATGTAGTAAGAGAAGCATTTGAAGATGTGTTAGCATTTGGACCATGATGCAAGATATTTTATGACTATAGATAAATATTATACTGTTTATGGAAGTGGAGAAGTTGAAGGTAACAGTTTCAGCAGGTAATAGGAACCTGAACTTTTGGTTCAGACACCTGCTTCACTGTTCATATAATTTAGGAAAAGTTACACCATCTTTCTGATTGTCAGTTTCTCTATTTATAAAATGGGGACAAAATATCTATATTTCATAGGCTTATGAACATAATCCATTTAGGTAACTATCTTAATTTCCTAACTATCAAACATAGAAAATAATACTTCTAAGGCTATTCATTATTATTATAGTGATTAAACAGCATAACAAATGCAAAAAGTACTTGACTGAGTATCAGGCTTATAGTCCAGGCTGACAAATATCAGTAAGCAAAAGTAAGTAATAATGAATCTAATTGAATCTAGTTCTATGGGAGAGAATGTGCTAAGCACTGTCTTATAGGCTTTATACCTATCATCTGGATTCATCTTCATCGCTGTCCTATTATGCACCATTTCCATTTTACAGAACCCAGACCGTCTGGCTCTGGAGCTGGCCCTGTTACCCACTAAGTGATGATTATGATCACGACATGACGATGGGGTGGGGTGACCTGGATAGCAGTGCTTCAATGTCAAGCACCCAACAGAATGCCTGGGAAATGCTTGCTGTTGTCATAATGCTAGTATCATATGTAAAGATCACATCTTAACATTTTTGGTATTATTTAAGCCTATTTTATCTATTTTAGATGCATAGGGAAGAAGAGAGTAAAGATTTTTCTGAGATAGTTAACTCCATTGAAGGTACTGAATAATTTACTATAGCCCAATCCCTTTAAAATAGGTGACACGTTCTTGTTTTCCTTTCATGTAACCTTATTTGTAGCTTTCACCAGAGCCTTTCCCAACTTTTTTTCATTTTTTTTTTTGAAAGCTTTAAAGTAAAACTGGTCTTGTGGCTGTGATGTTTGGCAGGAGTCATTCCTTAATACTAACCCTAGTTCTAATCCAGGCTGGTGCTGCGCGATACTATGAAAAGACACCGTAATGGATCTGAATACTCTCCTTTCAGTTGATCTTATAAACATAATGCCATTTACTTTAAACAGTGCTTCTAAAAGTAACTATAAGGGCTGGCCAAATAGCTCAGAGGATTAAAGCACCTGCAAGCAGGTGCAGGGGCCAGGGGTTTGATTCCCGGGCCTGCCGTGTGGGCCCTGCACAGAGACAGCAATTGAGACTGGGTGTGGTGGCACACACCTGTAATCCCAGCTCTTGGGAGGCTGTAAACAGGAGAAGCACTATGAGTCCAGTCTATACAGTGAGACCCTGAACACCCCATAGACCCTTCCCTAAAATACAAAAATAAATAAACAAAGTAACTAGAGCATGGTGCCCAATGAGCACCAATCAAATACATTAACTGATGCAAGTTAATCCATTTAATTAAATGCATTTTGCATCCCTTTCTAGTACTGTGACTCTTAAGATGGTCTCTGCTGCTGCTGCATATACAGTTTGATGATACATAAGCTGGTTGCAAGGCTCTGCCAGGAGTCTTCCTCACCACTGTCTCCTACCTGTTCATATTCTTCTTGGTCAAGTGCTCAGGCACTTGCTCCTCTCTCCATGCTCCTCCTTACCTCTGTGCACCTTTACTTGCTGTTTCCTATGCACAGCTCCTGAACCACTGGAAAATTCCTCAGCAGTTCTCAAGAATGAACTCAAATGTTACCTTCTCCATGAAGCTTTTTCTCACCTGCCCCATATAGGCATGTGCAAACTTCTCTATGAAACATAAGGAAATTCTCCTCTTTGAGTTCCTTCTTTGAAATATACAAAATATATAATATATATGGACTGGCTGGTATACATGAAGAACTTCAGTAAATGAACTATTAAATTATTCTATTTTTTAGTTATCTTAGTACAAGTCCCACCTGTCATTGCTTCTCCCCTCTGAACTACCCATTTTAGCCCTCAGTTGACTACTGCCCCACTGTGAAGCTCAGAGCCCACCTGGAAATTCTTTAGTTGCTTCATTGCCCAGGACAATAAGCACTTGTTAAATAGGTAATTACAGAAGAACATGCGATCATTCAATGTTAGGCTGTTTACCTAGTTTATATCAAATCTTATGCTATTTTATCCTACACAACTGCACATAGATTTTAAAATAAAAGGCTTAATTCTTCCATTTCACAGATCTTGAAATTAATCATCTATTAATTTTCTTGAAGATATTTCTTCTTAGATATGATAAAACTTTTCCTCATCTCCTGACATAATTCAGATATTTTTAAAAGTGAGGCTTTCTAAAGAAACCAAAAAGGCTTTTATTGAAGCCTTAAAAAATACAGGCCCTAAGTCTAATTTTCAGGGCTCTAAGAAGAGTTCAACAGCTTAACCTGTTAATGTTGCCAAAAATCAAGCCACTTTAAGAGTGACACTTTAAGAGGCCCCCCATACCGTGCCCTGACTGCAAAGGTGACCACTGGAAGTAAGACTGCACTTTGAGGCAGAGGCCCCAGAACTCAAACTCATTTTCCTAGCTCATCTAGGAGACTAAACCCCCAGGGTACTCTGCCCTCTCCCTCTGGCTGGATTGGCACCTCCACCTATCATCTCCATGGAGGAGCCCTGAGTAATCATGACTACAGGGGGAAAGTAGCCTATTGCTAGACATCTGCATGTGTCTCTTGCTTCTTTATTTCAGTCCTGGCCTTCTGTCCAGTCATCATACTTTGATTAAAAAGGAGCCATCAGATAAAAGGTAACACTGACGCTATAACTGGGATAACTATATCTTCACCTGCTTTTATTTATGTCTAAAGATCAGCTTCCATTCTGAGGAGAGATATTTTCTACTGTCTAAATATTCTAATATATATACACCCACATTGTCAACTAATCAAAATGATGCTTATACAGGTTTTACAAATAAAATATGTATTGCTGTCTATGAACAAGAACTTAAAGAGTTTTTCATTGATCAAAAATAATGTGTTATTGTTATAATCTACTTCTCATAAGTCATCAGATTTTACAGATAATTATAGCTAAACCAGGAGGGACTTAAAAAAATATATTAGACTCCATCAGTAGAAGTATTGAAGAACCAGTGGGTTACAATTGCTAACTCAGTCCCTTAAGAATGGTTTCTGGACTTACTGGCAGCTTAATTTCACTCATTTGCCAAAGACTAAATATGTTCAACACTTATTAGTCTGGGTAGATACCTTCAAAAACTGGATGATGTCTTTCCTTGTAGAACAGAAAAGGCAGAAGAGGTGGTAAAACTTTTAGTCTTGAAAATTATTCCCAGATTTGGACTTCCTAAGAGCTCACAGAGGGATATTGGGGCTTCTTTAAACCAACATTTACACAGAGTGTCTCTCAGGTATTCAGCATTCTCTATCCCCTCCACTGTGCAAGGAGGCCATAATAATCAGGAAAGATAGAAAACAATGAATGAGACCCAAAAGAGACATCTTTTCAAAATAGCTCAGGAGACTCACCAACAATGGCCTCACTTACTACCTTTAGCTCTTATCAAAATAAGAAATGCACCACAGATTTCTAGGATTCAGTCTATTTGAAATGCTTTCTTGACACTCTTTTCTCAATAACAATTATCTCTTCATTAGGGAAATAGATGCCTTACTGAAGGGTGTCACCTCACTGGACTCTTCAACAGCTAATGGGAGCTCAGCCTATAGAAAAGGGAAATCCCATATTCCACTCTGGAGACTTAATACTGGTAGTCTCTTCCCTCATCATCTCCTTCCCTAGGACCACCTTGGGAAGGACCATACACTGTGATCCTTTCAATTCCATCAGCTGTCAAGGTAGCAGGCATGGACTCCTGGATACACCACACCTGAATAAAGTCCTGAGAACCAGAGACTGTCACTGAGTGTGAGCAACCATCACCAGAATATTCCTGCAATCCCAGAGAAGACTTAAAGTTCTTGTTCAAGAGAAAACAAAGTCTTCAGATGAGTAATCTAAGATGTTACTCTTAACTCTTTTACTGATCACTTTACTACTTAAGAGTGAATGCAATTTCTTTCTAAGGTGGGCACAAGAATATGCAGTCATTACAACAAACATTTGCTGGATATGTGGCCTTCTCCCTTTGTTAAATACCTCAGGACTTCCCTGGTGGGTATCTTCGCTTCATCCTGATTTGAATAAACTACAAGACTAGATTGATGAGTTATGAAAGAGTTCAGTGGTTCATAGTTTAGTCCATCATTAAGCAGCTGAGTGGCCTATCAACTATAGTCTTAGTGATCCTGGACATAATATAATTTTTTTCTAACAACACCACTAAAGCCTCTCTAAAGGTTCTAGTAGGATGCTTAGTATGCAAGAATAAGGATTATAGCCTGAAGGCTAACAACCATACGATATCAAGATGGCTACTTTCAGATAGGGGATTGTCTCCATTACTTTTTTCTCATTGCTGGGAAAAAATCTCTGACATCTAAAATTAAGGAAGGAAAGGTTTATTTAGCTCACAGGTTTGTGGAGGTTGGGGTCCATAATCAGTTGGCTCCAAGACAGAGTGGCACATAGCAAAGGGCAGCAGTTCATGGTGGCAGAAAACAGAAAAGAGCAAAGTGAAGAGCAGCAGCAGCAGCAGAGAGAGAGAGGCAAGCTGCTCTCCCTTCCTTATATTGTATTCAGGCTATCCATCCCAGGGAGGATATAACAGTGTCTCAATTACTTTTCTCTCATTGCTGGGACAAATACCTGACACTCAAAATGAAGGAAGGAAAGATTTATTTAGCTCACAGTCCTAGAGGTTTCAGTCCATACTCAGCTGGCTCCAAGGCAGAGTGATACAGGGCAGAGAGCATCTTTTCAGGCAGTGCAAAGAGCAAGAACAAAATGAAAGAGCAACAGCAACAATGGCAATAGAGCCGGGGAGATGGCTCAGTAGGATAAGTGCTTGACCGGCAAATGCAACGATCTGAGTTCAATCCCTGGTTCTGCCAAAAAAACCCAGGAAGTCTGTCTCTCTGTCTGTCTTATGTTTTATTCAGGCTATCTTCCCAGGCTGGGGGAGGGACTCACACCCATAATCCCAGCAGTACTCAGACCCATAATCCCAGACTTGGATCACCCATAATCCCAGAGGATCATGAGCTAATCTCAAACTGTAGAAGTCCCTGCCCCCTGATTGCATGGGGCTGTGGGGGGACAACTAGACACAAAACATAACAAGCAGTTACACCCATAATCCTAGCATTGGATCATAAATTAATCACAAACCTTAGAAGCTTCCCTAATGACTGCATGAGGCTTTGGGAGGACAACTAAATCATAACAGTGATGATTATCTATGGCTAACCCCCAGTATAGGGCATCTTAGTAGAAAGACCCCTTATGTTGGGAACAGAAGAATCGGTCCTGTTCCCATTGGCCTAACTTTACTAAATACTTAGAATGGACACCTTCCCCTGACAATGTATATACACAATAACTTTACAGGATGAATACTGGTTTGCAACAAACTTGTTTACTCACTCTAGAATTATATGAACAGCCCCCATGGCACTTCCTGGTCCTGTAGAGCCAATTTGTGGCCCTGGATACTCTCTGGGTAGATAGGAAGATGCATGCTGGGATTCACATAGTTATAAGGCAGACATGTCAAAAGTATTGACAAACTTGCAAATTTTCCCTGACTATGGTACTGATGATCTGGAAGTATGTCTCACTGGCTTTTATCTTTATCCCTTCTCTAGGGTTAGAATTGTCACGTACTCAGTGGGCCTTAAAAGACACTGCAGGGGGCCAGAGAGATGGCTCAGTGGAATAAGCGCTTCCCTGGCAAGCGCAAGGGCCTGAGTTCAATCCCCAGGTCCAAAAAAAAAAAAAAAAAAAAAAAAAAGACACTGCAACTGGACTCTCTCTTCTAAATGAAGAAGTAAAATTAATGAAGCAAGCCATACTCCAAAATTGGATGGGATTAGACATTCTAGCAGGAGCATGAAGGGGTACTTGTGTAATTATAAAAGCTTAACATTTGTGTATATTCCTGATCCTTCTGTTAATATTTCAGTAGCTGATTAAGATACTTGATGACAGGTTAATGACATATCAGATTCTGAAACTCCCTGGACACTCTCTTTATCCTCTTTATGGAAAAATATCACTGCCTCCTCCTGGTAGAGAACTGTGTTGGCCATATTCATAATTATCCTGTTGATTTCATTATTTGGCCCATGAAAACTTAACTGTTTCTGCCTTGCCTCATCCAGACATAAAGCTGTATGTTTACCCAAGACAAGAATACCTAATGTCTATCGAGGGCCTTTAGACAGAGCGTCTGTGGAGTATCTTTGACTGTGGATCACAACTGTGACCATGTTCAGCTGAAAGTAGCCAGATTAGACTTTGAGCTTTGCCCCTTCACGGCAGTTAGGGGGATGTTTTATTGAACAAAGCCCTTTCTTGGGGGAGATATATTATAGATAACTAAGGCAGAAATATTGTAGGAAGTCAGAGAGGGCTGGGCCTGCAAGAGGTCAATGCAGAAGACAATGCGGCTAGAGGCATATTCACTGAAGGCCAGGCTTTAGGAAAAAGAACTACTCATCTATATACTTCCCTTAAAGATTACTATGAATCCAAGCTGCATAGTGAGACCCTGTACCAAATACATAAAAAATAAAATAATAATAAAAAAGTTCTATGATACAGTTTTAATCCATTGTTTTACCCAAAACTCTGGGAAAGCTTAACTTCTTAACAATCACAGCAGTGATTGATATTCTGAGTAGGCATCAGTCACCCTGGGTTGGAGGAAAAAACTCCTAACCCCTACCCCTTCCAGGAAAGTCCTTGTCCATCCATCCCATGTGCACTTTTACATGACTTGTTTCCCCATTTGATCTTCATTTAATCAAGATTACCCTACCAACTATACTTGTTATGTACTTATTGACTGGCCATAGTTTTGTCTCACTTCACACTCATCCTATGATTTGCTTAAGTGGCTATACTTGTAATCTCACTGACTGGTCATACTTCTGTCCCACCGTAAGTCTGCCTCAACTCATGACTTTGCTCAATAAAACGCTCTTAAGAAGCGGAGTTGGTGGGCAACCTACTTTCCAGACCCCCTTCTGTCCCTCAGAGACAGAAGCTTTCTTTTTCTCAATAAATTCTTCCTATTCTTTAAAAAAGAAGTTAAGCTTTCTCAGGGTTTTGGGTAAAACAATGGATTAAAACTGTATCATAGAACTTTTTTTTTATTTTTTATGTCTTTGGTACAGGGTCTCACTATGCAGCTTGGACTCATAGGAATCCTCCTGTTTTCAACCTCCTCAGTGCTGGGATTACATGCATGAACCATGATGCTGGGTCTCAGTCTCCCACTCAGCATGCCCAGGGGTGGGACCAGGGTGGTATGTGGTACTGGGGATCAAACCCCTGTCCCTGCACTTGCCTAAACAGGTGCTTACTCACTGAGCTATCTCACCAGCCCTATCATAGAACTTCTAATCCCCAATATCTCATCAAATGGCAATAAAGATTTCCTCAAAAGAACAATTACAAACAAGAACCAAAGTATGAAAGGGTAAAACTGAAGGCAACCAGCATCAAATACTTAAATACAAGATTCTCAAACAGAGGTAAGAAATACGTCATGGTGTGGGCCCTACACTTTTACCTTCTTTGCTTTCTTCAGACAAAAATCAATTTCTACATGTCTACCTTTAGGGAATATTTGCTCTTCCTTAATGATATGACAGAAGTAACAATTTCTTGCTTAGGAAATACTGAAGAGCCTTAACCCATATTCTTACAAATACTAGCAGCATTTGCTGGTTCTAAGGCAACAACGGTGTGAAGGCGCCAAAAGCCAGGCAAAGCTGGGCCAAAGGTGGGGGATGAAAAGAGCCAGAGGCACAGAGGGTACCATGGGTGATCCAGAACACGCCCTTGCTTCTTCTACCACAGTAATATGATTTGTAGAGGAAAATTCCACTTGTAAATTTCCAGTAGAGATGAGACGTTCATAGATCTTCCCTGAGGGAAGTCAGGAAACTGGGTATGTCCTAGGGTTACTGGCAAAAAAACTGTTTCCTGGATGGCAGGGAAGGTGAGGACAAATATTTTTCTTTGGAGAACTCAACTCAGGGAGCTAAGGCATAAGTTCACAGGTTTATTCAGATGCTTTGGCACTGATTAATTTTTTCTGATTGACTGATTAGAGGTCAGATAAATTTCTCCAACAGTTGTGGGATGGGTCCAGGACCCAGATCATTCATTTTCTTGTCCCATAGATATGAGATTACCTGTAAATTATCCAGGATGATTCGGAGGGAGGACACCTGTCGTCGAACAGCACTTGAAAACCTTTCATAAGTGGCAGCATCATATTCACTCATCTGAATCTCCTTTAGCCTGAAACCAGAGGGGAGAAAGACAGCGCCTTACATCCTGTCCCTGTGAGTCTTTTACTTTTATTCATCTGCTTAGAGATCTGCGGTGAACTCCTTGGCAACTCAAAATGACTATGGAGGAGAAAAGACAAGATGCGTGGTCTCCAGAAATGCTTCCAAATGCAAAAGAGGTTAATGTTGTGTGCTGGTAAGTGATGAGCAATCTGTTCTCCATGACAAGAAGTGGGTGTGCAGAAGCCCTGATTTGTGGTTTATTTTGTTTATTTCTATTGTATAAATATTTCCATTGTGATCAATTTCAAGCTAACAACAATGAGGTCATTGAAGTGCAAATTAGAGAGAAATGTGCAGAACTGGCTTTCATGAGCCAGTATGAATCACTCTATAGTGTTGCGTTGCTGTATCTTGAAGACATGTGATGTCAGCAGCTCCTAAATTCATGTGGCAGGTTCCTAGGAGAATTCCTGGGTAGTTTCTTTAACACTGAGGTCACTGGCTGATGAAGATGACCATTTAGGCTCCCAAAAAGTGAGTGAATGTGTTGTTATGTATAAAATGCAATCAAAAAACACGGTTAATGCTTAAATTTAAAACACTTATTACAGTAAAAGATGCATTGCTACTAATTCCCCTCAACATACTCCACTTTGAAAACACATCGCATTGTTCTTACCATTTTCAAAAGTAGTTCTGAAGTAGTTCTGAAAGTATTTTATTGTGCCTTTAGTTGTATTATAGCTGTCTTGATATCCTGAATTCATTAAAAATGTTTTCCTTTCATGGTCATTTTGACTTTGGGGAAGAGCCAGTAGTCACACAGTGACTAGAGCTGGTGAATGAGACCCATGGTAATGTCTCTCTCCTTTGGAATACACCTTGCAGCGTACTGTGTTTTTTATCACACTGTGTAAAAACACTCATAAAAGAAGAGATCAGAAAACAACAAGAAGGGCCAAGGATAGTGGCACATGCATGTAATCCTGTGTTTGCGAGCTGAAGCATGAGTATCATCGTAAGTTCAAGGCCAGCCAAAACTACATAGTGAGACCCTATCAAAGAAAAAGAATGACAAGTGTGTTTGAAACGAAGGGAATTAGGGGTAACATGCTTTTGATTGTAATAATTTTTTAAATGCCCCATTCACATGCCTTGTGCCCATATCTCGATGCTCCGGAAGGTGATTTCCACTGAGAGTGTTCCGTTCCTGCCTCTTTGCCTACTAACCCCCAATCACCCATGAAAACTCCAGTCAACTCTCACTTTTCTAAGAAGGCTTCTTTGAACTAGGGCTATCCTCTGTGCTCTCATGTCTTCCTTTTTCATTCTGTCAGACCATTTCTTGCCCAAGCTATGATAGCTTGCCTCCTCTCTCTCTCCACTTTGGTTCTGTATTCCTTTAGATAAAGGCTGGGCTCTTCATCTTCACATATACAGTGCCTTACAGGGAACCTAGTAAGACTCAAGAAGGTTCTTTCAATGAGTGACCTCTCTTGAGTTTTACAGTGCTGTCGCTACAGTACACTAACCAGTTCACACATTTCTACACATGTCTATAAAGGTAAAAGGGGCTGATACTAGGTCAGGGAATAATGAAAGCATCTCCTCAAAGCCTAATCATAACACAATCTTCTAAACTCCTGTGTGTATGTATGCGTGGATGTGCACACAGGTATGTAATACTGGAGGGATGGATCTCAAGTGTGTAGCTGAACTCTTATCTGAAGTGCTATATATTTATCACTTTAGGTTGGAAGAGAAATCTCAAATGCTGAAGGAGCACAGGCAGTTTCTATCCTTCCCCATCAGGCTCCACACTGGATGGGAAGAATCTACTCAGAGTGCTGGAAACTTACAGATACCATGTTAGGTGATGGGGCAGACTGGCAATTCCTGCCCAACCAACCTGTGCTGTTTCAGCTCAGGTTTCAAGACCCACTTCAAAGGCTATATCCCATGAAATCTTTCTTGATATTGAGGGTAAATGTATCATTCCTTTTTCATGTACATTTTGCAGTTATTCATCATTTTATCTGTGTTTTATTGGTTTAACAGATCCATTTCCAATCACAGTGCTTTTCAAACTTTTTCCCCACAGAAATATGTTTTACAGTGAGATCCAGTACACACAAATGCATGTGTGTATATAATTCAATTTAATGAAAAATATTTATTATGTTTGATTATGTTTAATATGTTTCTGTTTTCTATTCATTAAAAGCAAAAATAACATTTTTCTTTGAAGCTCCAGTTCCTAGCACAATGCCTGGCACACAGTGGCACTTAATAAATGTCACTGGGTAACACTTTGAAAACACTATGTAAAGGTAAATACTGACAAGGCCACTATAATATTTTAATAGTTATTTCCTGAGGTGATATGACAAGGTACTCTTCCAAATCCCTCTTTTGGAAGGTGCCCTTCCAAATTAACTCTCTTTCGTAGAACAAAAAAACAATATGCATAAAGGACTTGACCTCTTAAAAATGTTTCTTCTGTTTAGTCTTGGCAAGCTCTGCCAGCTCTCTATAGATTTTCATTAGATCTAGCGAACAGAAGCTGGGCACAAAGAGTATGGCAAGTATCTTAGTTACTTTTCTCTCTTTGCTGAAACAAAATAGCCAGTTCCTCAAGTTAAAGGGGCAGGTGTATTTAGCTCACATTTGGTAGAGATTTCAGCCAGAGTCGTGTGGCAGATGGGCATCAAAGAAGAGATGGGAGGAGGAAGATAACAAAAGCAAGCAAGCCATGACCATAATTCTTTCTATTTCTTATACCTCATCCAGGCTCCTTAGGGCCGGTAGCAATCAAGCCCTTAATCCTAGGGCTCTTGATCTCAGCCCTGTACCATGAATCACACTCTGGATCCAGCCACCTCTGAAAAAAACCTCACCAAAGGAATATACTCACACATGCATATATACACACATAAACACATGAATATATACATATATAATATATATGAAGTATGATTAATA
This sequence comes from Octodon degus, assembly GCF_000260255.1. Lineage (NCBI taxonomy): Eukaryota > Metazoa > Chordata > Mammalia > Rodentia > Octodontidae > Octodon > Octodon degus. The sequence continues at coordinate 1,389,918 of NW_004524698.1, forward strand.
TAGTAAATGTTTACATTTTAAAAAATTATTATAGTAAAATATACATTACCATTAATAAATACCCCCCTCACATTAAATATGCTTATCCTATCATTCTTGTGACTTTCTTTTTCTTTTCTTTTTTTTTCACTTATATATTTGGTACAGTGTCTCACTACACAGGCCGGACTCATAGTGATCCTCCTGTTTTCAGCTTTCCTAGTGCTGGGATTACAGGCATGTGTCACCACGGCAGGACCCATTCACTGGCTCAACACACCTGGGGGAGGGGCCAGCGCAGCACGTGGGACTGGGGATTAAATCCTAGTCCCTGTGCTTGCCAAAGCAGGTGTTTAGTCTGCTGAGCTATCTTGCTGGCCCCTCTTGTGACTTTCTGAGGCAGTTCTGGAAGTCTTTTTCATGAGCGTCTCTAGTTGTACTCTCATGGCTGCCTTGATATCTTGAATTTATTTAAGGTGTTTATTTTTCAGGATCATTTTGACTTTGATGAAAAGCAAGAGCTGGTGAATAAGAGAAACCAGAACACACCGTTATATTTTTATCAACATTGGATGGCATTTAGCATCATTCTCTGTATTTTTTAATCCCATCCCATAAGGATGGTAACAAAAGATAACCTCTAAAGCTACTTCATAAAGGGGCAAAAATGATGGGATAAATGTATTTAAAACAAGGAAGAATATTTTGGAGGGTACTAATGGCAATGTGTCTTTGACCGTAATGAATTTTAAAAATTTAAACATTCACCATATAATTCTTTTTTTTTAAGAGGAAAAAAAATGGTACAAATGGGGCTGGGGAGGTCTAAGTGCCTGCCTGGCACTCAGTGGTCTAAGGGCCTGCCTGGCAAGTGCAAGGACCCGGATTCGATCCCTAGCACCACATGCCATGCTGGCCCCAAAACAAGGTATGGTGGCGCACAGCCATAATCCCAGCACTGGGGAGGCTGAGATAGGAGGATCACTATGCATAGCAAGACCCTATACCAAATAAATAAATAAATAAATAAATAAATATTTAAAAAATGGTACAGAATTTCAAAAACCACCATATAATTTGATCACACCTCTCACACACATTCATATATGCACACACATATATACAAATACACATGTACACGCACATACATGCATCTATACATATGTATATGGACACACATCCGCATATAGACATACGCATATGCACACACACATGCTGTATACAGTCGTAGATGCCCAGCAGCTGATAAGTCACTGCGAGCAGCAAGGTCTCTGTCATGAGATCAGAGCTTGCTCTACTTATACAGCTACTTCTGGCGAGATCATGCTGTAAAGCACATCACATGCTGTTTTAATTACACAGAAGTCTGGACATCATATTCCAGATTGTGTCAGCTTTCAGAGCGATCACCTACATGAGTTCAGTGTGGGTAGCAAATTCTGGAAGTTGAAGATTGAAGCAGGGAATGGAGAAATTTTAGCCTCTGGATTTGACAAGTTTCCCATTGTTAATATTCTCAAACCCACAGAGTTAGCTAAAAATACTTTCTGCTGTTTTTTTTTTTTTTTTAACCTCTGATCAAAACTGTAAGAGCCCAGCTGCTTTACATCCTAGTAATCTATGTGGATGAACTGTACTTTGTTGGCACAGTATATTTTTAAAGGGTATATTTATTGTTATGTAAGAGTCTGGGAATTTTAGTTCTCATTTTACTTTTTCTTATAGGTTAGACTTAAATACTATAATTCTGAATCTGTTATGAGGAAAACATACATAAGCTGATTTTTATTGTGTAAGGCTGATTAGTTTTGCATATGGCAGCAGATATAGTTTCCGTAGATGTCTGCTCTAAATGCTTTTCTAAGTGTATATAAGAACCTCACTATTTCATTCACTTTTTGTTGGTATCATGTTTCTGTGACATGATATGTACGTCTGATGCTTATTTCCCTCTGTTAATCTGCCTGAATTGATCAGCTCTTGCTATATAGCAACAAATATCTGTCTAAAAACCAGACATGGGTGGATGCCAACTATACGCTCTGCTGATGAGGCGAGGAACTCCTTAGTACCACCAGGTTCTTCCAGGTAGCAGAGCACGTGTTGTGCCTTATGGGTTGGTACCAGTCAATGGAATATGAAAGGCTGACATCATCAGTCCACATATCCATGGATCTCACATCTTCAGATTCAACCAATTCAGATCAGAGTATTTGAAAATAAAATTAGATCTTTATTGAACATGTATAGATCATTTTCCTGTCAGCATTCACTAAACAATGCAGTACATCAACTAGTTACCCAGCATTCACATTCCGTTAGGTATTAGAAGTAATTCTGAGATAAGGGGGTACCTGGAAGGACTGGGTGTGTAACTAAGTTGTACAGCACTTGCCTGGCATGCACGAGGCCCTAGGTTTGACCTCCAACACCAAAATAAACAAACACAAACCAAACAAAAACCAAAACCCAAACCAAAAAAAGAAAAGAGTACAAGGGAGGAGGATGAGTACAGGTTACATGTAAATACGGAGCCATTTTATATAAAGGATTTGACTATCTGCAAATTTTAGTCCCCTTGGGGGAGGGCTTCCAATTTTCCATGGATATGTAGGGACAGCCACTAAAAGGTGACACCATTACTTGTACACAAAGGGATAACTAGTCAAGGGTGCCAGCATTATCTGTATATTTGTGTATATTATTTACTCCTTAAATGTATTGAGCATTTAGCAGGTACCAGATTCTTTCCTAACAGAATTTATAGTCAGTAGAGAAACAATCAACTATTGAAGCAGATAATAAGGTGAAAATAGTTAAAGAGAAAAGGTACAGGGTGCTACAAAAGTGGGAATTCCAGGACTTGACCTCATCCTCCTATGCTGAGGCTGGGAGAATGTAGCTTTAAAATTAATTCTTTGAAGGTAATAACAACTACTACCTTTTAAAGGCATGCTAACTGTATTATGCTTATTTTTTTTTGGTTGTTATACTGTAGAGACATACACCCTGAAATATTTAAGATGAAATAATAGTATATGTTGTACTAGGTTCAAAACAATCTAGAGTGGACACCAGAAGTTAGATTTTTCTCCTAGAGTCTTAGGGAATCAGGTCTACAGGTTTCTGTTTTGTTCTTAATGTATTTAGTACAGGGTCTACAGGGTCTCACTACACAGATCAGACTCATAGTGATTCTCCTAATTTCAGCCTCCCAAGCACACACTACCATGCCCAGTCTCAGTGGTTGTCTCAATGCACCCCGGGGGCAGGGCCAGTATGGCATGCTGGGGATCGAACCCCAGCCACTGTGCTCTGCCTAAGCAAGTGCTTTAATCAGCTGAGCTATCTGGCTGGCCCTTATAGGATTCATTAAATTTTTCATATTTTTATTTTATAGAAGGTCTATAATAAAAAGTTAGAGAAAAATTCCATTCAGCAACACTAAATGGAATATTCATCAAATGGGATGAAAGTCTAGTTTCTACATGAAAGTAGAAAGCAACAGTTTTTCTTGGTGTTTCACTGTGTCACTGTCTTTCTTGGGATTTCTGTGTGTTTTTATTTCTTTTTTCATTCTCTTGCCAATTTCCTCTGTCTTTCAACCATGTTATTACATTTTCTTTGGCTGAGTTTTTTCTGCATTGTTTAATAGAAGAGTTTAGCTTTCTTATTTTATTTATTTATTTTTACATCCTCTCTTACATCATTTGATTCTAAACTCATTTTTCTTGTTATCATTGGTCAGTGGGGTTCTTAACAGAAACATGCTCTTTCTCCCTAGTGGCAACAGAGAAGGGGTTGCAGTTTGTACCCAGCAAAGCCTTTCTGCCCATCTGTGAGTGACTTCTGTGCCAGGGCACTTCATCGCTGGTCCACTTAGGAACACGCTCAGAAGGGTAGAAACTCGAGAAGGCCTAGGCATGGCAACCCTAAGAAATAAGCAGTTGGGAGGAGAGGATGCTGATGCTGTATATTTAGTTGTTTGGTTCTTTTCCTACATTATTATTTATATGATGTATCCACAAATAATTTAATTCTAACAAGATTTTTCAGTGCTCTCACCTTTTTTTTTCCCCCTTAGAAATTGCAACTATTCATTCCTAAAATAGTTATCTGTTCTCATCACCTTCCTGAGAGGAAAGGAGAAGGAAGTCTTCCATCTCTAGAAGAACATATTTGGGCACAGCAAGGAGAAATAAATAAAGGTCACCAGGAAGGCAGCAGAAGGGCTGAGGGCAACACGTTTGCCACGGACACTGAGTGTGTTATTTACCTGTTTGTCTGTGAGGGTCCTGAGGGCTGTAGGCCTTCCTGAGGTTGTGGAAAGCAGGGGCTGTATATTTGTCTCCATTGTTCTATCTTGTTTACTTGCAGGATGTGAAAGCACAGCGTGTAACGCAATACCAGATGTTCCACGTGGGAGAATTTCATAACTCAGTACTTGAGTGTGCTTCTTTTCTAACTGCACCCAGCTCCTTTCATGGAGCACAAAAATGCAAGTCTGCCTTGCAAGCCATTGCTAAGTCTCTCAGTCTGAAAGGAGATACTGCTGGTTCTTTGGTATTTTTCACTTTTAGATGAAGAACACATGGAGACATCTCGTAAAAGCATCCTGTGGATTCTTCTCATTTTTAAGATGGGGCCAAAGTGACCCAGAACAGCTGTGGGAACATCTGAGGACCACAGGCACATTGGCCTGATTTCAGGGGTTTCCCCTCCCACCAATGGCTCCTCTATCCAGATGGTTCCCTTTACCCTCTCTCTGCCACTGTCATACTTATTCTGCCCTGATGTCTCCTGCCCATTCACTTCTTTTCCTAGCATGACTTAGCTCTTCTCATTTCCAAACCATGGCTGGGCCTTGACCCTTCCCTGTGCTGCTAGAGGGCACACAGCCTCTGGAACTCTAGCACTCAACAGTATGCGCATGTGTCTGTGTGTGAATGTGTGTGTTTGTGTACATATGCACTAGGCACCAGGTGTCCAAGACGCAAAGGGAACACCCACTGTTGTACCCTGTCAAAAATGACTCCATTTTGTTGCCCTTCTAACCTCGCCAAGTTCCTGTTTTGTATGAGCCTACCCCTCCCAACTCCTCACCCCTGTGACCCAAGTCTTATGATATCTGTACCCCAAACTTTATCTCAATGAACTATATATGACTGCCAACTCAGCACCTCCACCAAACAGGACCACCCCCATGAACTAATGACCCGCTGTACCCCATGATTGCTTATTCCAGCACCCCACCCAATAGGACCACCTAACGAACTAATGACCCTGCCACTTCTTCCTCTCCACCCCTTCCCTTTTTTTGCAGTTTTCAAGCTTAAATACTGCACCTTGTTAATGCTCAGCGCGCCTCTTTGCACCTTGCATAGAGACCGCCGCTGGGTACCAGCTAAAATAAAGTGCTTCTTTTAACTTTTGGCTTGCCTCATTGTCATCTGATTTTTGAGCTACAGCACCCACCTTTGTTGAAACGCTTTTTGGCCCATCTCTCTCGCAGCCTTCTTGACTTCCTCGGGAACTGCATCCTTCTCAGCATCAGAGACCTGGTACACTGTGTGGCCTGCATCCAGCCGGTAAGGGCCGCCTTTGCCCCCGAGCCCTGCAGTGTCTCTTCCCCCTGAAAGGGAAATATGAGACTGAGCCTGGCCACAAAGCAATGTCACATGATGGCTTTAAAACTGTCCTTTGACGTATATTAATTTTACTTAACTAGTAGTTAAAAATTCTGATTATTAGGCCAGCCATGGTGGAGCACTTCTATAATCCCAGCACTTGGGAGGCTGAGACACAAGGACCTCTGTGAGCTCCAGGCCAGCCTGGGCTACACAGTAAGTTCAAGGCCAGCTTGAACTATATTGGGAAACCTTGTCTCAAAAAACACCCATAGCAAACAGCAACACAAATTCAAATTATCTTTATGAATACAAAGGTGTTCTACTTAAGATGATTTTCTCTTTTTTCCCATCCAAATCCTGCCTGTATTTCTAGGTTCAGTCCAAATTCTGTCACCTTAACTAATGTCTCTTCCTCATAGAGATCAACACTCCTGTGTACTGTTTGTTATCCAAAATATATGTCTTTCTTTTCCCGTCAAATAAATGACAGATAAGATCATATATGAGAAATGTTTGTACCTCTGCCCCATATGAATTTTTTTTTTTTTTTTTGGGAAGGGTCTACAGGGTTTTCAGGGTCTCACTACTAGATTGGACTCGTAGTGATCTGCCTGTTTACAGCCTTCCAAGAGCTAGGATTATAGGATTATAGGCGCATGCCACCACACTCAGTCTCAATTGCCCTTTCAGCACACCCCAGGGGCAGGGCTGGCACGGCAGGCCTGGGGACCGAAACCTAGGCCCCTGTGCCTGCTTGCAGGCACTTTAATCTGCTGAGCTATTTGGCTGGCCTGAATGGTTTGAATGTAATACTTATTATATATTTGCTAAATAAACAATTCTCTTATACCACATATGCTATCTTATTTTCCCTTAAGATACCAAGACAGTTAAGCTATAAACTTCTTTCATTTTGTAAAATCTACAACTGATTTACAGAGAGGTTAAGCAATCTATTCATGACCTTGCCACTGGCTTACCCAAGGTTTGAGGCCAATTATTATACCAGCTTTGACTTTTAGCTTTGAATGCTTTATACCAGCTTTAGATCAATCTTTCAATTAAAAGCCTGTTCACATAGTTATAAGTATATGTCATGTAAATCACAAAGAGCATTTATGTTAAAAACAAATGTTAATGCCAATAAAACCAGGTTGGTAGTACTATAAGAAATGTTGGGAACGTTGGATAAGTAGAGAGAATCTGCTTTGTCTCAGTACATTCAAATTGAAATGATTTTGAAATTCTACACTAATATACATCTATTGGCTAATTTGGCCTTTGGGTTACTACAATGATTAGAATAGCAGTAACTATTTGTATTTGTTCACTTACACATAACTGGGAACTTTGAAAGAGAATCCAATATTAGAGGGGCCATATGGCATTGTATAGCGTAGTATAGTTTAGCACAGTACAGTACCATATAGCACACTAGGTAGGCCAGATGACCTGAGTTTGAGTCCTGGCTCTAACTCACTGGCTGTGTCTTTGGGAAAATTACTTAAATCCCTTGTATCTCATTCTTGTCTTGTCTATAAAAAATACATATATATGTATACACACTAAATGCTAAGAATTGTTAAGAAATTAATAGCATTGTCAAGAAACTAAAATGTTTAATAAAGTATCTGGCATATAATGAGAGGTATATAACTGCTCTTACAGATACTTTTTTTGAAATTTTAAAAGAATTTTTTGTTTTATTAACAAAGCATGAGTTTATTTAAATCAACAAATTTTTTTTTCTTGTATTTTTAGGGAGGGGTCTCACTACTAGATCAGATTCCTAGTGATCTGCCTGTTTACAGCCTCCCAAGAGAGGGGAATACAGGGGTCATCACCACGCCCAGTCTCAATTGCCCTCTCAGTGTGCCCTGGGGGCGGGGCTGGCATGGCAGGCCTGGGGATCAACCGCTGAGCAACATGGCTGGCCCTAACAAACATTTGTAAATAGGAGGACAACTATCTTCATGAAGCAGAGCATTTTTCTAGAATTTGTTTTGAAGAAATGAGCTGAATGTAACAAAACCTAGGATTGATGGCTCATCTCATGGTGATCTCATACTCAGTTTGGGTTTTTTTTGTTTGATTTAATTTAATTTTGCAGAGTGAAAACAAAAATACCACAAACAAAAACAGAAACAGTGTAACATACAATAGATATATTACAAATTTTCAAAACAAGAATGGCAAATTAATAATGGTGGTTATATTACCTATATTTATCATCAAATCTGTTGCTCAGATTAACAGATACAGTTATGCAAGATTGTACAAACAACTGAATATTAATGCTTGCTTTTAATAAGCCATAATTTTTCTTGTCTTTTTTACTTTTTAAAATTTATTTGAAAGAGAGTATAATAATAATTGATAAGACATTAGAAACAATACACATTTAGAAGACCAGGATGAGAGGTATTCAACCATGGGTTTTGTATTGCACATTGCTGTCCTTGATATAGTTGTTAGATTGCAGATATCAGTACGCAGAGTTAGTCAAAGTGAAAATCTAAATATTAACTATTTTTTAAAAAAACTGATGAAAATTATTATTACAATCATCTGCTCTTACAAATATTATTTGTGTATAGTGAGTTAGTTTCTAGGTTTATAAAGTAGAAAATTTGGAATTTTTTAGGCGTTGGCTAAATTATGCTATTTTTTCTTCCCTTGGAGCTTTAATTGATCTAATAAACTGAGAACTCAGCATGAACTGCCACCCTTATGAAACTATAGATACGCAGTTTACTTTTGAGAAACACATGACAGCAGTCCATTAATTATAGTATTTTAATCCTTCAACTGGAAGACATCTTATTTCATTTTTACTTAGAAATAGCAGAAAATTTTTTCCCAGCTCCCACTCAGATCAGCCTAAGGCAAGAGTGCAGTCACTGGGCAGGGACAACAAGCTGCTAGTAGAAAGTTGCTTCTGGGTCTTGACTCCCTCCCCCTGCATTCTAATGAGGTATGAATGGAACATGAGCTAAAGCTCACCTCTTCCTAGTCACCTGGATGTTATCAGTGAAGGGAGAGAAGACCCACAGCAGTTAGAGGCTGGTGTGAATATGCTGGATAGAATGAGTCCCTCAGGAAAGTCACACTAGGGCAGAGCAGGGGAAGGACAGAGTTCTTCATGGTAGCTACTTTCCAGAGCTCTTAATTTGTACTGCTTAAATGAAAATGCCTGCTAGGGATTCAAAGGCTATAATGCATAACCTTAAAGCTAGACTTGGACATCCCAAACCAATTGATCAGATATGATGGGCAAGGGCAGGGCTTTGGAAAGGGACCCAATGACTTGTCGGGGCAGAGCTGAGTTCAGTGTAGAAGATTCTGAGGGAGGAAAATGGGAGAGAGAAAATGACAACTGAAGTCAAGGAGACTTGATCAATTGAAAGACCATGGGAAACAAATGCAAGGTCTTCAGGCTGGACAGATATTGGAGTTTGTAGATTCAAGTTGGATAATAATTTCACTATGGAGTCATCCACTGCTGGGAAGCCTCCATCTGGCCAGCTGGTTCCACAGTGCATTCCATATGGAATAAATCTTCTTGGCTTGACACTCACTTCCAGATCAAAAGACATTTCTAAATATAGCCTTTCTTTAAAGCTGATGCTTGATGAATAAACACAGTAGGCAAGAAGGCCACAAACCTACTTGATAGCACATTGTCTCAGCACAGAAACCCATTTCCTGCTTCTGTCAAGGCCAAGAGGTACAGGCCATCCTAAGGGAAGGTAAAGTACAGAGCCCATGCCAGTACTTTTTATGGCTGAGATAAGCTCAGACAGTACATATAGTCTGGCCCTATTCCTGTGGCCCAGCAGATGTGTCTGCTCCAGCTGCCGGGAGGAAAAAGGAAGACGGCAGACACAAGAACAATGGTCCAGTTAGGCAGCCAAGAGGAAGGAGTGGACCACAGCCATCCGTGCAAACTTCGACCAACCCTCTTATCTCAAAATCTTGCATCCTCAATATACTCACTTCTGAGATGTCAGTTGCTCGAGAAATGATTTATTAATTTCTGACACAATACCAAAGCACAGAATTCAAAACTAGGGACGAACACGTTAGTGAATATGTTCTTTAGGTCAGCCTTTGTGCTCAGTGCTTTTTGATCATCTGTTTCTCACATCATCTATTCCAATCTCATCTGTTCCACACCATGACCTTATGAAGCAGTTAATATCACCACCCTTCTACCTGATGAAATAACTGAGTGGGTGAGAATGGTCTTGGGTTATAGGATGGCCGAGTTTGTGGAGATCCAAATATTTGTCTTGATGTCATGGAGGGTCTGAGGGCAATAACACATCCTACTAAATAATGACAGAGGCTGAGAAGGAAAGTCAGCCCTAGAGCCTTCTTAAGGGTGGTAAACTGGCTCGATGGGCTCGGACACCTCAGGAAGCTAGACCAAGAGAATGCCCACACTACCAACCTGTTCCACCAGCCCAAGTATTGCCGCCTACATGGGGCATGTTGTCTGGGTCCTCCTTCCCGTGCTTGGGGGAGCTCACGTCTTCATCGCTATCTCTGTTGATTGTTATCTGAAAATGGAGATGGAGACAATATCACTGTCCTGTGACTGACACCAGGAACTGCGAGAGAGAAATGGATTTTTTTCCTGTAAATCCTTATCTCATAACTTCAGGTCATAGGACATGATAAATGCTGTTTCTATCTGACAAAAAATGTTATTAGATTTAATAGCCATTTAGTTGGGGAAGAGATAAATTATGTTTTGAAGGATTTTTTAAAGGAGCTGGGTTGGGTTTCAGCTTCAGAATTTTCTTGTATGGTACATGTTATGACTCTTTATATATACAAGCATGAGCTTAGGAAAAAAAAAAAAAACCCTGGGAAAACAGATTTCACCAGTCAGACATTTTCTCAGTGGTTTTTTTTTTTTTTTTTTTTTAAATCACCCTTAGCTGATCCAGTAGAATCAGTAAATATACACTCACTCATTTTATTTTCAAAGAAATCCTATTACTTTAAGAAATGACATTTTATATAAAATATATAGAAAACAAAAATAGAATACACAGGCATATGTAGTTTAGTGACAGATTTACATTCTATATGCACATAGTAAAAAATGCTCATTTATTTTTTAGACCAACTCCAATATTATTGTGATATTCCATAGAGCTCCTAAAGTATCTTTATTTTAAAATTGGACTTACGCAAATCAAATGGCATACATGGTAGTTTAGCCCTCCCCATTAGAACCTGTCCCTGTTTCCAAAGTTCTTTCATTCATTTTTCAAACAACACAGCCAAATACACACACACACACACACACACACACACACACACACACACACACACGCATGCACCAAGGTGAGGAATCACGTGTAGAACAGTTCCATTAAAATTGTCGACTGCTCACCACTTTTGGAATGTCCATTGCCATTCCTCCCAGCACCGACACACTGTGACTCAGTGACTCCAAATCTGGTAAATAGGGTAAGTGGAGTTTTACTTAAAACTAGGTTTTAAGACTAGTTTAGACTAGTTTTCTTATAAGGATTTTGACTTTTCTATAAGCCAGTTCTAAAAGAAAAATTCCAAAAAATGGTCTGAACTGTGACAGTTTTTTTGAAGAACTATTCTGAGTACCAACTTTCACTTGGTGGTGTATCTGTATGTATACTGATATATTCCTTAAAAATAAGTAAAAGAAATTTGGGAAGAGTGTGAGAAAACAAATTCCTATGTGTCTAGTAACTTAACTTCAATTATCTTCTTTAGATGTTTCACATAGTCCAGTTAGTCTGCTATAGAAGAAGAACATTTCAAGAAGAACTACACTAGAATTATATCATAAGACTACCAATAGCCTCCTTAGTTATGTCCAAAATCATCTCTGACAGCCATCAGGGAGACAAAAAACAGGATATAAATTTCTGGACAGAAAGAGCTGTTGTTTGCAACTTCTATGTCTAATCAGGCTATCTGCTGGCAAACGGAGCTGCCCACAACTGCCTCATCCCAACCCCAAACAGGAGCCTCAGATATTTCAAAATTAGCAAATTCTCAAAGCAAAACAAGTCAGCCAAAATGTTGTTTTCAAGAAACATATGCTGTAAAATTCCAGGGTTATTTAATTAAACACAAGGGATCTAAAGGGTTTAGTTAGCTAATTTTGCCATTTTATATATGTTACTGTTCTCACTAAAGGAAATATGTTTCTATAAATGCACAAGTGTATTAAATCTCCTAAGGGAGTCTTAAAACCATTTTAGGGCATCTCTTCCAAGAACTAACAATGATTCATAAGAAGAAGTTGGGCATGGTGGTGCACACCTGTAATTCTAGCACTTGAGAGGTTGAGGCAGGAGGATGACCATGAGTGTTAGAACAGCCTGGGATACATAGTGAGTTTAAGATCAGTCCGAATTACATAGCAAGATCTTGTCTTAAACCAAAAGAGAATAAATGAATCATAAAAACTACAAGACAAGAAGCTTTGTACAGTTCAAGCTTGAATGAAAGCTGGAATGGACACCAGAAAAGGCTTGCCACTTGAAGAAGTTTGTTTCCAGGAGAGAGAGATGCATGTAAAGCAGCCACTGGTCATGCAGAAAGCTGAAAAGCTGCTGTCTGCTTTAAAGCATGAGTTGAGAAGCTGTGGGAATGTATTTCCTTTGGGGGCTGGTTTCATTCAGGAAAAGCTCAACAACAACAAAATCATTTTAATGACTGCAATACACATTACTGGATTCACTTAAAAATATGAAAACTTTTTTCAGATCATAAAATAACATCGCCCTAAAAAAAAATAATAAAAAAAAATAGCATCACCCTTTACCACTTTTGACTGAGCCTGATACACACTTTACAGCCCTTGACATGTCTCTCACGGTAGATACATCGACTTCCTTTTCGGTAAGTGTGCCATAATCCTGAGAATCATTATTCTCTTACGCACTAAAGTGGAAAAAACACGGACCTTGTAAATTGCAATTCATAAAAATGTTCCACAGTAAAGCAACCCGAAGCCAGCACAGGGAAAGGACATGACTCACAGAAGCCCTATAATTCTGGGCAAAACATATATATTTTAAGCTCCTGCTTGAGCTCATCATTTTAAAAAATCAGTAAAATGATATAAATAGTTAGAATGTAATTCTGGGAGAAAAGTTAGCTCTGGGAGGTATGACTTCCATTTTCCAGCTTGAGTCTAGGCGTGGCTCAGTAAACATTTCTAGCAGCCTCCCCAGTATCCTTTCCCTCTTTTAAACAGAAATCGGATGGACCATGATTGGGTGGAATTAAGCACAGAAATCCTATTTCTCCTTTGCCAGTGATTTAGGAAATGCATGTGACCTGAGATGCCAGAGAAATCTGCCAAGGTTTTGTGGATAGATCCCTCACTGTGCCCTAGAGTCTATGGGACAGCCCTTCTGAGCCTTGGCCTATATAAAGCTGATTGAATGGCTATCCAAAATAATACTACAGGGTTCCAAAACCCATCACAAGAAGCTTGACTTTCCTTGCTTTCTTTACTTAGCATGCCTTATTCTCTTTCTTTTTTAAATTAAAAAAATGAAGTTTTTGAAATTTGGAATATAGAATGTAGGATGGTGGAGTCATAAGGTTGTTTCATAGGTTAAGAAGCCACATATACAAACAAATTTTTAAAGGAAACCAAATGTTATCATTGTGTGTAGGTGAGTGTCATGAACAAATGTTATCAGCCCATACATTATTGGCATGGCTATAGAAATGCCCCCTCTCGCTGCCAGACCACGAGTGTATACAGTGGCCTAAACAGTCACGTGAAACAAATGCTAATGCGATGTCAAGACAGCAAGGGCACTGCAGGCTGTCAGGGCTTTATGATCCTTCCTTTTCTACTTTTGCCTCTTACTTTAAGAGCCTTTAATGGTTGATATTCAAAATTAGAGGAAATTAATATGCAGTCAGTAGAACTCCATAGGCAAGGAAACAATTAGCCACGCAGATGCTTTGGTCTTGCTATACATAAGGTGGCCCTGGCAGCAGACATTTAATGCTATGCGTTGGTATTATTATTATTACCACCATTATTACTGTTAAAGCTAAATGGGCTTTCATGGCATTTCCTGGACAGATGACTTCGGTCTTATTTTTAAGTTTTGTGCTTTCTCCAAAACAGAAAACCAAGTTGGCTGGGTTTTTTTGTTTTGTTTTGTCTTTTTGAGACAGGGCTTCATTACGTAGTTCAAGCCAGCCTTGAACTCACTTTGTAGCCAAGGCTGGGCTTGAACTCATGATCCTCCTGCCTTAGCTACACCAAGGCTGAGATTAAAGGCATGTCTGACTTGTCGGTTTTTAAAGCAAATATTTTCTCTGTGTCAACAGACTCCTCTGAGGAGTTAAGGGTAGCTAGGAAAAGTAAGGGTGGGTCAAAAAGCCATTTGTTCTCTGTCCTGAGAAGAAGCAGTAAAATTCCCTGGGTTTTTATATGACCTAGGTTCTAAAAATTCTTGGAAGCACCCAACACAACTATGTGTAAAAGCATTCAATATAGGGAATTCTTTTCTGAAAACAGGGATGCTGACAACCAGTGTGGGACAGGTCAATACTCCATGGTCCCTGTTGGGGAATACTTCCAGGATCAACCCTGGTACCTGGCTTCCCATCCTCATTTCTAATAAAGTCACACTCTGTTGCTAGTCATTGTTTCTTCCAGCTGTGCTTCCCATTATTCTTGATTCACTGTCTCTGATGACAAAAATGTTTATGAAACTTTTATCTACTGATGTTTACCTGAGTTTCCCTAACCACTTCCTCAACATACCTGGAGTCCTCGTGAAATGTGTGGTAAGTCCGGAGACAACAATCTTTCATTGTTTCCCACAGCTCTAAACAGTCACAACATACCTTCTGACAGTCACGGTGGGTCAGAGTTAGCAACCAGAATACAAAATAATGGCATAAGGAAAGTCAACAGAAGAAGCAGCAATCTGCTCTGCACATGCCAGGCTGAGAAGAACATGGCTCTGCTCAGTAGCTGAAAGTATGACAAAAATTAATATACAGGGGAGGGTAAGAGAAAAGGAAGAGGATTTATGAAAGAAAAATTCTGTACTATGTACATGTAATTATTCCCTAAGACAACTGTGAACTACATTAGCTGTAACCATTTATAAATAAAATAAAAAGTTGAAAAAATATGATAATACACTACTTAAAGAAATTAATACATAGTCAGAGAGGGAGTGGGTCCTTGAGGAAGTCAGCACAAAAAGTAAAGACATCAGAATTCTGGCTGGAGGTGCATCTGAGCATCTAAAGAAGACTGGGCCTCATGAGGAAGAAGATGCAATGGCCAGGCTTGCTTACCTCCCTAAGGATAAACAGCAACTTGAGATTATACTGCAATGAGCCACCTGGGCCAGGAAGTTCAGACAGGCATCAGTCACCAGGTATGTGACCAGAGCATCTGGACTCATCCATTCCCCAAAATGCCTTTGTCTTTTCCCTAAAGAAATGACTCATACCCCACTGGATTAATATTAGATAAGTGACTAACAATCTTATAGATTGATTATAATTTGAACCATGTATAAATTACCCCTGAAAAAGAGCTTCTCAGTGGCAGCCCCATTTAAGAGCCCTTTTTTCCCCCATGTATTTAGTACAGGGTCTACAGGGTCTCACTACGTAGATTGGACTCATAGTGATCCTCCTGTTTTCAGCCTCCCAAGTGCGGGGATTACAGGCATGCACCACCACGCCCAGTTTCAGTTGTCACTCAGCGTACCCTGGGGGCGAGGCCGGCATTGCTTGTGGTGCTGGGGATCAAACCCCACCTGCTATGCTCTGCCTAAGCAGGCACTTTAGTCTGCTGAGCTATCTGGTCGGCCAGTTAAGAGCCCTCTTAAAATGCAGGAGGTGTTCTCTCCTTCTTTCCTGTAAAACTCTCCTAACTTATTCCTTTCATCTGCAGCTTCATTCCTTGATGTTGTAGAACCATGAATTTGGCACTTTTGGCATCTAACAGATCAGAACTCATATTTTGCCTGTATCAAGAGCATTCTGTTATTTTGTGCTTTTATGCTTAATATGTAAAGGAAACTTCTAGAATGATACATTGGCAAAAATGGCTCAAGCCAACATTTGGAGCACTAGCAAAAGTTACACATCAAGTAACTGGAATGTGCACTTTTGTTATAGTTCATTTATGGGTATATGTAAGTGTATACTATATACCTATACATATACACATTTATAAAGAAGGTTTTTCAGTGGTAAAATAACATTGCAATGAATCAGTACTCTGGGATATGTAAAAGATGTGGCTAGGTATATACTCTGGGATCTATTGGAGGAGTGAGAAAACATCCAGAAGGCAGGTGCTCTTCTGCCAGTCCTGGTGCAGCAGAGAAACTCATAAGTGTAATGAGTAAAGGACTGTGTCAAGGCACTGCCACTGGGGCCATGCTGAAGCCAGGGAATGGCTGCAGCGGTGTATACATCACCCAGAATATGTAGAAGCATATAACAACTATTCTCACATTGGAAGCCAGAACTACGAAGTAGAAGAAAAGAATGTTATTAAATCTTGCTTAGTGAAACATTCTTTAGATCTTAGATTGTGAAGGCTCTCACTAGAAAAGCCGACACAAATTTAGAACATCAAATACCAGTGGGCAAAGCTTCCTAATTAAACTTAGAACACAGTTAATGAAACAAATTTATGTCATGTATCAATGATAATTGAACTACACAGTAATTAGAAACAAACCACTGGTGTAATGACTGTAATTAATTAAGGGTTCATATAATCAAACATAGCTGGGTTGGTCATCTCCTTTGTGTTAGTTCTCAAGTTTCTTTTAACAGTGTGAATCGATCAGGCTTACATTTATACCCTTAATTTCTTTCTTCTAAATAGACCAAAGCCCTGGATGCCATGCCAGTAAGTTCCCACCTCTGACTCCTGGGGTTCTCTTTCTTCTCCCTATAACTCATCTACTTGTTACCTTCTGTGCCCATCCCAGGATTCCTTCCATATCACTAGTCATTTCTAGCTTGAAAACTGTTTATATCTATGTATGACATGGTTCAAAAAATATAAAATATGAAGCACCATTCAAATATATGACACATAAAAGACATATTATGAAAGGAAATTTTTTTTGTCTTTCTAAGACAGGCATTATGCTGTTCAGGCTGGCACTGAGATCACTTTGTAGCCTAGGCTGGTCTTGCAATGATCCTCTTCCTCAGCCTTCCAACTTCTGGAATTACAGGCACGTGTCATCATGCTTGACTGAAACACTCTTGACTTACCCTACCCATCCAATGGGTAGGTTATAGGGTTAATGACTTTGATCACAGAAGAACATTCAAGATTAGTCAGAAAGAGGCATAAGGAAGTCTGTTAGGCAGAATTTTAAAAGAGAACACACTTAGAATAATATGGACCCTAAGGAGAAATATTGTGGCCTGGATCTTGGGGTATCTTTGTGATTGCAGGATGCATGTTCCCACTTTCTACCAGGTAACCCATCTGGTGTGCTATGTTAGAATGCAAATCACTTACATGTGTTCGAAGCTCACATGTGCTGCCTGCTTTACAGTAGGTATTCTTGTGGATATGGTTTGGTAAGAAGGAGCACAATTTATAGGCAAAAGGTACAGGCCCAGAGCCCAGCTTATAAGATCTTATCTTTAAGATCTTAGGATTTTAAAAATTATTAGTAATTTTTCTGAACTTCCTAGAAGGGTAAAAGATCAAGTTACTTTTTCATCCTGAAGCTGCAGTCTTCCTGAAAAGTATAATTTTAAAATTACTATTTGCAAAAAATAAAATAAAATTACTATTTTCTTTATCTCCTCTCTACCTCTCTTTATTTCTTCCATGTACTTTAAGATGATGACTGAAAAGAGCCCACTAAATTTGATATGGAGGTTACACTGCTTATGACTCTGTAGAGGGGAAGAGGAGATGGAAGCATGGACCTGAGGCAAGACAGAAAAAATGAGTACAGGTAGAAAGATTTACAAGATGAATTATAATTTTAGAACTGTACTTTAAAAAAAAAAAACATAGCTTCAGGACACAATGTTATTTAAAGTTACAGTGCTTTTACCTTTCTAGGAAACTCACTCCAGAAAACAGAACAGAACATGACAGGACAGGACAGACAAAATCAAACCCTAACCCTGTAAATCGGGCTGGTGTTTTTCACCCATAAACTTAGCCTGCACTTTTCCTCCCCCAGAACTCCACCTGGAGGAAGCAGCACAAGTGAGCAGCCAGCACATCTCCGAACTTCAAACACATGCAGTGGTTTGCCAGTGGCCTGGCAGACGGCAGGAATACATCCTGGATCACTCAACTCGAGGACAACCCTAAGACCACATATAACAAGCCAATCCTAGACCATAATGCACCTCTCTTGAATGCCCACATTCTATTTTCTCTGTGTGTGTACTTCTTTAGTTCTGTCTAATAAACCTCTGGATGCTTCCCACTGACTTGTTCTGAAAATTATTTTTCTGTGATATAAGTCTTGAACTTACAGCTCATGCTGAGTGGATGAAATGAGAGGTAGTAAGCAGAGCTCTGGAAGTAGAGTGAACATATGTAGATGACAATTTTTAAGAGGATTTGTTATGAAAAAGGGATGAGAATTATAAAGAGACTTGATTTGTGGGGGTTGGGAACATATTATATGTGTGTATTACATTTTATATGCTGATGGGAAGAATCCAGAGGGAGAGAGAATGAAGTCAGGAAAAGGAGTCAATGTACAGAGCAAAGCTCCTGAGGATGAGGGGGGGAGGAAGAGGAAGAGGGAGAAGTAGGGGAGGAGGGGGATTGGGGGGAGGAGGTGGCAGTGGCACAGGCCTCTGAGAGGAGGAGAGTGGCTAACATGAAGGGGTGCCCTTCTGATAACTTTTTTTTAAATACAACATTACAGTATTGTCTGAGAACTTGGGAGTGAGCAGGTTTGAAGAATGTGAGGACTATATGAAAGTCTTTATAGAAATTAGGCTTAAGAGATATTTTCATCTCAAAACACTAAATTTCCAAACATTCTTTTAAACCAAAGTTGTATGAATCATGACCATCTGTTTAGAGATTATTAAGTACTAAATGTGCTGGGTGTGCACAAGGCAAGGAAGCTAATCAGTGGATTATATAGTTACAGTTGGGACAAGCTGCAAGGATCAGAACCTGAGGAGAGTCAAATTGCAAATGATAGGTACAAAACACTCAATCTCAGTGGCCACCAGCAGAGATGCTTTCCTTCCTCTGGGCTCTCCCAGCATTCCGTCCATCTGCAAATGTCCTATGGGCTACAATAGCTCCTCAATCTGTGTATGCTTTATCTACCTGCTAGCCTGTAGGCTCAGTAAGGTATCCACCCAGAGTTCATAGCTATGTAGTACTAAATGTAGTGTTTCTTTCTGGTTTTCTTTTTGTACTAGGGCCTCTTGTACAGTAGGGAAGTGCTATACCACTAAACTAATCCCCAGTTCTAAATGCTACCGCTGAAAATGACTATTTAAATTTAAGAGGAAATTATTTGGTTTGTACAAATTGGTTTTATTCAACCAACTTGCTAAGGAAGACTGTCATGGCATAGAGTGAGGTATCTTTGCAAAAACAAAGGGCCTCCAGAAACAGCAACAACAACAAAAGGGTGAGCTGTGCTTGGGAGGAACATGTTCCTTGCGTGGGTTTCCTAGCTACTTTATTTTACAAGTTTAAGAGAGCCCTTAGGTAGCCCAACAAAGAAAATTCAAGGAAATGAAACAACTCCCTCCCTTTGCTCCTATTCTTCTTAGATACAAAAGACAGATAATTATCTAAAGTGTTTCTCAATATGAACAAAATGGAAAAGTGACCTTTGAGTTTGTGACAGAGTCTATTCATGTCAGTGCTTTCAGCGGAACAGGCCTAGGGGATGCTCACAGGAGCCAACTTCTGCTCTCCCTCAAGTTACATACCCCATAAATACAGAGGCATAGTTTCACAGGCAGCCAGAGTGCATGGATCAGTCACCCCGAGGGAGCGCTAACTCTCCTGCTGGGAGACTTATATAAACCAAGATGCAGCAAATGCTTTTAGGGATACTCCCTTTGCTCAATAAACATAAATGCTTTCAACCTTAAAGATGACTAGACTGAGAAGGAAAAGAGATCAATCTGGCAATCATTCAGAGTGTTGGTAGATTAACTGAAATATATAGGATATCAAATTCAATGATTTAAAAATCATATGTTCACAATTTAAAAGGCTCATTTTCTAGCTTTTTTACCCTTTAAAATATACTATGAGAGCTTTATCTAATGATTTGGCTACTTTAGCCAAACTGAGGCTTTTGTCTCATCTCTGAGTTATTTGTATTCAAAATAGAAAATGCAATACATTTAAAAGTCTGCACCATTTTGCCATCTTTTTTGGAAAGAGGCCTTTTATGAAAGTGGCATTTCTAATTTGTTGTATCAAAGTACTAGTATAATTGCTTGACTCTACTTAAACAGAAAAGCAACCCAAAAAAGGACAAGATAAACAGAATTGCAGGTAGAAGAGAAGGTTAGGAAATCTGAATATTTTCCTACCCAGCTCACACTTCTGACAAATACTGGGTTTACAACAGCTTGCTAAAATTGAACAGTACACTTTTTCTTTTTGTTCTATTCCTTCAATACTGTATACAGTATGTACAGTTGGTGGTAGTGATTGAGCCCCAGGCCTTGCACAGGGCCAAGTAAGTGCTCTACCACTGAGTCACACGCCAGACCCACATGAGACTAAAACATCATGGGCTCTGCCTCAGTGACAGAGAGTGAGAGGCAACGGAGTTATGTGGTTGTAGGCAGGATATGGACAACAGGGCTGAGATATTTTCTGGGAGAAACTGCACTAGAGTGAGTACCTGGAGTAAAATTCTAATAAAACAATTTACTCTTTAAAAGTTATGGAAGAAAACAAAACTAAAATATTAATTCTATGAAGCACAATTAATTTCCAAAGCATTTAGAGACACATTAGTTTTTTAAAAAAATGACAATGTTTGTCTTGAGAGTATTCCATTTTGAAATCTCTCTAGAAATGTGTTCCACGCAGCATGTGGGGAATCTGGAGCGCTGACCCTCCTGGGTGTACTAGCTCAGCTTTTTGGCAAAGAGCTACGGTGTTTGCTTACTGGTCAGAGGCTCACTGCTGTGTTGCTGGCGTTAGTCTTCAGATGACTGCTCTGCTCTTAATTCATTAAAGGCAGCAATTGTCATTCATCTCAGGACTATGGGGATGATGTTTCCCCTGGCAACCACAGTACTGAAGGTGGCAAAACAGCCATGCTAATCTACATTTATACGGGCTGGTGTTCTAGAACGCCAAGTGGTGTTCTTTGCAAACAAGACTTTTATTTAAAAAACAGTACATAGGAGAAGTGGAGAAACATTTTCTGGGTATGCATATGCTTTATGCAGTCCTATGTACTCAGTTTATAGTTCCAAAAACACCAAAGGGATCCATAAAACAACCTTCAAAATAAAATAAAATAAAAACAAGTGAAAGTCATATGAGTAATAACCAGTTGATCATTCATCCTGCTAAGCCTGGGACAGTCCCAGTTAATGCCTTGTGGTCTCAGTGTAATTATAAACACCATTTTTAAGTTTTATAAGTAGATTTATATGATTATCCTGTAGTAACTGAATATGTAGACAAAACCCAGCACCTTAGAGTAATTAATTATGTCATTTCAGAATTATACCATTGAATTAGACTGTTCTTTGGCAGCAGAAATCAAGGGCAATACTGGGGGACATACATTGTCCATTTGATAGAGGGAAGCACACGTTTGCTTATAAAAATATTTTTATTCCAAGCCTCTATAAGAGCAATTGTTTGAACACAGAATCTTTGAATTTTGAAATTCTGAATTTTGTTTCAAATTCACAGATAAACTTTATGCCTCTACTTCTTCTAAGAACAAAATAGAAAATGTTCAGTTTTATAAAGCACTTGTCTAGGTGCTAGGCTAAGGTAGGCTGGATAGCTGTGGCCACTCAGGCCCAAAGGCTCCACAGCCTCCAATGAAGAGTGTCACTGGTACCACTCTCTCTCTTTGTACTCCTCTTACCTTAGGGACAAGTCCCTTACCTTGTATTCTAGCAGCTGTACCCCAGGGCTACTCCCTACTGTATGAGCCTGTGCTTGGTTCTCATCCTTCCTTTTGATTTCAGGAAGCTTTTGGGTGATCCTGAAACTCTCTAAACTGCATTCTCAGCCACAGTCAGGGATCACACTCCTGACTCTCTATTTTGCTTGTGTTCTGAACAGTAAGAGCAGGTACCAAGAACTTTTCCTCATTGAGTAGTTGGCACCTAGTATTGTACAATGCCTGCTGTACGGTGGAAACTCAACAAATAATTGTTAAATGAATAAATAACAAATGAGTGTTGTAGCTTCCTTCCCATTGACTGTAGCTGGGTTCCCTTCCAAGTGCCACTTTCACTCCGGCTCTTTCCATGATTAGGGCTTGGGGATCTGCTGTTGTTCTAACATGCTAGTTTTGGATGAGTTAACACAAGTATAAAGCCAGGAAAGTTGGTGTGTCTCCAGCAGCACAGCTGCCCAGGGTTTACAGGGTGGGTCTGCATTGTGAGTGGGGTAAAAATTCACACAACACCTAACTGCCAAGCGTTGGGGAGGGTGACCCAAAGACAGCAGTCTGATCCCTACTCCCCCACGCCCAACTGGTCTGCCCTTTTGGCAACCCATCTTTCTGGTGGGAGAGTCTTTTTCTAATTTTATACAAAGCTCATATGTGATGGACAAGAACCTATTGGAGATAACATTCCCACAAAACTGAATATGAACGAGTTTTTGGCAAGTACAGCATTTAAGGTACTAGCAGTTAGGAAGAAATGAATCTATGCTCACCTTTTCTGTTGCTTACTATAGGTAATACCCAGTATCCTTCTCCTATACATTCATATAGACTGCATCAGAATTTAAAGGCTAGAATTTTAGTATAATAGCTGACTAATTTAGATGTTTCCTATTGTGCATTATAGTAAAGCATGCTTTTTTCCTTGGAAAGATTTTGCTGAGGATTTACTCCTATGAGCCTCTAATCTACATGTGAAATCAAGGCTTGTTTACCTGAGGAAAAACAAGTATAGAAAAGTGGTTTGCCTTGCTTACATGCACTTCTCTAAGATAATCAAAAATATATTCTATCTAGTCTAAATATGTGACTGCTCTTGAAAAATATCTTTTAACATGGTTAAGAGCACAGGCAGTGGAACCAGTTTGTGTAGGTCCAAATCTTGCTTCTAGATACTTATAGCTGAGTAAGATAACCCTTGGATAAGGCAGAATAATGATTTCATCTACCAGACAGGTCACAGGGGTTAAATGGATAACTAGAATAGTGCTAAGCCATATGAAGTACTTTATGTGTAGCTATTAATATTACTATTTTTTCCAGGAGTATAAAACATTCTACTTAATAGAGAACACTTATTTTTCAGTAGTGATATGCCAGGTATCATGTTATATTAGCACTGGGATGTCAATCAGGGGATTTTCTGAAATTTTAGTTGTACAGAATTCTACACTTTGTTCAACTCTTCTAACAACATTCATGACCCCCTCTCATATGGGACCTTGCTCAGGAAGTCCAGTGTTGCTGCAAGGATTATAAGTATGAAAGCAATGTGTCCTCACCACCTCAGGGCTCTCTATGGATTGCGGTTGCTCCTGTCATACCTCTGGCTTCTGGAATGGAAGCCTCGCCACTTCGGAACTCCTGAAAGCATATTTGCTTTTAGCTGTAAAAAGATGTGGCGCAAGAGGGCTTTAGAACATTTCCAGCCACTTGATTGCTTTAAACAAGATTCAAGAGAAGCAGATATCCTAAAAAAGGAAATGAATTTGCTGAAGTGTTAAGGAAAAGGGAGTTTTTTGGTCTGCATGTTCCACTCTAGGATTTTTACTTCCATCTTTTACTTGTTTGTTTGTCAAAAAAGTATTTTGATAGCTATTATCAGCTGTGAATTAACGCTTTTTTCTGTATGTATCTGAAAGAAAAAAAATTTTGTTTCCAACAATAAAAAGAAAAGACTGTGGACCCCAGTAACAATGACAATTTTGCCTCTTACCAAAGTTTCATATAGATGTTTCCTGGTTTGTATGTGTACATCTGCTCAACAGAACTGAAATTATTCTTTCACTCATTCACTTGAGTATTACAGATGAGTCCCTACCATGAGTTTGTGCCATGCACAAAGATAGTGTGAGCCCCTATCCATGATCCCCACTCTTGTGTTTATGGTCCACACACCTTACATACTCTATTTCTAACATAATTCTCCATGGGAGGCACTTTATTTCTACTTAGCAGCGAAGGAAGCTAAGGTATAGAGAAGTAAAGCAACTTACTCACTGTCACACAGCCAACTGATCAAGCTCAGACTCAAATCCCAGTTCATCTCAGCCCAATCAATAGTCAGGTCTAGCAGTTTCTTTATACTATTATGTTAGACTGGATTTTCACAATATATATATATATTTTTAACACAGGGTCTTGCTATGTTGTTGAGGCCTCAGTTTCTGGAGTGTTAGAGTTACAGGCATGCACCACTATGTCTGGTTTGTGATTTTTTTTTTTTTAAACGGGGGATTGAACTCAGGACCTTGCACTTTGCCATGTGTCTTTGAAGGTTATAGAATTCAACATTTTAGAAAGTATACCAAGTTTTAAGAAAGTAAGGCATATGTATGATAAGCAACACTTCTTTTCTTTCTAATACATATCAGACTTATAGAAAGCAATGCATATCAGTAAATAGGACACTGGTTCAAAGGGCTAGCATAACTTTTGGAAGCTTAACAAAATACTGTATTGTTATACAGTCTGAACCAGCTATGTAAAAGACAATGTTGTGCACGAACTGTAGACTGATTGCCTTACTTGGTGACTCAAATCTGGCAATATAACTTCTGGGATTCTACTTGTTCATCTGTAAAATGGGACCATAACTATCTATCATGTAAAGAGCTACAAAGAGTAAAGGGAGGACAGTACACAGAAAGCTTGGAAAGGTTTCTTTCCTTTCCCCCACATATGACAAGCCAAGATTTACTCTTTCTTTCTTTCTTTCTTTCTTTCTTTCTTTCTTTCTTTCTTTCTTTCTTTCTTTCTTTCTTTCTTTTTGTGGAACCAGGGATTGAACTTAGGCCCTTGTGCTTGCCAGGGAAGCACTTATTCCACTGAGCCATCTCCCCGGCCCAAGCCAAGATTTTCAAGCAATGGTAATAAAGCACATCTCTGTTTAGTATTTACAAAGAAAAAATATTTCTAGTGAAAATGCTCCAGAGCATAATGATCACTGACTTTGACGTCTCACTTGTGGTAAAACCTGGGACACAATGAGGATGTTTTAATCTTTTAGATTTATTGATACACTTTTTGGATGATTTGGTTTTAGAGTGACTAAGGAAGGGTCTGAATAATCCCTAACTGCAACTAATTTTCCATTTATGCAAATTAGGTAAGGATAAACATTAACACAGAGAATACATGTACACTAAATCCTCCACTTAAGAACTAGTTTCATCCAGGAGAATGTTCTGAAGTCTGACAAAGTGAGTCTTGCACACTTCTGACAAAAAATATATACTGTGAAGCCTAAAAAATCCAAATGTGAGGTCTATTCTTATCTGTGCAGATTTGCAGCTCAAATGTTCATAAGCTGGGCAATTACTGTACAAAGAAGATTATCCTAAAGACACTTCTATTTGAAAGAAACTTCGATTTGAAAAAAATTTTAAAAGTAGACTTATTTGAAATGGTTGCCCTATGGATAAACATATTTATTTCATACGTTCACTTAACTAGTGTTTCCTGAGTGTCCAGCAAGCTCAGGGCAATGTGCTGGTACTGGGTGTACTGCTATGACCAACACAGGAAAGCTTTCTCCATTCACATCCTGTTGTGAAGATGAATGTGGAATCAGTTACATTATTTACTGATAAATAATTACAGTACCACTATGGTTTTTAGGGCTGACTAACTAAAGCATAAGCTTATCAAGAAACTAGCCCTAGATACTATCAAAGAGGAGAAAATACTAAGAAGGCATGTCTCAGAGAGTGCACAGTTAACAGAGAAGTGCTTTCCCAAAAGAATAAAAAATTCCTTTGCACTGTATCAGTCTTCTCCCAAGTAGATGTCTTCAGATTTCCTGAGTCTGATTACTGCTAATTATGATGCTAAAATAGAGATTCCTTTTTTTAGCCTTGGGGAAAAAATCCTATTTACTTAAGTTTTGGAAACTCAACACTGCATTATTTGTGTGCTTCAGATATTTTAAGATTTTTTTTTTTTTTTCCTGCTAGTAATCATGTCCTCTTTCCTCATGAAGAATAGTTTTTAGCTCTGAAATAGTTCTCTTGACATTACAGTATTTTGTAGGTGGGCATTATTTCCTCAGAAAAGTAAACAAGGGAATAAAAATAAGGTGACTCAAAGGATGAGGAAGTATGTTTTTCTAGGGAACAAAAGATTATTTCACAGTATATCAAAGACTTAACTGTGAACTTTCCTGAATGTAAACACTGTTCAAATGGGAAAAGGAATTTCATCTATGTCTATAAAAGGTCTCAAACAATAGCTCTTGCTGGAAGCTACATTTGGTAGTCAGTAAAAAATCTTTTGTTCAAATACTGTACTTTGCCTACAGATCTACAAAAAATTTATCATTAGAGGACATACACAATTATTTTTGCTTTCATTAATGCAACAACAGCATATAGGTCAGAATACTGCTAACGGCAAGTACTGTAAATTTTAAGTAGCATTATTCATGTTTAAACTCTTCAGAAGAAAAGTGCTTAAAGGGATAGTTTCAAACATAAGGCCAATGCTCTGGCTAGTGCAAGAGTTTAAAACTTACAGGTAGTAGATTTTTTAAAACAAATTTTGTTATGGTCACAGAAAGGAATATTAACATTTTAAATGGAAAGGAATGACATCAATTAAATAAAATAAATATTTTTGCATGTGCAAGTTTTATCCTAGATAAATTTCCTAGTTATGATAAATTTAAAATTCATGTTAGTAAAAATAATATATTTAATATTTATTATGGAAATGTCAAAGGTATCTCCTCACTCATCTGCAGATTCTGCTGACATTTTATTTTTATTTATTTAATTTTTAATTTTAGTACGGGGTCTATAGGGTCTCTGACATTTTATTATCACTATTTTCTGCCCAAATCCCAACAGCAGTGGGTCCCTAGGGGTCTTGTGTCACTGAAGAAGGGCTGTTCATTTCTAGGAAATGACCTGTGAAGAGTGAAAAGACAGGGTCAGAGGGTGTTGAGATTTTATTTTTGGTTTTCTATTTTCAAATATTGAATATTAAATTGAAATGAGATGTTCTCCAGGTCCCTAGAGGGTAGGGTGAGAGAATGGGAAAGACAAGAGGGGACAGGCAGGGCTTCTGTGCCTCAGAGACCCGCTTCTGTGTGACGCGCCTTTTGTGCCTCCACTGCCATGGATGTGAGTGATGTTGACCCCTGAGATCACAAGGGACACTGAAAGTTGAGGGAACATTCACATAGTCAGATCCTCAGAGCTCCTGGGACAGAGGAAGTCTCAGAGGAGCTCCGTAACAACTTACTCCACATAGAAAACGGTCTCATGTTCAGAGAAGGTAGGGCATTCCCTGGAGACTCCTTAAGCCTTGATGGGTCCAGCACTTCTGGGAAAGGAGCCCCAGGGCTTAGGTTCTTGAAAAAGACTGAGCTGAGGAAACATGGGGTTCAGGCTCAAAGAAAAGTAAGGATGAATTTCCAGATTCTCCTTCCTAGTTTCCCTTACTTAAAGAAAGGACAAGTTTTAAAAAATGCAGGGCTGCCTTTTCAAATACTGGTCCCAGTTCTGCTAGTCAATGCATAATTTCAAGTAAGTCACCAAATTTTTTTGGCACTCAGTCTCCTCATCAGGGATTCATGATCTCTGACATTCTAAAGTTGGTGAGAGGGGGCCTGACTGCTTAAACAAAGCAATCAGGATCAGGTTGCTGTGGTTCGATCCCCAGAACTCAAGCCAGCCAAACCTGCCCTGAAGGTATACTGAGCCAGCACCCGCCCCCCCAAAAAAAATCCTTCTGCCCTGCCCTTATCAGACCCAAAAACTACAACTCTTGTTGCATAGATCTTGCTTTATCTTGGTCTTAACCATTCAGCAGAAAAGTATAAAAATGAAGTATAAGAAGTAAAGCCATGCTGTTATGTTGAGCTGTAGGGGACTCAGGTCAACAATTTCTGACATTGCCAGTGAAGCTGAAGACCCAATACT
>NW_004524698.1:1417975-1432532 GCF_000260255.1 Octodon degus
ATAGTTACATTCCCTTAATGAATAGAGGGATTTGTTGTAATAGTGTTTGTAAATAGGATATCATGTCCGCATCTTGTACAGCAAATAACCACTAGGAAGAGAGTATGCAATGTGTTAATTATTGAAACTATCCTACCAGTTTGGTTTGAAACTGTCTCATTGCTATTTGTTTCTCAATAAAATTATGGAATAAAAATAAAATAAAATAAAATCTGGAAAGCTGATAAATGCCAGGAGAATTTGGCATTTATTGGCAGTTTTGAAGGTAATTCTGTATCAAATGTCAAAGAAAAGACAGATGCATAATATTAAATACAGAAACAATAGGTGTGTATGGTCTATATTGAGATTATAATGGTGTCAATATAATAAAATGGGAAAAAGTCTCAAGAAGTAAAACAACTATGTGTAACAAGAGGTACATAAAGCATCTTCTAGGACTCCTGGCTTCAATAAAGCAGATGGAATACATAAAAGAAAATAAAGTTGGTGAGAATACCAAATACTTAACTGAGTATTAATATTTTGCATGCAGTGAAATATGTTCTATGCAAGAATCATCTTACCTATTTTTACAGCTACTCTTTCAAGTCTTAACACTTCCACTTTATCAGAAGAGATTGAGGCTTTAGAAGTGACCTGTGTTACCCTCAGTTCCATCCTCGTAACTAGTACAGAGTGGAGCCAGGGCTCAAAGGCTTGCTCTGTCCAGTTCTAGAGTTGGTTCTTTTATGAGTTATGCTATACTGTTTTCATTCCACAATTTTTACAATAAGCAAATATGAATCATGTTTTTAAAAATGAGTCATTGGCTTGACACTGGAAAAATAAACTAAATACAAGTCACAGCTTTGCTCAGCATAGGAAAGGAAGTTTGGCTCCTTAGCTTTTGTCTTCTATAGCTTCCTTCCTACCATCTGGCAGGCAGGGATCTGACTGCACAAGGACCAGGGAATTCAGGGGCTGTAATTTACAAGTGGACAGAATGCTGTGTATCAAACGTGCACTAGGCTCACTGGTACTTCTTGCTTTGGTGAAGTGAGCCACCAGGCATGTGCCTTACCTCCCCTGGGGAGACCTGGGAGGCTTTCCTCCTTCACATTGCCTTTGTGGGCTTTTCCCTGGGAGGTGTGATCATATTAGGTCTCCTACAGATACTGCTCTAGAAAAGGGATGGGAAGCCCTGCTTTGACCTGAAGGTTTGTGTTTTCCTTTCTTTCTATTTTTCCTGCACTGAGGGTAACAGATGACTGATTCATTTAAAAAAGAAAGAATACAAATATGTTAACACTTTTGTCCCATTTGTCTTATCTTGAGTTTAAAGTTTTCTTGGTTTGGAAGCCCCAGAAGCTATGAGGCCAGGAATTTAGTTCAGTAGTACAGTGCCTGTCTGACAAACATGAGTCTTGAGTTCTACTCATGTATTCAAAAGGAGGAGGAGGAGGAGGAAGAGGGGAAGGAGGAGAAGGAGGAGGAGAGGTTATAATCGGTAAGATATTCCTAGGTCCTACCCTACTAGCATCTGAGATTTTCAAAATGTCAGATTGCCTATCACAAAAAGTTTATTCAGCAGCTTTAAAACTACCCTCAAGAAAATCCCAGGACTCACTGGCTTCACCTCTGAATTCTACTTAACATTAAAGAATTAACAGTTATTCACAAATGCTTCCCAAAAAAAATTGAAAAGGAGAGAACACTTCTCAAGTGATTCTATGAAGCTGGTTCTACTCCAATACCTAAAGCAGAAAAAGACATTATGCGAAAGACTAATATTTTTTAGTGCAAAATAACAGTAAACTGGATCCACATTTATATGTATTAAAATCAAGATTCCATATTATGACCTAGTAGGCATTATTCCAGGAATGACAGGTTGGCTTAACACATAAAAATCAATTAATATAGTAAACTGCATTAATAGAATGAAGTGAGAAAATATAATATTAATAAACACATAAAAAGCATATGACAAAAATCAGCATTCCTTCATGATAAAAACACTCAACAAACTAGGCTGATGGAACCTTCATTAACCTGATATCCATAAAAAAAACCCTCCACATATAATATTGAGTGAATATTTTTCCCATTGATGAATAAGATAAGAATGTTCACGCACATCCATTCAACATTTACTAAAGAAACTATCAAATTATCCAAGGAAGTTAGACAAGAAAGTGACATAAAATGTATCTGGAAAGGAAATAAAAAGCAAACTATTTGTATATTCAGAGAGCATTGTGTTGTATACATAAAAAAATCTTTAAAAAGTTCATTAAAAGTGATTAGAACAAGTTCACCAATGTTTCTGGATATAATATCAATTTTAAAAATGTATTTCTATACAATAGCAAGGAACAATCTAAAAATGAAATTAAGAAAACAATTTCATTTATAATAGTATCAATATAGAATAAAGTACTGCAAAATATCTACACTATAAAACTATAAAATATTCCTTTTTTGGTGGACAAGGTTCTAGTATATAGCTCAAGTTAGCTTTGAACTCACTATGTAGCAGAGACTGGCCCCAAACTTCCAGTGACCCTCCTGCCTCAGCCCCCTGAGTGCTGGGATTACAGGCATGTGCCGCCATGCCCATATTTTTTTCTTTCTTTTTGGAGACAGGGTCTTGCTGCGTAGTTCAGGCTGGCCTTGAACTCAATATGCTACTCAGGCTGGCCTCAACTCATGGCAATCTTTCCGCCTCAGCTTCCAAGGTTTTCTGCCATGTCTGGCCTCCCTTTAACATATTCTTTTTTTTTTAAAGACCTTTATTAACAGGTGCTTGCAGTTTGTTAGACTTTTTTGAAAAAATCAAGTTGTAAACTTTTATTACAAATTAAAAATGAAGTTCTTAAAAATCTCAACTTGACCAGATATGAAACAATTTAAAAACCTTTAAAGGTGTATTGAGAAAAACCAGGCTTTTTTAAAAAACACATTTGTCATTACCAAAAAGAGACGTTTTTAGGTAAAAATAATAAAAACCCCATGCTGTATAGATAATGCAGATAGTTCTATTATCTGGTCAATGGGCAAAAAGCAAGCACTTCAGGTCTTCAGTTCCAATCTTTTGTTCATTTCTTATTGCTGGAATTTCCTATTCGTTTCTTTCTTGCTGGATGACTAAACTGGATGATGGTAGAGATGTTAAGCCGGCATTTACTCAGCCCCGCCCTGCTCAGCCTCGGGAGCTAACGAATTCTCAGCTGGTGGATCGGCTGCTTTTGTCTCTCTGCCATCTTGTGGTTTAGGGTTTTCTGGGTGTCTGCGTCGGTAATTGAAGTTGCGACGGTACCGAGGTTGAGATGGCTGCTGACCTTGGGTCTCATCTCCTTGATTTTCCTTATGTCCTTCATTGCCATCCTCTCTAGGCTGTCTTTGGCGAGGAGGGCCCCTGCGGAATCATGGTCTATAACCTCGATCCATATTCTATCTCACTTGTCTACCTCGTTCTCCTGCACCCTAGCTGTCAGCACCCTCCATCACTTCTCCTTGCACAGGAGGTTGGAATACTGTGGTCGACGCCCATAGGGTCTCCGCATGTAGTAAGGTGGGAACCTTCGCCTGCGGTAGGGCCGGCGTGGCTGGGCCTGGCCTTCGGGAGCGCCCTCCATCCCTCGTTCTTTTTCCCCACTCTCACTATTCTGGTAATTCTGCTGGTAATTGCGTGGAAGACCCCTACGACGTGGATAGCTTCTGTAATGGTTCCAGTCTGCTGCATATTTACCTCCTTCAACTGGAGCTCCACCAGGGCCTGTGACATTTGCTGTCTCTGCACCCTTTTCTCCTTCAGCAACATCAAACTCCGCAGTCTCTCCATCTCCTACACTGCGAAGGTACTTCCTGGGGTTATTCTTCTTTATGGCAGTCTGGTGTACAAATACATCTTCCTTGGTGTCATTCCTGTTGACGAAGCCATAGCCGTTTCTTACATTAAACCGTTTTACTGTTCCCAAAACTTTCGTTGTGATGATCTTTTCGTCCGGCCGGCAGGTGCCACCGATGTGAGGCCGCAGCTCCCTGCGCGGCTGCCGGGGGTGCCGGAGCCGGGCTTGGTGTTGGCAGCGCTGAGGGTGGGGGCGGCGGGCTGCTGCTGAGTCCTGGCCTCGCTGCTCATGGTTGCGGTGATGGTGGCTGGGGCCGGCTCCCCCGGGTGTGTGATGGTAACTAGGCCTGCTGCAGCGGAGGGGCTGCTCAGGGTTCTCTGAGGTCTGCTCTCCGCTCCTGCTACCGATCGAACTCCCTTTAACATATTCTTGAAGAAATTAAAGAAAATCTAGATCGCTAATCAGGAGACTTAATATTGTTTAGGTAGCAATATTCTCTAAACTGCTATAAAGATTTAATGTAATTGCTATCATTATCCCAGCTGGCATCTATGTAGAACTTGACTAGCTGATCATAAAATTCATATCTTTTAAAAAGGAAAACAAATCTAGGGGATTCTTACTTTCTGATTTTAAAATTTACCACAAAGCAAAAGTAATATAATAATCAAGACAATATGTTATCAGAGTTTTTTGTATACTAACTCCTATCAGATGAATAGCTTGCAAATGTTTTCCTCTTGTTTTGACAACAGAACAGTAACAAGACAACCCAACTGAAAAAGGGGCAATAATTTAAAGAAATATTTTTCCACAGATGAATAATGGGCAATGAAAACATGAAAAGATGTTCCATACCATTAGCTATGAGACAAGTACAAATCAAAACCTCAATGACACACCATAGCAATGACACATGGGTGCATCAGGATGCCTGTTATAAAGTCAGACAAAAAAAATTAGCAAAGATGTAAAACAATTGGAATCTTCATACACCACTAAGAACATAAAATAATGTAGCTGTTTTGTGGAGTAGTTCGGCAGTTGCCTCAAGGGATAAATATCCAGTTGCCACATGACCCAGCCCTTCCACCTCCAGGTATAAACTCCAGATAACTGAAAGCATATGTTGAACTGCATGCACATGCTCATAGCAGCATTCTCCATGATAGTTTAATTAATGGTAGACACAACCATATGTCAATGAACAGAGGAATAGATGTGGAACACCCATACAATAGAGTACTATTTAGAAAGAAAATGGTAGTGTTAATGCATGTTGTAACATGGATTAACCTTGAAAATATTATACTAAGTGAACCAAGTGAGACATGAAAACCACATTGTAAGTTTCATTTATGTGAAATTCATAAAGACAAAGCAGTGAGTAGCTGTCTGGGGCTGAAGGAAAGGAGAGAATAAGGAACAATTGCTTAATAGGTTCAGAGTTTCTTCTTGGAGTGATAAAATGTTCTGGAATTAGATCAATTGTGATGGTAAGATAACCATGCATTACTATGTTCTAAATGGGTAAACTGTATCTCAATAACTTCATTTATTAAATCTTTAATACCAATCATTACTGACATTAATAAGCAGTTTAAAATTCAAGTCAATGATAATTTGCTAAGTGTACTATGTATCAATGTCTTCAAAAAGTAAGTATTCAAATTAATTGGAACCCTTGAATGGAGGAATAAGACAAGTGTGCAAGTGATTTGAGTAGGTTTTAATAAGTATCATACAAACATGAAGATGGTGATACCAGGGGAGATAGCATTTGGGATGGTCTCTGATTTAGGATGGGCTGGAGCGGGCTGCATTGGGGATGCGGATGGTTTCACCTTGGCTATGGCAAAGGTGAGTGAGGCCTAGCAGGCTAGTGCATGCTGTGACCCTGCATGCTAGGAAAACAATTCCACCATTTCTGTAGGTTTCTGATCAAGAATGGCATGTTTAGAGCTACTATCTATGGGAACTAGATTCAGTAGTTTACGTAGGGTAGGTTAGAAGACAAAGACTCTAAGCCCCACAAACTTCCCTTGCTAACCCAGAGAAAGATATTCTAATGTTCAGGTTAAATTACTTTTCTCTCTAATCAAAATGACTAGTGTCTCAGTTACTCTTCTCTCATTGCTGGGACAAAATACCCAACATCCAAACTTAAGGAAGGAAATGTTTATTTAGCTCACAGTTTGTGGAGGTTTCAGTCCATACTCAGCTGGCTCCAGGGCAGAGAGGCACATGGCAAAGAGCAGCAGTTCATGGTGGTGGCAAAGAGCAGCAGTTCATAGAGCAAAGAGTAAAGGGAGGGCCATTCTGGAATGTGGGGCTCTGTGGCTTTCCCTCAAAGCAAAGTCTCTCACCCTTGTAGTTCTGAGGCTGCAAAGAGTAGAGACCTTTTGTGATGTCCGCAGGCCATCTTTTCCACTCTCTTGTTCCTTCCTGGCAATGGAGATCCTCTCAGCTGTCTTTGTATTTCACAGCTTTATTGGAGCTTCTTTTCTGGCCAAACTCACAACATTTTAAACCATCTTGCTGGGTTCTTTGCTCTTGATTCTCAACATAATTTCTTTTGCCAGATTAACCAGTCTGCCATGCATAATCTTAGTCTTGGACAAAGTCTCTGAATTCAGATGTTGGGTAGAACACACTGTAAATGTCTAGTAAGACCCTTGGTTCAGTTCTGCTACCTCTTTGCTGATTTTTTTGTCTAGTTGATCTCTCTTTGATAGGTGTTAAGGTCCCCTGTTAAATCTGTGTCAATAGGGTCAGCCAAATAGCTCAGCAGATTAAAACACCTGCAAACAGGCGCAGGGGCCAGGGGTTCAATCCCCAGGCCAGCCGTTCTGGCCCTGCTGCCAGGCGCACTAAAATGGTGATTAAGACTGGATGTGGTGGCGTGTGCCAGTAATCCCAGCTCTTGAGAGGCTGTAAACAGGTGGATCACTACAAGTCTGACCTAGTAGTGAGACCCTAAACACCTTGTAGATCCTTCCTTAAAAAAAAAAAAAAAAAAAAAAAAAAGAAAGAAAGAAAAGAAAAATAACCCTGTTATTTTCATATTTGGTGCATAAATATTTATTATTTTCATCTCTTCCTCTTGAAGTTTTCCCCTAACAAGTATGTAGTGACCCTCTTTATCTCATTTGATCATTCTTTATTTGAAGTTCATACTATCTGTGAATGGAATAGCTCCCCCAGCTTTTTTCTGAGACTTTGTCTAAGACTGATGCACATGGAATACTGTTTTCTATCCTTTGACTTTCAGCCTATGAGTTTCATTTTGAGTTTCATTTTGAGTCAAATGTGCATACAACATATTGTTGGATTTTATTTTTTGATCCACTTTGCCAATCTATTTCTCTCAATTGGTGAATTGAGGCCATTTCAATTTCAGGTGACTATAACTGATACACCACACACACACACACACACACACACACACACACACACACACACACACACGTGCTTATCTTTGTCATGTTGTCTTTCTGCTGTTTGTTCTCTACTTTCCCCTGTGTTTAATTGCTTGCCCTGTTTGGTTTCTATTGTTGTTCCTGGAGTTGTGGTCATTTTGATGCCTTTCTAGAATGTCTTTTAATACTCTTTGTGGATTGGTTTTGCAGTCATGAATTTCTTTGGTTGTTCTTTGTCATGGAAGTATTTTATTTCTACATTAATTTTGAAAGAGCTTTGTAGGGTACATCAATATAGTTTAAATTTGTTTTCTTTTAGGACTTGAAATACTTCACTGCAAGCTCTTCTTGACTTGATGGTTTGTGTTGAGAAATCTGCTGTAATTATGATAGGCTTTCCTTTTCATCTTATGTGTTTCTTTTCATTAACAGCTTTTAATATGTTGTTCTTGTGCTGAATTTCTGGGATCTTGATTATTGTATGTCTGGATATAGATTATTTTGGTTGATGCTAATTAGAGTTCTATATGCCTTATTTGTCTGTATGGCAGATTCTTTCCTTATGTTTGGAAAGTTTTCAGCTATTCTGCAAGTCATCTTTTTATGTCATTTGTGCTCACTCCTCCTTTTTCATTAACACCCATCAGCCTCATGTTGTTCATCTTTGCATCATCTTGCAGCTGTTGAATTATTTGCTGGTTCCTTGTTATTTTTAAGAGATCTTTCCCTCTTGGTAGCTGCAACTATGTCCTCAAGATCTGAAAGTCTATCTTTATTTTCATACAAATGGTTTTTCCAGCTTTTAATTGAATTTTTAATTTCCTGGATATCTCCTTGAATCTGTTTCATGCATTCTATTTCTTTGCTATATTGTTCATTCAAGGTCTCTATCATTTTTCTATGCTCCTCTTTTTATCAGTGTCTTCTTTAGATATACTCAGCAATTCTTTCATTACGTGTATCATTTCTTTTTTAAACCAGAGAGACTTTTTCTGATCTGATTTTCTCTATACCCATCTGGAGTTGTTTCTTTACATCAGTTGCTATCATTT
Organism: Octodon degus; assembly: GCF_000260255.1. Taxonomy (NCBI): domain Eukaryota; kingdom Metazoa; phylum Chordata; class Mammalia; order Rodentia; family Octodontidae; genus Octodon; species Octodon degus. The sequence continues at coordinate 1,426,280 of NW_004524698.1, forward strand.
CAGAGATTTCAGGTATGTGATTTCCAGTTCTATGCTATTGTCTCCTGCATTTGTTCTGGGTGGGCTAGGGGCCTGAGACTGCATTTTGCTCTTCCCTCTTCTCATTTTTTATTTCAGAAAGAACTCTTTGATTTTGATTTCCCTGATAATCCTTGTGAAATTTTGACCATCAGTGCCACTCTAGGAAGAGCCTGTTCTTCAGGAATATCTTCTGTGTGTTTGGGATTCTTGGCTTGTATGTGTCCTGTGATCCTGCCTTCCCAGTTAACTGAGAATGAGATGTTGGTTTTTGATTCTTTTTTTTTTAACCTGGGATTGAATTTAGGACCTTGTGTTTGCCAGGCAGAAACCTATGCCACTGAACTATAACTGGCCCTCAGTTTGGCACTATCCTCTGTTGTTAGGTGTATGGGTATGGTAAGATTATTACCCTAGTGCTTCCTAATATTGTTATCCAAGTGAGAACAAGTGGTTAAAACAGATATGATATCCTAGCTATAGTAGCACAATTAACAATAATAACAATAGCAAGCAAAATTTAGAAATTGACAATCTTTTGCTAACTACTGGTTTTGTACCATAGGAACAAAATTTATAGTTATATAACAGAACAAATCATAAATTGAAAGTTTACATGCAAAGTATTTCCCCTTGTTAGAGTGGATTTACTCTGTGTTCCAATGGCCAGATCAGTTGCCCCGTTCCAGGTGCTTTACCTTATGTAGGGTATTGGGCCTGGGATGAGGATTCTTCTGGCCAAGCTAGTTACCCAGAGTCTTGAGCATTTCTGTGCCAGTTTCTGTCCCTTGGCTCAGGGAAATGGGCTAGGTATCTGGATTCCTCCAGCCAAGCAGTTTACCAGTTCCAAGCACCTCCATGCTGGTCCCCTACATCTGTTTATTCTAATCTACATATGTTATGGGCAAAATAACAGCCTCTCCATAAGAGTTATTATACATACTTAACAACTTCCTCAAATTTTTAAATTTAGTTCAATAGGTTTTGGTGAATTTTAAAATTTAATTTAGTTCCCTGTATTCTATAATCTTTCTCACAGGTAATGCCAAGCGCACCTGCAACAAGCGAGACATAAATTCTAGGCTAAGGAGACAAATCAAAGTAAGAGTGGCATCAGGGCAGGTGAGGCCAGGGAGGGGAGGATGCTCTCTTGGAACAGGCTGGAGCACAGAAAGCTTAGGGAGACAGCCGCACTCTACCCTGAAGGGTGAGCCCCAGATGGATGTGGGAGCAGTCCTGGCAGAGCACAATGTGAATGAAAGCAAGTTGACTTAGAGTGCATATTTAAGGACCAAGTAGACAGTGTTCTTAGCTTTGTATTTCTCATTCTTTTTATGACCACCGGATTCTGCTTTGTCATTTATAAAATGCAGAAAAAATAAAGGATAAGTTTGAGTCATTTTTAGGAAAATTGATGTACCTTGAGACCACAATGTTAAGTGAAGTACATCAAACACATAAGCTTAAGAATCACAGAGTTCCTCTTACAAGAAAAATCCAGTATACAGTATAAAATTCAAAACAAAAGACAGACCATAGAAAATAGCAAGATGGATCATGGGTACACAGAAAGGGAACTAAGACAGAGGGAAGATATAGGGAGGGGAAGGAAATCATATTTTAAAAAAGAAGAGAAGTAGAGATGATTTATGAAGTGGTGTAGATATGTATGAAGTCCCTCGGAGTGATGTGATCATCAGGCACTATAAATATGTATACAAATATATATTATTTACAGGATATGCAGAGATGTCAATGTATACAAGGAGGGCATGGAAGTAGAAAAAAGAATTAAGAAACATCATGTACATGTACCAGCTCCCACAGGATGAACGTAATCATTATGTACTGAAAACAGGTACCAATCTTTTTTGAAAAGCTCACTTTGGCAACACATAAAACTGCAAAATTAAAAAAAAAAAAAAAAAAAGAAAATGCAACAAAAAGCAACACTCTGGGCCAGATTATGTTTTTTTCCTCCAACAATTAATACAGTTCTGTTGTTTATTATTGTGATCTCAGCAGTATTTAATAGTATATTTGACATACCTTGGGACTAAGGAACAATTTTTATCTCTTTATGCTTTGGAAGTTTTTTAGATATTTATGTTTATTTCCCTCCCTTTGTTTTTCCTCTGATACAGTGTATATCTAGATATACCCCCAAAGTCCTCATTGAGGGCTTTTGGAGGAGACTGATTGGATTATGAGGGTCAAATTCCTCAATTCCTTTACTGATAAGCCTATAGGCAAACATGACTGGAGGAGGTAGAGCCTGGTTGGAGGAAGTAGTCACTGAAGCGTGCCTGGAAGGATTTCTCTCCTTCCCCATTCCTTCCTTCATGCTCTGCTTTCTGCCCGCCATGCCATGTGCCACTCTCTTCTGTCATGCCACCCCTCTGCCTTGGTGCAAGTTGACTATGGATCAGAACCACTGCAAACTATGAGCCAAAAGAAATCTCTCCTCCTTAAGTTTTGTCAGAACTGTGTCTCAGCAACTGTGTTTTAGAGATGAGGTAGCAACTAAGATATCCCCTTTCCTTCCTGGTGACTTGAGTAGATTTCATTTTTTAAATTATCTTAAAGTAGATAACAGAGTAGAAGGTAGAGGTAGACTACCTATCTTTTTGGCTTTTGCATGAGAAGCCAGAGTTAGCAAATCTTTTTGGTGAAAAACCAGACAGTAAATGTTTTAAGCTTTATGAGACGTGTGGCCTTTGTTGCAACTAACTCAGCATTGCCCTAGCAGTGCGTAGGCAAAAGCAGGCAGTACTGTGTGGCTATGGATGTGTTCCAATAAAACTTTATTCATGGACACTGACATCTGAATTTCATACAATTTTCATATGTCACTTGATGCAGATCTTCTTTTGACTTTTTCAAGTGTTAGAAATATAAAAACAAATTTTAACTTGTGTATCCTGTGAAAACTGGTGGCATAGTTTGCCAGTTCCCAGTTTAAATATTGTAATGATTTCAGGGTAACTTAAAAGAGAGTGTAGAACACGAAAGCAAATTTAACAATATAGTAATTTAGGAAAGTTTAGAAGAGGGCCAGCGAGATAGCTCAGAGGTCTAAAGCGCCTGCTGAGACAAGCTTAGGCAAGTGTGCAGGGATGGCAGTTCGATCCCCAGCACCACATGCTGTACCAGCTCTGCTCTCAGGGTGGGCTGAGCTGGCCACAACAAAAGAGAGACAAGTTTAGAAGAGAATGGGACTTCATCTCCTGACCCTGCTTATACTTTGGTGAGAACAGCAGTTTAGAGGGAGCTGGAGTGCTCTGCCATTTTCCCCAGCTTGAAAAAGTATGACTTTAATGCCAAAATGTCAAATTAATGAGGTTTCATTTAAACACCTAGGCTTTGACCTTTTCTTGGAAATGAGAGGATGGACCTGCTTTTTCCCATGATAACAGCTAAGCAAGGCTATTCCTACATGGTCCACAACTTTCCATTCACCCGAGATCATCCTGCTGTCATCCCCCCACATAACCTGGACACAGCTCTAAGCATGCAGTCCAAAGCCCGCTGTGCAGGGAAAAAATCTGTGTTCTTCGCTGGGTATAGCCACCCACAAGGTTTTGGCTCTATTGAAACAATGTAATAAAGATGAATAAAATTTGCTCTTCTCAATTAGAGAAATTTAGGCTGAAGGTCTGGCTCTGTTCTTTATTAGCAGAGTGTTCCTGGGCAAATTGCTTAGCTCTATCCTCAGAATGGGAACAATGCTACACATACCAAACTGAGCAGTACAGGGTTGTTGTTTTCGTGTGTGTGTGTGTGTGTGTGTGTGTGTGTGTGTGTTACTGGGAATTGAACTCAGGACCTTGCACTTGCCAGGCAAGCACTTATTCTATCTCCTGGCCCCCTGAGCAGTACAATGATCAGACAAGAGAGTGTTTTGGAAGCAGCCAGAGCATACTAAACTGCCAAAAAACAAAAACAAAAGCAAATTCCCACTAGAATGGAGAAGTCCTTTTATTATGTCTATCTTTTGATTTTAGACCTTGTTTTCTACTCCCTTCACCTTACAGAAAAACAATGTAAGGCCCAGAAAGGTAAAGTGGCTGCTCAAAGTCACATACTAGTGGCATCACTGTGAAGAGGAACCTGCTTTCTTAATGCTTGACCTCAAAAATCGCTCTGTACCACACTACTTCACTAATACTTCCGAAATCTTTTCATAAATGCCCTTCCTTTCTCAGTCAAAAGATTTTCTAATGGAAATGACATTGACACAAGACTTCTGGCCAGCCAATTACAACTCCTAAATATAGTAAAGTGACAAGAATTTCTCAATAGTGGTTGAAGTTAAAATACTTCAGCTGAAATGTTCCTGTGCTAAGCTCACTGCCACCCTCATGTGGTCAGTAAAAATAACTGCAGGTAAATAAGAAAAGTGTACAATCTAAAATAGGTGCTTAAATATAGTAAGATGGGGAAGTGTCAAATACTATCATTAAGGGACCAGGGAGATAGCTCAGTGGAGTAAGCACTTGCCTAGCAAGTGCAAGGACCTGAGTTCAATCCCCACTTCTGCCAAAAAAAATACTATCATTATAATTTTATTTTTTAGGCCCTGGCCACTGCCTAGAGGGAAAATTATTTCATTTCTGACCAAATCTTTAATGAGGTTGCTAGATCATAATGGATGATCTTCTTAGGCTTTGTTCATAATATAAATACTTGTTATAATGTAGAAAAATATTCAGCATGTGTGGTGACTGTATTATCTAAGATTTTCATTGGTTTTCCTCCATACACACGACAGCAGATGACACAGCATTCTGGGTCTCTCTGAATGCCACCAGTATTTATAGGGCTAAGTGCTCCATCAGGGTAGAGTTAACCTGGTAGCTGCTCCAAAAAGTCTATTAAATGCACGTTGTAAGCACACACTGCTGGGAGCAACGTGGAGTATAGAGAATGTATCAGAGAGATGCTGATGAGTTGCACATGGTCAGGAGCTCTGCACATCCATTCAAGTGTGCAGTTAATTTAGCCAATTGGTTACATAGACGTTAGAACATTTCTTTTGCATTAATAGGTTAAACTACAACAACAGTGCCAAACCTCCAAATCACACATATATCAGCACAGAAAATCAGTGACAAAAGTAATGGGATTTAGGGGCCAGGGGTTCAATCCTTGGTCCTGCCGTGCTGGCCCTGCCCCCAGTGTGTACTGAGATGGCAATTGAGACTGGGCATGGTGGTGTTCACCAGTAATCCCAGCTCTTGGGAGGTGGATCACTATGAGTCCGAACTAGTAGTGAGATCCTGAACACCCTGTAGACCTTTCCTTAAAATTAAAAAAAAAAAAGTTACGGGATTTGCTTTATGCCTCAGAGGAAGAGAGTACTCACAATGATGGCAACAAGTCAGAAAGATGAAGGCACTTCTTGAAGGGTTGGCTAAATCTGGGCAGCAATATATTAAAATCTATTAAATGAAGTGAAAATCTATGAGGTTATAATAATCAAAACAAACAAAGGCAGGAAGGAGGGCACTTCATTACACAAGATGCCAACTAATTTATGTGGAAGGGATGATGGAATCATAACAATCATAATCTGGCAGCTATAGCAGTAATAATTGTTTCAAGGAAGAATTACCAATGGATGATAAAATTAATGGATGAATGTTTGGTGAAAGATGGTTACAAGTCTTGAAAGCCATGCCCTCTAAACACATGCATTTATTATAAAAGGAAGTAATAGTAACTTCACAGTGGAGAAATAGATCACCTTAACCAAAAATTCAGAATTTACATTACCAGTAATGGAACAATCGACATGGTGTGTTGTCCCAAATAGGATCCTTTGAGAAGAAGGCATTTTGTGATATTTCTGCCAAAGATGCACATACTGGCTCAAAAAAAAATACCAGGTGGACCCAAACTGAAGGATATTTTACAAAACTAATTTAGACTTTTCAAAAATGTCAAGGTCATGCAAGTCAGAGAGAGACCAGGAATTGCTCAAGTTGAAACACACCAAAAAAGACATGCTAAGAAAATAGACTATGGACCTCAATTGCTTCCTTTTGCTATTAGGATGTCTGAAATTTGAATAAGGTCTATGGATTAGACATTGATGCCACATCAAGTCATATTCCTGATTTTCAGGTCTGTTTTGAAGTTACATAGCAGAGTGTGCTTTTTTGGAGGGAATTCTGAAGGGTTTAGAGGTAGTGAGGCCTCAAATCTATACCCTACTTTCAGGAAAAAAAATTAT
>NW_004524698.1:1432652-1441059 GCF_000260255.1 Octodon degus
GGGGAAACAAAAAGTTCTTTTTAAATGTAATTAGATTTTGTGGGGAAAAAAGGTTAAGTTAATCATCTATTCCTTAGGACAGATATTATAAACAGAATTTTGAATTTGAATTTAAGGTTTTGATGATGGAATTGTTTTCCTATTATTTTTATCAGCAGATGGCCCTGGTAAACATTTTATGGTCCCTTCAAGCTTGCGGAAGATCAGAAGATACACTAAGAAACTCAAAAGTTGAAGAATGAAGACCTATTTCATAAAGGAAGTTCTACTACATCTTTAGAAAAACCATATTAATATATAAAGGCATTTATACATTGTATCTATACACACGTTCACGCATCCTTAAATTGGGCCTGGGTAGAAAGGACCTATATTCTGAATCATGAAGGAATGATTACTGTTTTACCTTCAGAGCAGACCACGCTCCCACCATCAAAAAATGGATATGCAGTAGGTTTTTAAGCTTCTAAATAATTGTGGGATATAAAAGAGGAGAAAAGATTATATTTTAAAATTAAGGGAGTCACATTGTGAGTATTACAATAATCACAACTGCTGACTGCCATGAGACAGTCCTTATACACTGCTGAAAGGTCTACTGGACAACCTAAACCAGAAAAGGACACATGTTCATTTTTCATCTTCTGTCACTGCCATGCTGGTGATGGCACCAAGGGCCTCGTGTGTGTAGGAAAGTGCTCGGCCACCGAGTCACACCCCAGTTCCATAACTTTGTTTCTGGTACGTTCGGGTTTTCTCTTTCTGGTAGTGACTTGTGTGTCAAGAGGAGGGCAGAGTAGTTGAGGGATGATGACTCATGAATGCAGCACTTTCCCCTTTGACGAGTACTAGGCTGATTTAAGCCTCAGATTTTTCTACTAAGCTCTATGGATGCTGCTCTTTACACCAACAGTGGGAACTGCAAACACTTGAACAGCCTAGTGTTCATCTCTTACATATCTAAAAGAAAACAAGAATGAAATCATCTAATATTATTAAGTCCTTTTTTTAAAGGAGAAACTCCACTAAATTCCATGGCTACCAATCTGTCAAGGAAGACCTGACAACTTCCAATCAGAATCCTGGCAACTGGGAAGTCTCATTCCAACACTGAAATAAGAGTATTTCTTTCTGCCCCTCCTACCCCTGCCCCAGGTAATCAGGAAAGCAAGTACATATTTCTCTAATTCCGTTGCAAAAATTAAATAGAAGATAAAACTAATGAATGCTAAATCACCATTGATTTACCTAATTACTATATGGTGTTTGCTAATGGTTATTTTTCATGAGTGTTATACTGACTTCAAAACAAAACTTATCTGATGGCAACCCTGGACTCTAAGAAGTCCTAATCTGCAGGAAGCATCCTCAGCTCTTACTTGGAGAGGGCTGGCTTTGTCAAAACCACCATTAAAAAAAATCACATCTTGTTTTTAAAACTTATTCAGTATTTCTTCTGAGATGTTTTCCCTCTCATCTCTTATGTCCTAATTGTGTGATTCAAGTGGAACTGATAAAACCCTCTCTTATCTTGAACTCTAGCAGTGCAGATATGACCTCAGTGTGACCAATTCGAGTATTCCACCCCTTTGGCTGCAGTTGTTCAAGGATGGGTATGTGACCTCACCAGCCTACTGCAGCCTTCTCGAGGTTCTGCTGAAGTTACAGGGAGAGGCATGACCCTTATGTGTCAGGAACCAGCTACGAGAACCATATATTTCCAACAGCTACTCGGGCTGCTTTGCCACTTGATAAAGAATGGCTCTGTGGGAAGAAAGCCCCCACAGAGAAAGGCAGAGCTACAGTAGGAGAGCAAATGGATCTCATGACATGTGTTGGCCCTGGATTTGAGCTGTGGTTTAGGTTCTGGGATTTCTCAGTTCTGTGACACAATAAACTCCCAATGAACCTCTTTTTGTAGCTTAAGTAAATGTGAGCTGAATTTTTGTTTCTTTCAGTGTTCTTGATAAATCCCAATTTTACATACCTTTCTTTTTTATGGAATATTTTAGCTATCATATTTTTTTTCAAAGTTTTATTGATAAACAGCAATGAGACAGTTTCAAATCAAATCGGAAGTACAGTTTCAACAAATAATACACTGCATATATTCTTCTTAGTGGTTAATTGCTGTACAAGATGCAGACTTGTGATCCTATTTACAAACACCATTAGAACAAATCATTCTATTCATTAAGAGAATGCAACTATATATCTATCCTAACCACTTTGAATACACAGATACAAAATGGACATTCATCAGTATACCCCATTTTTTCTAAGTTCCGTTATTGAATATTATAGGTGTGTAAACTCAGCAAAATATTCTAAAAGAGTCCAGTAGCCCATAATAGCATTGGGTCTTCTGTTTAACTGGCAATGTCAGAGATTATTGACCTGAGTCCCCCACAGCTCAACATAACAACATGGCTTTATTTCCTATATTTCGTCTTCATACTTTTCTACTGGATGGTTAAGACCAAGGTAAAGCAAGACCTATGCAACAAGAGTTGTAGCTTTTTGGTCTGAGAAGGTCAGTGTTACATACCTGTTTCCATAATAAATCTGGAACCACACAAATAATAGGTCCTCTGTTCAAAGGTACTGGAGAAAGGTAGGTTAACTAGCAGCTTAGCCCTCACATTCCAGTTGTCTCTCTGAAGTCCTAAATGACACATAATCTGGTTATATCATCAGCCAGGATTAGTATTTACACAAAGATCTTGTCCTCAGAGATCTACTAGAAGTCCATGGTGAACTAGTGCAAAGAACAAAGGATACAGACACTAGAAATTGGCTAGTTTTTTTTTTGTTGTTGTTGTTTGTTGTTTTTGTTTTTTACAATTAAAATAAACTTGGCAGCTACTGGATTATACAAAGTTAAAGAGGTTTTGTTACAGTGGGTATTTTTTAAGCTAACTGTTTAGCAGTTGTAATTTTGTCTATAAGAGGCTAAATTATACAGTGTTTCGAAAAACCTTGAATATGCATTTCTTATTAAAAATGGGTTCCGAGAACATGCCTGCTGAAATATGTGATAGTATGTGCTTTTAAGAATTGTTTTGTCCTGAGTATTTGGCTTGATCCCTTCTTCTCCTGGGCATCTAACAATTTATACAGCTTCAATCAAACTTCTGCAAGAAGGATCACTGTAACTCTCTCACTAGTTTAAGCACTGGTTCCTTACTTCAGTTACCTGCTGAATGCTGTTACCACGTACGTCACACTCAGTGTACTCAAAGTGCCTGAACTTTGTCACCTCTCCAGCTTCTGTGATTCCATCAACATTCTGCCACTTTGCCAGTATCCAAACTAGAAATGCCCCAGCCATCTGCCTCTATGTCCACACTCAGCATGTCTGTCTTCAACAACTTATACCAGGTTGTGTCCTCAGTCTTGAATTTTCCCTGCTTTTTCCCTCAGTCTTGAATTTTCCCTGGAGTTCTTTTCCAGGCTTGACATCTCTATAAGTCTACCTTCCTCAGAAAGCCTTCACTATTAAACTTTTCCTATTCAATGTGCTTCAGCAGCTTCCAATTATAGGGAATCTAAAATCCTCACTGAATAAGGGTTGGAGAGATAGCTCAGTGGCTTAAGCCCCTGCCTAACAAGCACAAAGTCTGTTTGATTGGTGGTACTGGTATTGAAAAAAAATGCATCTAAAATCCTCACTGAATTTTCACACTATCTGGTTTATCTTACTCACATCTGGCTCCTTATTGAGCTATTCCCTGGTGAAACTATTTGCTCTGGTTAAGCATGTCTTACCAGAGGCTAAAGGATACAGTGAAGACAGATCAGCGGTTGCTTAGGTGAGTGCCTTTAGTAAATGTGCGGCTCAGCAGGTCTGCAGGACCTCACCCTGTCTTCTTGAGCCCCCAGCCTTGTGATTCCTGTGGCTCCAGCCGCAGCCCCTCCCCGGCTTGGCTCTGGTGTGCACTGCCCTGTCTCTTTGGGTCAGTTGGTGTTGAACCTGTGTGTGCTCTCTGGGAGCTGCGCTTAGCTGTGGTATCACTGCTTCCATGGGAGCTTTACCCAGATCATCCCTGGCTCGGTGATGGTCCATGCTTGCGACACTTCTCTTTCTCTTAAAGGGAAGGCACTGTGCTCATTCTTACATCTATGCATCATGTTTTCTGGAATGCCCAGGACATCTCTCTCCTTTCAGCTACCCCAGTACATCCCTTTAAAAAGTCTAGGCTAGGGTGTGGGAGATAGCTCAGTACAATAAGTGTCTGCCTGGCAAGCACAAGTTCCTGAGTTCAATCCCCTGTACTGAAAAAAAAAAAAAAAAAAAAAAAAAAGTCTAGGCTAAGCTCCATCTCTTTTGCATGCAAGTTTCATCTGTATAGATACCTATCTTATAAACTATTCCAGCACAGAGCCCAATTTCTCCAGTTTAACATCAAACACGGTTTGCTGATGTTGCCTGAATATCAGGCTCATCTCCCAGGTATAGAGAATAAGAACCTTGAGAATAAAAACCATGTTTTATATTTCATATTTCAGTATCTCCCCATAGGGCCTCTCAGGGTTCACAGTAAATGCTTCATAGGAATTAGCTGGCTAAATGATTTTTAAAGGACTGAAATATCTATTGTTTGTTTATAAGCTCTGTAATTCAATAGATGACAACCTGCCAATGCCACAGCTTGTATTAGCATCACCTCCTTAGGAAACTGTAGTTCACTGACCTTCCTGAAACTAGGCCTACACAATAAACACTGCTGTTATATGGTTATAAATAAACCAGAAATATTGGGATGGTAGTAAACCCATAGAATTTTTTTAAGGAATTAAGATTTCAATGATAAAACCATTAAATTATAGATATGATGACAGGAAAACTTATTAACCACCAAAAAAGTATTTATGATGATAAAGATATAATTATATATTTTTATCTTTTTGGTGCTAGACATCAAACTGAGTGTCATGTGCATCTGGACAAGCTACCTCCCCAGCCACAAAACTGTATTTCAATCTGCACACATCAACTGCTAGCTGGGGTTTCCGGACGGCCACCTCATTAGCACAGTACAGAATCACTGGGATTGCATTTAAAAGTTTTCACGTTAAACTGGGCACACTGGTGTATACCTATAATCTCAGCTTGCTGAGAGTTTGAGGCAGGAAGTTTTCAAGTTTGAGCCCAGGCTGGGTTACTTGGTGGGGATATTCTGCCTCAAAATTTAAAATATATATAGTTGGGGATGTAGCTCAGTGTGGAATCTCTGGGTCTAACATGTTCACAATGGGACTGTAATTTGTATGTCTTTCCACCAGTGGCTCTGAACCACCAGTGGTAAATGCATGACTGTCTCATGGAGTGGCACAGGACAGTCATGCATGTACCACTAGTGGTTCAAGCCAGCAGGAATGTGTTAATTCCAAGGACAAGGAGGAAGAGGGTGTTCACATTATTTATACTCAATCACTGCTCAATGAATTCATTTTTTAAAAGCCACATATAAAAGGTACAGTTATTTCACAGGCTTACAAACATGGCTAAAATAAGAATGATACTTGACTAGTTAAAGTCAATGATCAGAAAAGTAGTTTGGAAAAGAAACACAACTTCGACATGAATGAGATACTAATTTTCTCATACACTGACTGGCCAGACTAGTTTTCAGCTTTGTGCTCCACTAGCTTCTGTTCTGCCTGTCAGTTAGGGAACTCACGCTGCTGTTCTAGAAACAGTGCACTTTTCTCTCTGGAAGCTAATGTCTTTAGCAGTTTCTCAATAGAAGAAGAGGATGTGGGTGGCTCAGTTGTTGGGCTACAGGTCACAGAGGAAATGTCTGAACCATGTTCTGCCTGAAAAGTGAGCAGTAATTCTCAGGGGAGGGCTCATTCCCATATGTCTTATCTTCCTACCAACAAATTCTGCAGAGATTAAGTGAAATCACATCTAGAAAATAACTTTAACCCTGTCAGGCCTTATGTCTTGCTATGGGGTAGACATCTGATATTCCTAAAATTCATTTTGAAATTTAACTGCCATTGTGACAGTATTAAGAGATTAAGAGATGAGACATCTGAGAAGTGACTGGGTTCTGAGAGCTCCACCCTCCCGGGTAACATCAATGCTGTCATAGAAGGATGAAGTCAGCCTCCCCCATCTCCTTGACACTCTGCTTTGGCCCTGTGAACACTGCAAAACCTTCCAGGGCCTTGATGTTGGAATTCCAAGCTTCCAAAGCAGTAAAGCAATATGTTTCTGTGTTTGGTAAACTGCCCAGTCTGTTGTGTTCTGTTGTAGGAGCACAAAAAGACTAAAATACGCCTCTTTAATCACTTGTATGATACTTGAGTGAACATGACTTATGTATAGTATGATAAGGAGAACAAATGTTAGTTTTTCTGACATCACATTTCTCTAAGCGATGTACATACATAAAGCTAGAATAAATACTTGCGGCTCTTCTACCTTCAATTTCCCAAAGCTGAATTCACTGCTGATTACAATATAAAAATGTTTTTATTATGTATTTTTAACTTGGGTTTTATTTGGACACGTTTGCAGTACACAATGATTATATTCCCCGTGGGGAGTAGGTACAGGTACAGAACACACTGAAATTGTTCTATGTCTCCTCTCCTATCCCTCCATCCTGTGTTCCCCTTCCCCTTGTGAAGGATCCATCTCTTTGTTTCCTACTATTTCTCTTTTTGTATTTTAAAGAGAAAAAATAAAAAGAACAATAAAATAGGGTTTCAGAAAAAGTTAGTAGAAAGGGCCAGCAAAGTAGATTAAAGCACCTGCAAGCAGGCACAGGGGCCGGGGGTTTGAGCCCCCAGCCTGCCATGCCGGCCCCATCCCTAGGGTGCGCTGAGAGGGCAATTGAGACTATGCGTGCAATAGTTAAGCTTATGTGACCAGTTTATTTTCTTAATATTATGATATCACCTGTAATCCCAGCTCTTGGGAGGCTGTAAACAGGCGGATCACTATGAGTCCGACCTAGTAGTGAGACCCTGAACACACTGTAGACCCTTCCCTAAAATATAGAAAAATAAATAAATAAATAAACAAAAAAGTTAGTAGAAGAGTTACAATAAATAATACAATGAATGTTGTTGTCTTGTAGTGGCCATTCAGAGTACAAGGTATAGGCATGATAGCTTGTCCACATAGTGTTGGCACAAATCTTTCTTTTCAATGAAGAGAAACTAGCTGTATAACTATCTTAACTATCTTGTGTAAAACACATATGCTTTTCTTTTTCCCTTTCCCCCATTACAGTTGTGATTTTTTTATATAATGGAGGACTACTCAGCCATAACGAAGGCTACACTGGAGACCTTTCTAGGTAAATGGATGCAAATCAAGACCATACTCCTAAGTGAAATAAATCAGACCCGCATGTGTAAACATCATATTGTCTCACCAGTGTGAGAAATTGAATGAGTAAATAAGATCCAAAATGTACAACAGATATTGTCAATTGGGAAAAAACAGTTCAAAAGAAAAGACAAACTATTGTCTCTTTTATTTTGCTCTTTAATTTGTTTATACTTTGACTTTCTCATATAAGAGAAATCATGCAATAGTTTTTCTTTTAAATCTATATTCCTTAGACTGAGGGTAAAGATTGCTGGATAGGCACAAGGTGTGAAAAAATTTCTGGGAAGTTAATTAGGAACCATGCAAACATTCATAACCTTGTTATCAGTACACATGTAGGTATGTTCTTCCCATATCTCTTGTAGAAGCATATGAGCATATGGCTATAGGGGAATAAATGAAATGTATTTAAAAGTGGATCACTAGGGATAATGTGGCTCAGTGGAAAAGCACTTACCTAGCACACTTAAGTCTCTGAATTTGATGCCTAGCACTGCATGATAAAATAAAACAAGAAACTTAACTATCTTCACTATTAAAAAAAAAAAAAAAAAGGTACTTAACCTCTCTGGGCATTGGTGTCCTTATATTTCCAGGTCTCCATTTCCTCATCTATAGATAGCAATAATAATAGTACCTACTTCACAGAGTTGTCATGACGGCAGAATGAGGGAAACTGCAAACTCTTAGAATTGTATTGGTATGTACACATGTAGGTATCAGCCATTACTAATTCTTCCATTTTAAAAATGCTATCAGAATAATATTATTTAAACCAGTACAGGAGTGAAATGACCCCGGGCCACGGGATCCTGAATAGACTCAAGAGCACAGGCCCGGGGAGTGAGAAGACACGGGGCCTGGCAGGATCCTGAATAGACCCAGAGCGCCGGCCTGGAGAGTGAATGAGACAACCCTGGGCCCGTGGATCCTCATTTGACCCAGAGTGCAGGCCCAGCACAGAACCCTTCAGCAGAACTCCCTGCAAAGAGGCTAGAGGCAAGACCCACCCAGCTGATTCAGGAGCAGAACATCTTGCCAGAGAGACACAAAGGG
>NW_004524698.1:1443269-1447154 GCF_000260255.1 Octodon degus
TGTTTGTAAATAATTCATTTTCAATTTGCAATCTATTAAAAAATTAAATATATAACAAAAAAATAAATAAAATAAAATAAAAAATAAAAAAATAAACCAGTACACAAGAAGAGTTACTCCTATCTTTTTTTTTTAACCTATTCTCAGTCAGTACCTGTGCCCCAGATCTATTCATATACAATAACTTACTGAAATTATTATGGGCTGCAAACATGTACTAATAAAAATAAAAATCTAAAAAACAGAAGCACAAAAATATATAACTTACCAATATATAGTGATTCACTTTTTAATTGCTCTTACTGGTAACAGAATTGTGAGCTCAACATGAATGTAAGAGTAGTAAGTACATCTTAACAAGAACAATAAAGCTTTTGTTATATTTCAGAAACATGTTCAAGTTGGTAACTTCTGGGCACTCTTTCATAAGATAATTCATCAGAAACTTTCAAAAGCTTTAGAGAGACATAGCACAATATACTATGCCAGCCCACTTCTAAAAGCTCGGTGACTAGTCTTCGTTAGTCAAGAACTAGCTTAGTGTACGTGAGATGATCAGAGACTTAGAGCAACCTATGCATTAAAAAGAAATAGTGGTGGGCCACCTTTTTGATGTTCTGATGATATATCATAACTATCTCTTAAAAATGATACTGAGATACAAAAAAATTTAGGGCCTAGCCCTCCCACAAACTGCTTTGTGAAACTGATGATTATACTTCTTAAATTCAAGCAATATCAACTTTCCTCAAAACACTACAGTAGGCCAGATGTGGTGGCTCCAGCTTATAATTCCAGCACTCAGGAGGCTCAGCAGGAGGATCACTGCTAGTTGAGGCCAGGTTGGACAACAAAGTGAGTTCAAGGCCCGCTTGAACTGTACATCAAAACCCAGTCTCAAACCAACCAACCAATCAACCAACCAACAAACAAAAAACAAAAACAACTTCACAGTGATTTTATTACATTCTCTGGTGAAGCTATCCATGTATGGGGTCCTATCTTCAATGCTCCCTCTTCTTTCTCCCTTTCTCTTCTTCTCCTTCTGTCCGTCCTTTCTTCTTTCTTGCCTGCCTGCCTGCCTGCCTGCCTGCCTGCCTGCCTGCCTGCCTGCCTTCCTTCCTTCCTTCCTTCCTTCCTTCCTTCCTTCCTTCTTCCTTCCTTCCTTCCTTCCTTCCTTCCTTTTCTTTCTTTTGAGGCAGGGTTTCACTCTATAACTGAGGCAGCTTTTGAACTCATTCTGTAGCCCAGCCTGGACTTCAACTCATGCCAGTCTTTCTGCCTCAGCCCTCACAAGTGCTGTGATTTCAGGCATGCATCATCACACCTGGCTTGCAATGTTCTATTTCAACAAGGATAAGAACTCCTGAGAGTCAGCATTAGTTCTGGAGAAGAACTGACTACTACACAATCTCAGAGCTGGTTAGGCAGTTGGAACCATGCTGTCACCCCTTTCCTGTAGGCAGACTGTCACTTCTAAAAACCAAGTTCAGCTCCTGTTGCCTTGTTCACTTGAACAACCCAGACATTTTGAAACATCGTATTTACCACAGAGAGTGTACCTAGGATTTAAGAACTGTCATAAGAATCCCTGAGAATTCTGTGTTCCAGTGCTAACATTAAAGGACATCCAAAAACATCCCTACTAATGTTTGCCTCAGAGCTGGAGAAGTCCTTAGAAATACTGACTTTCATGGAAACCAACATGACTCAGTGTATTACACAAAGCAAGGGCTAAGACTTTAACTCCACTGACATTTTCGGATTTTGGCACAGTGTAGGTGTTCTGGACGCTCTGGATGTCTGAATAAATGTTCATAGTTTTTACTGCTGCCTAGACAACAGGATACAGCCGATAAAGAGTACAATTACATAACTACCAATTTTGCCACTTACTAGCTGTGTATCCTTGGGTAAGTCAGTCAACTCTTTTTTTTTTTTTTAATTTTAGGACAGGGTCTACAGGGTCTACAGGATCTCACTGAATAGATTGGACTCACAATTATCCTCCTGTTTACAGCCTCCCAAAAGCTGGAATGACAGGCATGGGTCACCATGCCCAGTCTCAATTGCCATCTCAGCTTGCCCCAGGGGATTGAACTGGGCCTCTGCATCTTCCTAAGCATGCTGTTTAATCTTTTAATGTGCTGAGCTATTTGGCCAGCCCTTTTTTTTGGTGGTACTGGGTACTGAATTCAGGACCTTGCATTTGTCAGGCAAGTGCTTATTCTACTGAGCTATCTCCCCAGCCCTTTCATCAACCTTCTGAATTACATACTTGGAAGATTTTCTTACTCACAAATTGATTCCAAGGAAAGAGGCTTTTAAAAAACCCACCTCTTTAATCAATTTGCTTTTTTATCTTTGTAATAGTTTGTGTATAGGTCCCCCCACCCCATCCTCAAGCAGTCTTGGGGTGGCTCCTGGAGTTTGTGATTATTGTGAGTGTGGATGCTGCACTTGCCCTGAGGTAGGTAATCTGCATTATAAAGTAAGGTGGGAAAAGAAGCCAGCCACTTGAGCTGCTGCTACCCCTCCCTGGTGCTCTGGCTCAGCCATGGAAGTTTGTTCTCTGCCTTGTGCAGCTCTGCCTTGGAGCCAGCTGAATATGGACTGAAACTTCCAATAACTGTGAGCTAAATAAACCTTTCCTTTCTTCATTTTGGGTGTTGGGTATTTGTCCCAGCAAGGAGAGAAGAGTAACTAAGAGAGTCTTTAAGAATTTTGAAGAGCTGGGCATGGCACTGTATAACTGTAACCCCAGCTACTCAGAAGGCTGAGGCAAGCCTGGGGAACTTAATGGGACCTTATTTAAAAGTGAAAAATAGGGCCAGCCAGACAGCTCAGCAGACTAAAGTGCCTGCTTAGGCAGAGCACAGCAGCCTGGGTTCAATCCCCAGCATGCCATGCTGTGACAGTCCCATCTCCATGGTGTGCTGAGACTGCAAATGAGACTGGGTGTGGTGGCGCACTCCTGTAATCGCAGTGTTTCGGAGGCTGAAAACAGGAGAATCCACTGGACTCATAGCGAGACCCTGTAGGCCCTGTACTAAATACATTAAAAAAAAAAAATTCAAAAATAAAATAGCCTGGAGATGTAGCTCAGTGGGAGGGTTCCCCTGGGTGCAGTGTCCACTACCAAAAACCAAAAAACAAAGTTGTGAAGTATTAACTTAGAATACTTTTTCAGTTAGTTTCACATTCCTTATATAATAGCAACACAGAGTGATAGGCAATATAACAGGAATGGTTTGCTATTGTATACCATTATTATTTTACAGCTGGCAGCTACAAAGTAATTTCGTTTATGAACCTGTAAATTTGTTCTTTAAATTTATATCCTATCTTTGTTTGTTTCACATGTTCTGTCCAATGGATCCAGTACCATTTGTTGACTATCCTTTCTCCATTAAGCTGCTTTGGCAGCTTGGTTGAAAATTTATTGGCAAAAATATCTCTGAATCTATTTCTGGACATTCTTTTCTGTTCTACTGATTTGTTTTTTAATCCTTTTGCCAACATCATGCTGTCTTCATTATTGTAGTTTTGTAGTAAATCTTCAATTTGTATAGTATGAGTCTTTCCACTTCTTTTAAAAAACTGTTTTGGCTATTAATCTCTTATATATTTTAGAATTATCTTGACTATCACTATAAAAACTCTTTTGAGATTTTGGTTGTGTTAAATATGTGGGTCAATTTGAAAAGATCTGAAATCTTTATTATATCAAATTTCCTATGTACTTGGACTATTACTCTACTTCTTAGGTCTTCATTTCCTTCTTTAGTGCTTTTAGAATTCAGCATACATGTCCAATAAAAGTCTTATTAGGTTAATACCTAAGTATTGTGTTTTTCAGAGAAGTTTATATAAATTATATATATA
>NW_004524698.1:1447594-1455021 GCF_000260255.1 Octodon degus
TTATTTATTTTTTTTGTGTGTGTGGCCAGTTCAGCCCACCAGGGGGCGGGGCTGGCTGGCATGTGGTGCTGGGGATTGAACCGTGGTCCCTGTGCTTTTGCTTAGCTTGTTCTAAGTAGATGCTTTAGACCACTGAGCCATCTCACCAGCCCTCCCAGCCCTTTTAATATTTTATTTTCAATGAACTCTTTCTAAATTCTCCAGGCTGGCGTCTGATTGATCCCTCTGCCTCAGCCTCCAAAGTAGCTGGTATGACAGATGTGTGACACCGGCCCAGCAGTTTTTATTTTCATACTACACTGTTTAAGATTTCTAGTTTGATGCTGAAGTGTGGACCTAGTCATCTTCCTCTTACTCTTGGTGTTAGGGGGAAGCATTCAGCCATTTACCATTGAGTATGATACCCTTTATCAGGGAAAAATGGGGAAGCTGATGGCTAATTCACTAGCAGTTTAAATTCTGCTCTTCTTCCTCACTTCATCAGCTGTCATTTGTTTTTCAAAGACATCAACAGCTGCATAGGCACTCTGTCCACACTCTCAGCGGCATGCAGTGGGACAGGCAGGGTAAAGTGTGCTATCCTGGAACCCCTGAGTCACCTTTGAGTGAAAGAAGGAAAATAAATCAGTTTATTCAGGTCTACTAAAATATGTATTATTTTACATGGTTAAGAATGAGTTAAATTTAATCTCCACACCTAAGCAACCATCATGTGAGTGAACTTTATTCCTCTTTGCCATTGGTGAATTCTTATTCATTTTTTAATTAATTTTATTGAGAAACTGAGAGCAATGAGATAGTTTCAAAACCAATTAGTAGGACAGTTTCAATAATTAACACGCTGCATATGGTTGTCTTCGTAGTGGTTATTCACAGTACAAGATGCAGACATGATATCCTGTCCAAACACTATTAGTACAAGTTAGTACTTTCTTCTCATTGAATTAAGAAAAAGTAGTCGCATATCTATTCTATTTTGTATATACGGATATAACATGGTCCTTCCTTTGTATCCCCTTTTTTGTTTAGTTTTGTGAGAAATGGGTGTTCCGTTGCCATTTAAATATTGTAGGTGTGTGAATTCAGCAAAATAATCCAATATAGTCCAGTAGTCCATAATAGTAGTGGGTTATCCATAGGGCTGGCAATGTCAGAAGTTGTTGATTTGAGTCTTTTCTTATTTATTACTTTAAGCTAATTTTTATCTAAGTAATAAATACATATAGATTATTAATTCAAATAGCACTAGAAGTTATGTAACAAAAGTCTTGTGTCCTACCATCTGTCCTACTCCCCCAATTTCCATTCCTTAAGATAACTCCTTCAACCCTGCTCATCATGACTTCCACATTTCTAAGTAATGACCCTATATTATCTTTATTCAATCTCAGATATAATTTGATTCCTTACTACGAAAGGTGAGGATTATCTCATCCTGATCATCTCAAACACACATTACTCATTTTCCTCCTCTCATTCCCCTACGAATGCTGTCAGAACTCAGTGTTAGCCATTTACTTGTTATTCCTGGTTAATATTACCATATAAGTGTAATATGCTCCACTGCGTATAGTATGTTACTACATTTACCTTCATTATAATTAGACACGTTACCATACTGTCCCTTTTTCATTTCTACCACTAATCAAATGCTGTACATAAGTGTGCTCCATGAGTTCTTAGTTCTACTTTCTATATCCATTCCTCACTGTTCCACAAGTTCTTCATCAGACCTGTGAAGACCTCTCATATCACCAGCTAATAGGGAAACTATTGCTAGTTTCTCCCTCTTTCTAAAAAGGTAATCAGTTTTTCTAGCACCCTCTGCTTTCCTACTGTATATAGAGTGGTTGTTTTCAGGTTTCCTGCATAGCTGTTATCTTAGAAATCTTTCACTATCATACTGAGAATTAATTACCTCTCTCTCTTCCCTGGCCAAAGCCACTCTTTTCACCCACGTCTTCCTCTTTCTTGAATTACTTTTTCCTTTTGGTGAGAGCACATGTAGCTTCCTGAGAAAGAACGTGCTTTTTTTGAGATCTGCGTATTTGACAATATTTACAGTCTACCTGTTTACTTCATTAATGGTGTGGCTGGATATAAAATTCTAGGATAGAAATAATTTTCCCTCCTTGACTTTGTCTAGCTTCCAATACCATGAAGAAGCACAGTCCCATCAAGATTTCTACTACATTTTATATAAACTATTTGCTACTTCCCCTAACTCAGAGGTTTTTATCATTGTCTCATTATCTATGGGATGATAAAAGTTCAAGTGAATGTGCTTTGGT
This sequence comes from Octodon degus, assembly GCF_000260255.1. Lineage (NCBI taxonomy): Eukaryota > Metazoa > Chordata > Mammalia > Rodentia > Octodontidae > Octodon > Octodon degus. The sequence continues at coordinate 1,449,886 of NW_004524698.1, forward strand.
GTGTGTTTTCCATTTGTTATATGAACACCTGTTCTTTAGTTCAGTGACATTTTCTTAAATTGTTTTTTGTGTCATTTCCTGTCTTTTTTTCTCTTTCTGGAATTTGTATTAGTCAGATGAAACTTTCTTATCTTGCTTTTTCTATTTTAAATTCCTTTGTGTTTCAGAAGAGTTCTCTAATGTCCACTTTCTGTTGCATTTTTTTATTTCTGCAAATCCTTTGTTACTTTCTAATAGGCTTTGCTTTTTCTTTGAAGATCACTGTGTTAAAACAGTATCTTATTTTTGTTTCATGACTACACTATTTTCTTGCTTCTCTGAGAATATTATATTATGAAATGTTCTCCTACTGTTTATACCACCCCTAGCTTTTCGAGGTTTATTTTCCTATTGTTCTGCTTTCCATCTTTTGATAAGAGGTTATGCATTAATATTTAAGAATAAGGCACTTTAAAAAGCAGGCTTTTGAGCTAGGAATATAGCTCAGTGACACAAGTACCTGCCTGGTAAGCATGAGGTCCTGAGTTTGACTCTGGGTACCCCCAGCCCCAAAAGAAGGCTTTTGCATAAGGCTAGGGCTGGTAACAAGTGGCTCTTTCTAAGATATCACAGAAGACTTCCAGATGTCAGCAAAAGATTCTTCTCTGGGGCATGTCAATTTCCAGAGAGCTGTTTTCCAGTTTCTTACCCAAGGAATGTAAGTGTGGGTGCCAACTTCCCTGGATTTAAGTAAAGAAAGAGGCCTTTTACCTTATCTTCCCATTGGTTTTGCGGTCTCACTGCTTTCCTAAACCATGCAAGTCTCCATTATAGCTCCTGTCTATTGGAATGGTGGAGCAGAACCAGCTTCATAAGATGGAAGAGAAAAGCTAGATGCTTGCCCAGCCCCTGTGGAACCATTCAATTAATCTTCCAAAGTTTAGCACCATCCACACCACAACCCTTAGAGTTACACAGTGTCTTCAAACCTGAAAGCTAACAAAAACTAAAAAAGAAAAGCTAAGTAAGACAACTCCAAGTACGACTTGATCTTCACTGTTCTCAGGACTGAGGCTCAGTGATGTATATTTTGGTGCATGTTTTTGTGGTCTTGTTCTAATTTATCTTTTGAATAAGGCTAAACACTATAATCCTCAGCTGACAATTGTCCTATCACTGATTTCCTGCTTTTCTTCAAGCTGACAGGTTTAGGCAAAAGCCATTTTTTCAATGCCTTTTTTGGGCCTGACAAAATTTTTTTACCAAATAGAATTATAAACAAAGCTTACATTTTAACGCTGGAATAGATGATGAATTGTGTAACTCACTGGATTATGATTAATATTACATATCTGGGTAATATTGTTTCATTTTAATTTGTCTTTGTCTCTGTATAAGCATTAAAAAAATCTGTAGCCCAACAGTATTTAAATTTTTAAGTTTCTAATTGCTATCATTTACTGATTACTTGCTCTCCATCAGGCACTTCATTCTTTCAAGAACTTTGTAAGATGCACTAGTATTATTCATATATTATGATTAGAAAATAAGGTTTTGAAAGAATAAATAATTTGGTGAAGGTCATATATAATCTTAAATAAAGATTTGAAGCTAAGTTTGACTATTGCAAATGTCCTATTGCTAAACAATAAGTTATACTGCTGAAAAGAAAATTTTATCTAAAAATATAATAGCAAGTGTTTTCTGTAGCCACTATGATGTATTGATTGACAGTGTAAAAAGTCTACAGCCATTGATTATCAGCCTATTCAGTGCATTTGACATCTCAGTGCTATATTATTGAATTACGTTATTTGCTTATATTTTTATAGATTGGCTCTTCACTTACTGACCATCCTGCTAGATGACTTGCACTGAGGATACAGCAACTTATAAAATACTGATGCTAACTTTTCATGAAAGAAAGGTGTTGAAATTTTCCTAATAATGATTAGAAAAGAAATTTTGAAATTTGGCCTTTTCTAAGAGTAAAAGCAAAATGACGCTTCTAATTTTACTATTAATTTAAAACTCTATAATACCCACAATTCTCATAAAACTTATAGCTTCTCTACACTCACAGGGTTGTTAATTTACTCATCTTAGGGAGGTGGTTGTTGATTTTAATCTTAACATTCCAATAATATTGTGATCAGTGGAAGCATTACTTCTAGAGGAATATAAATATTAAGTAGTAGGTCCTTCCTGAAATACAGTGTATATACGAAAGGAGACCCCTCCCCATGTACCTATGAGCATCATTCCACTTGAAGGCATGCTTCTCTCCAGTTCTTTGTTCAAACCAAATTCTTGGTTCAAGGCCTCTGCCAGTCTGTGACTGAGACGACTGGAAGTGCCTACACTTCCCAGAGACAGTATGATATCATCACCATGCTTCTTTTGCTTTTATTCCCCTGGCTTACTATTCACATACCTTGTTTCTGAAAAGCCTTGCTCCTAGGTAACTTGTAATTCTCTTCAGGGAGTGTGTTGATAAAGACTTAATTAAGCCTCTGGTATGCTTGTGCTACATGGTACCAGTTTATGAGACAGAACTGCTAAATATTCAGGAATTTTGCAAGTAGACTATCTTCTGGCAGCTGGAAATCAGCCATGGTAGAAGGTGGTGCACCATGGAAACTGGAGAACGGTGTTAACACTCTCCACCCCCGACCACATGAGAGCTGGCGTATGCGGGCAGCACTCAGTATCACACTCCTCAGGAGACCCCGCACCTTCACTAGGAACTCCTGACAGCCATAAAGACTCAAAATGAATTTCTATGGTGGAATTTCTCTAACAGGAATAATGAGAGAAAAACTTATTAGAGTAAACCACTCAGGCAAAGAGCTGGACTATCTCAACAAAAGCAAGCTCTACTGATACAGCAATGAGACAGACAAAAGTGTAAAAGGTTTTTTTTTTGTTTTTTTTTTTTTTTTTAAAGCCTTTCTGGGCTTAGAAAGATTCCCAAAGACTTATATACATATAAAAATCTTACAAAATGTGAATCACTTATAACAGTGACCCACTGAGGTAGATTGTTAAGTGTTTTCCGAGTTACTGACCACAGCAAATAATGAAGTGTAGGAGTGAACCACACTTTTTAAAGCAACAAAGAAGCGTGATCACCACTGATCTAGCGATAACCTGTGTACTGAAGATTAAATTTACTAGGAATATCAATTAAATAATTTAGTGGCTTCGAAAACTGAAAATAGCCCTTGGTCATCTTACGAAGTTTTCTGTTTTGTTTTGATGGCATTGGTGATTGCAACCAGGGAGAGCTAAGGTGTGTCCCCAATCTTTTTCTTCCTCTCTTATTATTTTATTGTGTTTTGAGAGAGGGTCTCACTAACTTTCCCAGGCTGGTCTAGGACCTGAAATCCTTTTTGTTCCTGAGACTCCTGAGTAACTGGGATTATAGGTATATTCCACCATTCCTGAGCCTATTGAGATCCTAAAACAATTAGAACTGCTGGGCGAGTGGCTGACAAAAGGGTATGCTTTGTCACCTAGGTGCATCAGACTTCATTTATTTGTGGTTTTAGAATATTTTCTTTACTAGGGGGGTGATTACTAGTGCTTAATACAAATTAGTTATTTTTTCATGTATTTTTTTCTATGCCTCTCCGCTTTCTACTTCCCAATCCATCAGCACACCTGTTCTGTACCTTGATTGTGAGAAAATGTTAGGACTAATACCACACTGTGTTTCAGAAGACTTAATTGATTTTTACAGGAAATGACTAAAGAACCAATATTCAAAATCCTCCAACAGTTTGTAAATAGGATATCAAGTCCACAACTTGTACAGCAATTAACCACTAAGAAGAATGTATGCAGTGTGTTAATTATTGAAAACGTCCTACCGATTTGATTTGAAATTGTCTCATTGCTATTTGTTTATCAATAAAACTATGGCAAAAATAAAAAAAATTAAAATAAAATAAAATAAAAACAAATCCTAAATTATAAAGGCCATAAGAGTTATGGGACCACATCTTATAGTCATCAAAAGTAAGGAAACAAGAGAAAGATTTCCTTTTGAGCTATTTAGTAAAAAAAAAAAAAAAAAAAAAAAAAAAAAAAAAAAAAAAAAAAAAAAAAAAAAAAAAAAAGATTACAGCTGACGTTAAAAAAGTTTATTCTCCTTCACTTTTATGAAAATATTTAGCACTTATGACATCAGAGGTAGTGGACTACATAAAGTAGTTAAGTTATTATAGATGGCAAATAATGATCAAAGAGTACTTTAAAACAACAACAAAGTTGATATATTCTGATTAGCTGAGCCTGGATGTAGGTGTTTGGGGGGAGTATAAGAACCTTATAAGTTTGTTTGTTTGTTTTCTTTTGGAAAGTATGATCATAAAATTATACTTCTAAGACTCCTGCCAAAGCAAGAGGTCCTGGAAAACAAAGATCCATTCCAGTGTCCCAGGGTATAGGACCAGGCCCAGCCCACAGGCCGTGTGAAAGGATGATGGTGCCAAGGACGACAATGGCGGCGGCTAGTGCTGGAATAATTACAGTTATTAAGATGATATTTGGAAAGACAAACAGGACGTTTGGGAAGATTAAGAAAGCTGGGGTAAAAGAAAAAAACAGTAACAACTTAGTTGAACTTCAAGTGTTGAAGATCATTCTCATCAAAATGGTATGACCCAGCTATACACCACCCTCATCTACAGCAAAACACAAAAGTAACGCCTCATGGTACAGTGAGTTTGATGCTCAACAGCAAGACGACTTTATTGAAGATTAGAATGGTGGACCCTGAAGATTCATAGGTCTTTACTGCTGGAAATGTTTAAAGCAATACAAACTGTGGGTCTGGTCAAACTATATTTTTACAGGTCCAACTTTAGTCCGATCCAATTGACTTACACTAGATTAGATCTATGGAGGAATCCTTCTATGCATGCACAGTGCATTGTTACACACTAACGCAGTTGTGACTGTAATGACATCTAAATCTGACACAATTGACCAAAATTCAAGCTTCTGCAATGCGTTTCCTCTAAATGAAAGTCTGCAATAAAAGCTATTTTACAATAACAAAAAAAAAAAAAAAAAGCCTCCAACAGTCCAGACGTGGTGGTACATGCCTGTAATCCCAGTGCTGGGGAGGCTGACAATTGAAGGATCATTACA
>NW_004524698.1:1455121-1489952 GCF_000260255.1 Octodon degus
CACACACACACACACACACACACACACACACACACAGAACCTATAAGAGATTCTACCAGTAAGATGTGGAGGATATGCTTTCTGGTTTTCTATAATTAGACAAGAAGATTTGAAAGCTGTAACTTCTTAACCTTTTTGTTCCCCAAATGTAGTCATGAAGAATCCTTTAGAGAAAATAATACTTGATTTCTGAAAAAATTGGAGTATTTTGATAGCATTATTGGGAAGAATACAAACATAATACTTCATAAAGAATGTATGAAATACAGTTGGACTTCTGACTTCTATTTAACATGCTTATGAAAACATGGAGTCCAAAGAAATAAACATGTGTTTTTAAAAATGGGCTCTAGGAACTAGTTACAGTAATACTTCAAATTCATTGCTATAGCTGTTTACTATAGTTGTTTACATGCTCTTATCAAATTCATAAACACATTTTATACACAGAGCTCAATTACATAAACTCTTGCAAGCTGCACACATTTTAAAAACATACCCATGCCTTCATTTACAAAATTAAAATCAAGAACGGTTTTCAATAAATGTAGGAGGCTGAAACATAGCAAAGAAATAAAAGGCAGTGGAAAAGCGTGTAAACCGCTATGTCCCCAAATATGGGCAGTCTGTCTGCTCCTACCCTGAGAGCTCGGGACAACAAGGGGCCATTTGTGGTAGATTGCTTGGCAGGTTGTTTGCCCGGAGTATCTGTCACCCGGAAGAACCACAGAAGACAGGACTGCGTAAACCTCCAAGGCAGGAGGCCCAAAGCTGACTCAAACTGCTAGAGCAAAAAGATGGACACAGGTTCACAGACCACTAGATGGCGATCAGGTTACTCCACTAGCGACAGGGACGGTTGCAGGCAGCTGGCAAACCTAAGGAGAGCTCTGAGTCCCTTTGCTTACTTTATGAAAGGTCTAACTTCCAAAATCTGGGAAAACAGATTCACAGTATATTCAGAGAAATGCCAGGGAAGAACAGCTATGCAGTTAAAACACAGTATTTAATTTTTGTAGCAGTCAAGAAACACAATAGAAATCATTACTCAAATTTTTCACAAGTTCTCTTGAGAAAAAAATAAAATCCTCAATGTAGGCCTTAAATCTTGACCACAGGAAAAGAAAACCTTTGTTCTCTATAACATATGAGAAATTAAAATAAAATTTATGAAATTTAAATACAATTGTATTTACTATTAGGTGTCAATGACTTTAGTGAAGCTAGGAGCTTAATTCAGAGAACAAATTAATGTTTAGCATAATAGAAACAGAATCACAAGTAACTAGCCTTCTAAATGTTATTATGGATATTGATCAACATCTATCTATTGCAATAATAGATCCATTACACTTAACAACATGTTTATTTAAGAGCATTATGTTTGTTTTAATTTAATTATTTATGTCCCTTTAAAAGTACTAGAGATTACTAGCTTATTTTGGCTTGAGATTTTCCTATAAACTTTTAAGAATCAATAGAAACATGTATTATTTATTCATAAGCATAATGATTTCCCTTTTAAGGGAAATCACAAAATAATCACATAAAATAGTAATTATTAATTTATTGATAGTATAGTCAGTGGAAACATCTTATTAATTGGACTTTTGCAGATCAACACATCTGGCAAGGACCTACTTTCCTTTTATTAGATAAAAATAAAATGTAAAGAGTTTTTTTCAAAGATTAAAATAAACCTTAAATAAATCATTTATATATACTATATATAGTAGGATACACCAGCATATCCTATATATACTATAAATAAGATACATCATTTATTCTTTCAATTAGTTTCAGACAGCTACTAGTTATTTTCAGAGTTGCTGGGTTTTCCTTTTGCCTTGGTGGCCCAGTCATTGTGATTGCTTTTTTCTTTTTTTGTACAGAGTCTATAGGGTCTCACTACACAGATCAGACTCATAGTGATCCTCCTGTTTTCAGCCTCCCAAGTGCTGGGATTACAGGCATGAGCCAGCATGCCCAGATCCAATCTCTGGCTCAGCATGCCCTGGGGGCAGGGCTAGCACCCACACCACACCAGGGATTGAACCCCTGTCGCCTGCCTAAGCAGGTGCTTTAGTCCTCTCAGCTATCTGGATGGCCCCTGCCAAATTTAAATCATCTAGAAAAAGGGAACCTGGTAAAAACCTATTGGATGCACATTTTGCTAACCTCTAGTCTAGAGATTTGGGCCTTACAAGAGTTGGCTGGATGTTAGATCTTCAGTGCTTCTGCTTCCTAGGTAGCATATATAGAGGCTGACAACAGTGGTAGTGAAAATAACAACAGATAAAACAAAGTTGATATTAGAAACTAGTAAATGATAAAGGTTCAAAAGATAAGATAATAGTTTATTTGTATGGTGTTCCCAGTAACTTGTATATTTAAGTACTAACAGGAAAGGTTTATTTTTACTTCTTACTCTTTTTCTGTTTTGAGTTCAAAAACTTGGCTATTTAAGCACCTACATTTGAGTCGCTAAGCTAGACTTTCCCCCTGTGTGGCACTCATACCTGAGTGCACACCATAAGAGGTAAGGTCAATTCAGGTGGTACCTGCATATATCTGTCGCCTTCTTGCCCAATCATGTTTCTCCACTCCATGAGGGACCGCTGCAGCCGTTCAAGTCCAGTTTCCCACAGCCTCACGTGGCCTCCCATGTCAACCGTAACAACGCCACTTTTGTCCCACTCAGCCAGCAGCGCGTCTGTGTCTGAAATAGTCGACAGCCATGTGGTATAAGGCGAGAGAGATTCTGATCTGAAAAAAGAAGCCAACGTGAAGACAAGAAACTATAAAAATAAAGCAGGAGGGTGATACTTCACATTCAAATGTTCTTTCCAGTCTAAGAAGTATGTTCACAACATTACTCACGCTTTCATCCCTGCTCATGCCTACTTCACAGCACAGGAAGCTTGCAAGAGTATGTGTCTTGGGCAAAAGGGAGGCTGAATATATTGAGTGTGTAAACATAGAGCAGGACAATAAAGAACATAATAACAAGAACTACTTTAATGAAGATATTGTATAATTAATCACAATATGCTATGTGTTGATAATTCAGGTAATGAAGACAGTTAAAAGTTACTTAGATTCCTTAATTACTATAAAGAATTTGTTATGGGCTACATATTTGTGGTTCCTAAAATTCACATGCTGAAGCCCTAATGCTCAGTGTGACAGTACTGTGACAATATCCATTCGAGAACAGTAAGGTGATAGTATCCATTCAAGGATACAGATGGAAAGCAGCCATCTTAAAGCCCTCACCAGAAAATGAACCAGTCAGCACTGTGACCATGGCTTGCACAGCTTCCAGATGGTAAGAAATGAAAGTCTGTCATTTAAGCTACAAGTTTGTGGTAGGCTGTTATAGCAGACTGACGTGAGTAGAACTCTAATAGTAAGAACACTAAGAGATAATATACTAGCTGGGTGTAGTGGCTCACGCCTGTAATCCCTGACTCGTGAGGCCAAAGCTGGAGGATCATTGCATGTTTGAGACCAGCCTTGGCTACAAGGTGAGGTCAAGGCCAGACTGAACTGCATAGAAAGACCCTGTCTCAAAATGACAGAGAAAGAGACAGACAGAGAGAGACACAGAGAAACAGAGAGAGAGAGAGAGAGAGAGAGAGAGAGAGAGAGAGAGAGAGAGGAGATACTAATATCCAACTGTAAAGAACAAAAATGCACAGCAATATATTGGTTATTTGCATTTGTTTTGCTAGTTGCATTTTACTAGATATCAGGAATTTTCATTTGTTGGCTAATTTCAATTATTAATTAATTAATTTTCTATATTTTAGGGCAGGGACAGCCACTGTTGCATTTGCCATTCCTGGGCTTGTGGGCATCCGATGACACAATCAGAAAGAAACAAACTTCATACCAATTAATACCTCCCAAACTGCCCTGGGGGCCTCACGTTTTAGAGCTTTCATGTCATTGCTGAAACTAAAGTCTTGCTTCTGCATTTCAAATACATTTGTATTTGATTTTTACCTTTTCTGACTCTTAAAATGATAGGACTCTAACACAAAGAACACACACATATATAATTATTATATATTTCATGTTTCTTTTATTATATACTATAACCTTATTTATGGTAATTTCTATGAATGTAAATTTTGAAAAGTCAACTGCATATTTCTTAGATGTTTTTATGATAAAGGGAACAGGAGAATGGGACCATGTGTTTCAGGAGTACTGTACAGAACTCCTAAAAGTATTCAAAGGAGGCAATGTGATATGAAATGAGATTTACTTTATGGTATTCTATCAAAAATTGTTTTGGGAAAAATATTAGTAGTTACAAATTATGGAGTAAAGAGCTATTCAAGAATAATGACATTCATCTATGTGAAATTATGTGGCAATAACACTTCAGTTGTAGAGTACTACTGAGAACTGTGTCTATCTTCCCCCTCTTGAAACCTACCACATAATTTTCAGCTCACAGGGGCAATTTCTTCAACATATTTACTACAGTTTGTACATCAGGTCTAGAATCCCTTGATTACTTTCTTTTTAAATGTATATTTCATATATATATATATATATATATAAAGTTTTAAATAAACAAAAAATAATAATAAAGTCTAAATTTACATATAGTCACATCTGAGTTAGGTGGTGTCATTTTAAAAATGAAAATATATAGAGAAAAATATGCAAGGGAAAAAATAACACATTCATTTGGCCCCATATTCACACTATAGTCTTATTATTAAATTTCCTATTAACTGAAATTAGTGGGCTGGCTTGATAGCTCAGCAGACTAAGGAGCCTGCTTAGGCAAAGCGCAGAAGCCAGGGTTCGATCCCTGGCCTGCTGCGCAGGCCTCACCTCTGGGACACTTTGAGACAGCCACTGAGCCTGGGTGTGGTGGTATGCACCTGTAATCCCAGCATTTCAGAGGCTGTAAACAGGAGAATCATTATGAATCCAATCTACGTAGTGAGACCCTGTAGACCCTGCCCTAAAATATAGAAAATTAATTAATTAATAATTGAAATTAGCCAACAAATGAAAATTCCTGATATCTAGTAAAATGCAACTAGCAAAACAAATGAAATCCAAAGGTATTCCCTTGAAGACCAAAGTATTGATAATGAACTCTTGCAATGCAAAAACTCCAAATTGAGAGGTATATAAGTACGATTATATGCTGGGTTTCAAAAACTTAGAAGAAATACGGAAAATAAAATATGACCTTAAAATTTTTGTATATCCTCTTGCCTCAGAAGCTCATACACTAAAATTTTTATATTGAACACATATCAAAGTAAAAAGGATAATATTTTGGACACACTAGGTTAAATAGATTATTAATGTGAAATTCATCTATTTCTCTCCCTTCCTCCTTCTCCCCTTTCCTTCCTTCTTTCTCTGTAGACAGGATTGAATCCAGGGCCTCTGAATTAGCTACATCCTCAGCCCTTTTTCATGTTTTATTTTGAGCCATGGTCTTGCTCGGGTCACTAAATTACATGGGCTGTGCTTGAACATGCACTCAGTGCTGGGATCTTTTAATATTTTTGTGGCTACGATAAGCATAAAATTATATTTGTGCCTTGAGTTGCATTTCCATTGGAAAATGCTGCTCTGCATATGTAAATTACAGTGCTCAGCAGCCACACTTCCACAAGGTCTTCTATGGCAGGTAGAACATGGACCTTATACAGAAAGTTTCAAAACTCTGAAATTAAAAAGCTCTGGGGGAGGGTGGGATTAAAAGAAGTACTGGAAAAAATTATCAGTGCTTCAAAATGCTTTTATAAAAAAGATGTTCTTTGCTTTTGTTACTTGAACGAGCCATACATCTTAATAGTATACAACTAAGATGGAATAAGAAATTTCTTCAAGTGTCTAAAGCTTTTTCCACACATACACAAGCTCCAAGATGTAAAGTTGTCCATACATGTATACATACATACATATACAAGAACATACATTTCTTTTTTTAAAATAAATTTCTTTGAAGAATTACTTCATTTTGCACAGTCTGGTAATCTAATTAAAGTGTCCTAGAAATGCAACTGGTAACTGCTGAGTGATTTCACAATGTCATGCTGAACTTCTTTTTCTCGAGGTTAGTAGGAAGAAAAGTGGTCTGGTGATGTTTTGAGTGACAGACAGCTCAGCTGAGGCTGCTGGCTTTCCTCTGACACAGGAAAGCTCTCCAGGATTGTCTCTGTCATTGCTGGGAATAAATACCTGACACACAAAATTAAAGTAGGAATGGTTTATTTAGCTCACAGTGTGTGGAGATTTCAGTCCACACTCTCAGACTGGCACATGGCAGAGGGCAACTGAAAACAGCAAAATAGCAGGAGCAAAAGGGAGGAGTAGTGCCAACAACAGCAACAGAGAGCTAGTCTGTCTCATGTTGCATTCAGGCTATCCACCCAAGGCCAGGTATAGCACTCACACCCATAATCCCAGCACTGTATCATGAATTAATCACAGACTTTCTTTCTTTCTTTCTTTTTTTCAGAACTAGGGATTGAACTCAGGCCCTTGAGCTTGCCAGGCAAGCTGTTATTCTACTGAGCCATTTCCCCAGCCCCCATACACTTTTGAAGTCTGCCCCATAACTGCTTGAGGCTTTGGAGGGACAACTAGACACAAACCATAACAAGATCTTCTGATTAAGACTAGGCATGTAGGCAAAGTTTTACTATTGTTTTACGGAGGGCTCAGGCACAGGTGGGAAAGTCCCCCTGGAGGTTGGGGTAGAATAGGATCCAGACTTACATAGAGTGGAAAGATTAGATAAAGGAGGCTTTGGCCTGGGGACAAGTCAGGGAAGGTAAGGAGGAGCCTAGGCTAAACAGACGGAGATAAGGCACTGATATGCTCAGTAAAGGACAGATTGCAGGTGAGAACACCTGTCTGTGTGTTCCTCAAAGACAGACAGAGCTTGATGCATCTGCTTTTGGATCCTGAGTCTAGGACAGGCCTTTGCTTCCACCTCTGGACAATAATAAAGGCAGTGAATGGTGATGAGGTCCAGTCTAAATCTCTGGGTATCCTTTGACTCCTTTATGGCCTTCATGACTAATCATATTAAACAAATGCTACTTAAATTCCTTTGACATTTTGAATACAAACTTCACAAAACCAATACATACAGGTAGTAAGTATTAAAATTCCTGTAATACTAACAATGTTATTTTTGGTACAGAAAAACTTAGCATTAGAACAGATCAAACAAAAAAGAATGAAGGCTAGAAGCCTATGAAACTTAACACCTATTCCCAACCCTTAGCATTTATAGTTTATTTGAAATATTTGAATATTTTTCTAAAATGAAAATAAAAATGCCAGTAAAGCATGCAGAACAGCAAGATATAAACCAAGTGTAACCAGGCAAAGAAGAGCTTGCTATTTAAGGAGGCAAAAGTTACACATTTATTCAGAGAACTTGGTAAGATTATTTTTTTTTTTTTTTTTAACTGCGGATTGAACCCAGGGAGCCATTATGCTACATCCTCAGTCCTTTATTTATTTATTTTTTTATTTAAATTTTAAGACAGGGTCTTGCTAAGTCAAGGAGGCTGGTCTCTAACTTGCACTCCTCCTGCCTCAACCTCCTGGGGAGCTGAAATGACAGGTATATACCACTGTGCCTTGCTAAGAACTCACTTCTTTTTTTTTTTTTTGCGGAACCAGGGATTGAACTCAGGCCCTTGCGCTTGCCAGGCAAGTGCTTATTCCACTGAGCCATCTCCCCAGCCCCGAACTCACTTTTTAAATGACATACTAAGCTATGGACAGAAGTGAAATGAATTACCTGGGAACAGGGATGTATCGGAGTTTTTTCGATTGAAGATCAGTGACTTCTATATAACCAGTTGTCTCTGGAGGCTCAATATCTGCAAATAAGTCACAATATGAGCCAACTATTAAAGGACAGTTTGGCACCAAACAGGAACCTAAGAATGCTTGAACACTACTAGAAGCATAAAGAAGTTATAAGAAGATTAAGGTAGAGTTCTAGGATCACTTGACAAGGTACTGGGTAAGTCTAGCTCTCATAGCTGGATTGAAAATTGTATTTCCTTCAGGAAAACACAGGGATATCAAAGGGAAACATATTGGCCTGTGATTGTTTTGTTTTCTTTTTTTTTAGTGTCAGAAAATAATCCCTTTATTTTTATTGTCTTTGATAGCTTCTCAAGATAGATTAGTACTTGCAGGCATCTTTTTCTTTCCCTCTATACTAGGAATTGAACGTAGGATCTCACACATGCTTAGGCAGGCACTCTACCATCAAACTATTTCCCAGCCCTTCGCACTGATAGCTTATCAAAAATAGTCCATCATCTGAATTGTGCTTTCCTTTTTGAGAAGTCACAACACTGTTGAGTGGGATTCAATCAAACATGGCACAATTAACACCCAGCTTGTAATCAGTCTGAGCTTGTGTGAACTTCTGGGTTTGGTGTTTTCTAGCTGTGTTATTTCAGTCAGGTTATTTACCTCTCTGAGGTCTGTTTTTCTTTGTCAGAAGGTGGGAACAATAGCATTTGAGAAACAAGCATTATTTTGAGGAACAATGCAGTGAGAAAATGCTCTGCACCTAAGTAGTAGTTGCCTTTGAGGAGCTCACAGCACAACAAGGAAAGTTCCATACCTCTCTCCTTCTCATCCCTTCCCTCCCTTCCATTTTATTTCTTTCTTCTCAAGCCACTGTGGGCCTCTGCAGACTCGTAAACAATCCCAGAGCTGGAATTACAATTTGGGTCAGGGAATGCACCGGAGAGTTGGGCAAGACGAAGTCCCATGGAGCAAAAGGCTGAGAAGGAAGAGATAGTGGTGTACAGGGAGAGGAGTGACAAGGAAAGAATCTTCTGTAACATGATCACCTGTATAGCCCGGCTGTCTCCGGAAAGCCACTTGCATAAAATGGACATGTTTATCATAAAAATTACACACCATCTGCACTGTGCTGCTCGAGACAGAAGGTCAGTTGTGGTTAAAGTTTTATAGTATATGTAATTTGTGACAATGCCTGCTGAAGTAGGTTAAGTTATTTATAGACCAGGATTGTTTTGTTTTGTTCTGTTTGCCAAAAATGACCAGTTACTAAAGCTGTTGGAATGACAAGGGCTGCCTAACTCACTAATTTAAACATTTTGGCTTACCACTTAAAGCCATTTTTTTTTCTTTATAAGTAGTAGTATTAAACTGAACTATTGTCATCAGTGCTTTCAGGTTACCAGGAAAGTAACACAGGCCAATTTATTTTAAAGTACTTTACATATTTCCTTTCACTATCAAAACTGATTCCATAGCATAGAGGGTAAGAAAATACAATAATGACTCTGCCTACTGTTTCAAGAGGGAGAAAGCAGGAATTTTATTACTGGTATTAAAAAAAAAAAAACATTTTCAGATATCAGAAAAGGGAATTTCTGGCTACTGGAGAAGTATTAAGAATAGTAGTAGTGTGGTAGGAGAGGTAAGGATTGTGTGTGTGTGTGTGTGTGTGTGTGTGTGTGTGTGTGTGTGTGTGTGTAACCAGGGATTGAACTCAGGCCCTTGTGCTTGCCAGGCAAGCGCTTATTCTACTGAGCTATTTCCCCGGCCCCCAGGATTTTTTAAATAATCAAAAGTAATGCTTCCTGAAGTGAAAATAAATCAAAATCTTATGGCTACCCTTCAACAGAGTATTCAATTGAATTAAGAAAATGAGAACTGTGTTCACCTTTTTTCCAAATATAGTCAAGTCCTTGTCCAACCAATTTCAATGTTTCTACACTATAGACACAATGGAAGTTCTGTGTGTTTTCATTATATTTATAATCTGGGTGGACTTCAAAGATAGGAATAAACTGCATTTAAAGATTAAAGATTACTGGCTATTAAATGGAAATCATTGCTGCAGTGTTTATCATGTTGTTCCCAAGAACAATAGGGACAGATTATATGCACAATGCCAGGTTAAGAGAAGCATAAAAACTGAGGCAGCATGCTCAGGTTCCCTCCCATCCCTCTCTTGAGAGAAGCGTTCTTTCCCCCAGTAAATATATTCTGCTCTTAAAAAAAAAAAAGAAAGAAAGAAAAAGAAAAGAGTATCATAAAACTATCAGGCAAACCAACCGAAAATATCTTCAAGGGAAGATTAAACTAAAATTTTTCACTCTACAAACACAATTTGATGTTCACTCACTTCTGTCTTTACTCACAAAATGTGAGTATACCCCCCAAAAAAGCTTTTATTGGGGTGGGAAAATAGCTCGGTAGTCTAAGCATCTGCCTGACAAGTACAAGGACCTGGGTTCAATCCCTAGTAGCGATTTTTTTAAAAAGCTTTTATTTATGGGTTTCCATATTATGGTGTTCTCCGCTGATGTTTTCATGCTGCTGGAAAAACACTACTGGCAATTCTACTCTTTAACATATGGAGTCAGGTAGAAGAATAGTCACAGTCCCACTATGTACAGTGGCAAAACCTTGGAAAGAATCTAGTGTGCCTTGTCAAAGAAAAATCAGTGACTAAACGGTAGTATGTAAAGCAGTGGAAAGAAAAGCTGAGCTACCAGCATGGTGATGACCAACTCTTCCCTGTACCAAATTCTTCACAAGCTCTTCTGAATCTTTCTTAACAACGGGTTCTGAGTCTTGGGCTTCTGTGTTTGCTTCTTACACCATTTTGTAAAAACTTGCCTGAAAATGGATCATAAATCTACATGTAAAATATAAATCTATAAAACTTCTAGAAAAAAATTAGGATGTTTGCCCTTCATCAAAATAGGAGGAAATGTTTTAAAAGTATATATCTGACACTGCACTGACATCTAGAATATATAAAAACACTCGAAACTCATAAATAATAAAAACTCAAAAATGGGCAAAAGATCTGAAGAGGAATTTCTTGAATTAGATACACAAGAAACAATGCTCGACACCTTAGGTGCAAGGGAAAGCACAGTTAAAATCATGTGGTAGTACTATAATGACAGCACTATAGAAAGGTGGAAAAACTGACAATGCTAAGTGCTGACAAGGACGCGGAGCAACTGCAGCTCTCATTCATTGCTAACATGACTGCAAGATGATATTGCCACTTTATAAAACAGTTGGGCAATTTTTATTTATTTATCTATCTATTTATTTATTTATTTATTTTTGTGGTACTGGGGATTGAACTCAGGATCCTGCACTTGCCAGGCAAGCACTTATTCTACTGAGCTATCTCTCCAGCCCCAGAAATTTTATTATATGATACAAAAAGCCATTCCTAAGTATTTGCTCAAGTGAAGCAAAAATCTATGTTCACTTATAAGAGTACATGAATTTTTTTTTGTATTTTTTTTTTTTTTTTTTTTTTTTTTGTGGAACCAGGGATACATGAATGTTTATAGTGACCTACTCATTATTGCCCCAAACCAGAGGAAATCTAAATATCCATCAATTTGTGAATGTACAGGCAAGTTTGGTATATCCATATAGTAGTGGTACATCCATACATCACTTGGCAATAAAAAGGAACAAGCTCTTACTATATACAACACAAATGATTCTCAAATACATTATATAAAGTTTAAGAAGACAGAGTAAAAAGACTACAACCTATGTACAGTATGATTCCATTAGTATTATGTTATGGTAAAAAAGCAAATCTGTAAGGACAGAAATCAGAATAGCTAGAAGTTGGAGGTAGTTTGAAGGGCTGGGCCACAAGTGACATGGGGAGAATTTGAGAGTAAGGGAACTCTTATTAATTTTGGTGGTGATGATACAACTGTTTGTATTTGTCACACTCACAGAATTATACAACAGAAAGGATGAATTTTACTGTGCATGAACCAATAATACACAGTATTATTAATAAACTTTAATAAACCAATAAGTACATTAGAAGTATTACTGTGATATATGAGAACAGGCAGGAAAGGGGAAGAGCGGAAGAAGTACTATTGACAGGAAGCCACGGCAATACCACAGCCAAGGTGCTTTGAATGGGATTTTGGTGATAGAATTTAGTAATAAGATATATCACTGAGATTCCGCCCTAGAAGGTGGTGATTAATGATGGACTACAATGAAGGACAAGTGAGAATGTCTGGGTGGATGAAAGTGTCCTAAGCTTTGGTATAGAACACCATGCTGACTGCTGCGAAGCTCTGCTGAGCTCCTCCACCTTTCATGTGGCTCCCTTTTCCTGCAGCAGCTCCTTCCTTGGATTGACTCCTACTTGTCTTTCAGGAGTCACTTTATCACAAGTCTGGCTTGTACTGTACTGCAACTGGCAGTTTGCTCATTTGCCTCTTCTACTATAAAAGACATTCTAAGGAAATTTCTATTCATTTTTCATAAGTTTAGGCTTGGAAGGGACTAATTCTAAATATTTTTATTTAACTGGGGCTTTTCTAAGCCAGTGATTGATGATGATGATGATGATTAATGTATTTAGGCCAGGGTCTATAGGGTCTCACTATACAGATCAGACTCATAGTGATCCTCCTGTTCGTTAGCCCCCCAAGTGCTGGGATTACATGTGTGCACCATCATACCTAGTCTCAATCACTGTCAAAGTGCACCCTGGGGGCGAGGCAGGCATAGCAGGCCGGTGATAGAACCCTCAGCCCCTGCATCTGCCTAAGCAGGCACTTCAATCCGCTGAGCTATCTGGCAAGCCCTGTGAGTTATCTGGCTGGTCCTTATTATTAAAAAATACTTAACATTTCATTTGTAAGGACCACACTAACATAATAAGGACCAGCCAGATAAACAGAATGGGGTTTGAACATACAGTAGATACATACAAGAAACCATCAGCACTGCACTTGAATATGTTATGCAGTAATAAACATAAATTGACATGCAGAGCATTGATGAATTAATCAATATACTAAGTTGCTGACCCTAAGTCTCAAGTTTCTTTGCCTAATATCCTAATAATTTTTTGTTTTTCCAGTACAGGGGATTGAACTCAGGATCCTGCGCTTGCCAGGCAGGCACCTATTCTACTAAGCTACAGCCCTGGCCCTATCCTAATAATTTTTGAGATTGATTGACTGATTGATTGATTGATTGATTGATTTTTGGCAGAAATGGGGATTGAACTCAGGTCTTTACACTTGCCAGGCAAATGCTTATACTACTGAGCTATCTCCCCAGCCCTCTAATAATTTTTAAAGGCACCTGAAAACTACATTCTATGTAGTGCCGCCACTGAGGACAAATTCTTACCTCAGTGCTGACAAGCACACACCTGTGAAGATGAGTGAGCACTTTTGAAATACATAGCTCTTTTTAGCTACTTCCAACTTCTCAGAATGATTCATATTTACAAATACGAAATGATAGTAATAAACCAAATGTCCCTTATCAAAGCTATTTATAAATATGAAGTGACAGTGATAAACGAAATATTACCTGCTGAAAGTAAGCCACCATTAATAAACTTGGTAAATTAGGAGTTAGTAAATCCTTACCTTTTGGGTAGATGTCTTTTAAAGGGACTTCTCCTGGGGGCAAAATCCTGACTACCTGATTAGGATCTAAAAGAGTCACGCAATTGCTCTGTTTTGGAGTCCCATCTTTCTTCTTCTTCTCTCCATAGAATGATGTACTGGTCACGTTTGGCTTATGCAGAGATGTTGGCCTCCTCCAAGAATACACTTCACTGGGTGACTAAAAGGGGGCGGGGAAGGGCCCGAGGGAGGGAGCAGGGAGGAAGAGGAAAGATTAAAGTGCTAACGTACTGTACTCTATGTTCAACAGTAACTTTTACAATGCAAGCCTTCAAGCAGACATCGGTGGTAAATTATTGTTTCACCAGTATAAGAAAGCCAAATCATTCTTTAATCTTTTGGGAAATGGCTGTTTCACCAATAATTGTAATTTCCAGCCAAGAGTGAAATATACAAGTTAAACTATTTTCTGAGTTTTTTTCTTTCTTTTTGTGGAGCTGGGGATTGAACTCAGGCCCTTGCGCTTGCCAGGTAAGCGCTTATTCAACTGAGCTATCTCCCCAGCCCCTAAACTATTTTCTTTTGAAACAAATTACAACTAAAAAGAGAGAATACAATAGTACCACTAGTTTAAACATAGTACAACAAACAATTATACATCTATTCTATAGCGGAAAAAGTAGATCAGAACTGGTAATTCTGAAGTCCTTGGAGTGTCCTTTCTCAAGCACATATCTCTGCCTTCCCTAAATCCAATTCTTCTGGAATTTTGTGTTGGTGCTGGGGATATAGCTCAGTGGCATGTGCACCTGCCTGGAATTTTGTCTTCCATTTTTTTTTGCTTTACATTAAAATTTTACCATGAATATTGATTCCTTCCTAAGATCATAAACTATATTTTCCTCTAAAAATCTGCATAGTGCTCTAAAGTTTTTCATATTTAAATCCTTAACCCATAAGGAATTAATTTTTGTGAATGATGTGAAGCAGGGCCCTTGTTCATCCTTTTCTCATATGAATAGCAAATTATCCAACACAATAACCTTTGCTCATCGACTGATCTGCCATGCTGTCATAAAATACAGCTCCTTACACACAATGGCCACAGATGTCTTTCTTACTCTGCTTGGGCTGTGATCTTCGATACCTTACACTGGTTTATTTGTCGCATTTTAAAAATTTGATTGTTTTTTACTATTGAGTTTCAAGAAACATATTCTGGATACAGTGTTTTGCTATAAAAGTAGATTTCAAATGTTTTCTTCCAACAAGCAGATTTATAGAAGTAACTCTCTGTCTCCATCTCTCAGTCTCTTAGTACTACAGATTAGACTCAGGTCTTTGCACCAAACTATATCCCTAGCGTTTTTTGTTTTTTATTTAGAAACAGAGCCTTCCTAGGTTGCCAAGGAGGGCTAAAGCTTATGATGCTCCTGCCTCAGACTCCTAGACTGCTGTTATTACAGATGAGCCTCACCACACCTAGATGTCTCTTAACAGTGTTGTACAGAGCTGAAGTTTTAAATTTTAATGAAGTATAACAGATCAATTTTTTCTGTATGTAGCTTGTCTCAGACACTTAGTAAGATGTTTGCTAGATGTGTGATAGTAGATATCCTAATCTTATTTTTGATAATTAAGCGCATTTTATATTCACCGTTTAGGATATTTGGTATAGGCGTTTATAGCTACTGTCTTTGGTATGAGGTTAAGAAATTTACACATAGGTTTACAATAATTTGTTGCCTCTGATAACTATAAGAAAGTTATTAAGGGCTGACATACCCCTTTGTTAATAGTTGTATAAGGAATCCAAATAAATTCACATAAAAGCGGAAAGGCAGTGTGGTATAAAAGAAATGATATGAGTTAGAGTGTTAGACACACTTGAGTTCAAGCCCTCAGTTCCTTGCTTATAACCTTCATAGCCCTGGGGTTATACAACACCTTTATGCTTCTACTATTTTACCAGTAAGGCTTTGTAGAATTGTCATAAAAATTAACTATTATATATGAAAGGATTTAGAACAATACAGGAGCTTAAAAATATGACTGCTATTATAAAACATTGAAAGGCTACCTGACATTAACCTTCCATTTAACAAATATTCATTGGGTATCTCCCATGGCATACCACGCGAGGTATCAAGGATACAGCTTTTACTTTAATCAGGCCAGTAATCTTAAAAGCTACAGCAGATTTCTATAGGATTAATACAAGAAGTGCCTTATACCCAGCCTTTACTTTTTCACTTTTGGTATAGCAACATTCTATTTCCATAGTAATATCTTAATCAGATTAAGCGATGAAATGGTTTATTTAGATAGTTTTGTCTTCGCAGAAAAGCTCTATTATTTCTTGTACTCATAGTGGCAAACATTCAGAGAGAAAGAATATTAAATACATTGCTAACCATTCATTTAAGTTACATAGACACTATATTCCAACAACATATCTCTAGTTATATAATATACTAGCAAATGATTCTCTTCTTGATAATTAGAAAGACATATGGTAAAGTCCTAAGCCACATATTATCTATTAGGTTTTGGATTTCTAATATCTCATATACTGAAGTACCAAACCTTCATTAATTATATTAAATTTCTGAGGGATGCAGGATTGGTGTATTATCAGGCAGAGCCTAATATTTTTATCTTTAAATGATTATATCATCCCAAGTAAAAGCTATAAAGGAAATTATTAAAATTAAATGTTTAATGATACCACATGGAGCTACATCTATAACTTGTACTGAAATAGCATTTGCATTTCATTTTCCCACATCTCCCTGGGGGAGGATGGTGCCCAGTTTCACCTGAAGTCAATTATACATAGCCTCTACAGTTAACAGTGGAAAACAGCAGAAGGGCCCATATATAAGAAATACTGAGGCCCTGGCCATTATGGTATCGTTTTGCAGAATGCTACAAAAATAAGATAAATCAGGGCCAGCCAGATAGCTCAGTGGACTAAAGTGCCTACTTCAGCAGAGTGCAGTGGCCGGGATTTGATACCTGGCGTGCCATGCTAGTTCCGCCCCCAGAGTGCACTGAGGCATCGATTAAGACTGGGCATGGTGGCACACACCTGTAATCCCAGTACTTGGGGAGCTGAAAATAGGAGGATTCTAAGAGTCTGATCTGTGTAGTGAGACCATGTAGACCCTGTACTAAATACATTTAAAAAATAGAGTGCTACTCAATGGAAAATGAATTGGTGTTCATGACTATCAAAATTTTTATTGTACAGTAATGATACTCCAATATGTTTAACATAAAAATTTTAGAAGGTATATTACTTTATTGGTTTCACTTTACTCCTTTTGACAAAGTACAGATAACATGATAGAAAATCTCCATCTGTGGGTAAGGTAGTACTATGTCACACGAACTCTCACATGTGAATAATACTTGTGCCTCCTTACTAGATTACATCATTGTATTATACTTTAAATCCTAGGTTTTTAAACATAATAGAGTTATATAGATATTCTTTTTGTGACTGATTTCAAATGTGAACTTGATTTGAAGTATATACCAGAAAACTATTCTATTTTAAATTATCCCTGAAACAGGCTTATAGATTATAGGTCAAACTGAAGATTAAAAACATTTGTTCAGTGTCAGTGAGATACACCTGCTTAGGCAAGTGCAGGGACCAGGATTCGATCCCTGGCACCACATCCATGCTGGCCCTGCCCCCAGGCGTACAGAGCTGGCCACCGAAACCCAGCTTGGTGGTACATGCCTATAATCCCAGTGCTGGGGAGGCTGAAAACAGGAGGATCACTACAAATCTCAGCTGTATAGTGAGATCTTGTACCAAATACATAATGATATAAAATAAAATAAAAATTTGTTCAATGATATAAAAGGTTGATACTTACCATGAGATCTGGAAAACCAACCACTATGGTAGCATAACTGTTCTCATCTGAGAGAACTCGGTTGGGAGAGGCGATCTTTTGTCCCACAGCTGAACTTAGATTTTCAGATGATAGTTGATCCCTTGAAATTTTATGGGGCATGCTACGTTCTCTTTCTGAAAAGTAAAACAGAAGCATTAGACATGATATGCTCCTGGTATGCTCTATCAACTAGTATTTTGCAAGATTTCACTCTCAATAAACCTAATGAGGAAAGAAAAAAAGGTAAAAAGAGAAATCACATTCATGAGTTTTTGTTCGCGATAAGTCTGTGTTTACAATCAAAGCACCTTCCCAAAATGATTCTAAATGTTTATGTAATTTAAAATTTTATTAACAATAAATACTATCATTAGTAGAACCCTGCAGAAAAGGTATAAAACTGACCCAACCCAGTGATAGCAAAGGTGTGCTTTGAATTTTTTCATAAGTTACTATTCACCTCCCCAAACTAAATGAATTAAGTAGGTATTCTGATGGACTGTAGTTGATATAGTGCATGAGGAAAAGAAACTACATACATCCTCACATATATCAGGGATCTAAATATAAGTACAGATTATAAATTTCTGTTAAAAATTTCAGGAAGCTTAAATGAGTAAGCTTACTCAAGATCATCTGAAAGGTTATAGACTCTCATTTCCTACTTTTAATGTTGTGACTAAATTTTTCTTTTGGTATTAATATCCCTTAGGCTCGTGTTATTGTTCTTCAGTGAACCTAAAGGTCAGCGTGCACACGCATGCATCCACACAGCCCTAAACAGAGAGAACATAATATTTACCTTGGGTAACTCCAAACCCAGTGGTAGGCAGCTCCTCCTTCAAGACATAGAGCTGGCAAACCTCACTGTCCTCAGACTCAATATGTGCCGGCTTTGTTAAAAGATATTTTCTGTAAAGAAATAAAACATTTAACTTCAGTAAAAAATTTTTTCTTTTTCTAGTAATTTTCAGGGAAGACCAAGAAAAATTAGTCTTTTTCCTTCTAAATCCTTTAAAAATTTTCTGAATATAATTAGCAATTTCAGCATTTCACCATGCATTAACAAAGAACATATCAACACTATTATAAAGTTGTACTCCATGACCATGCTGTAATGTGAATTTTAAAAATCCAACAATTTGGGGGCTGGGGAGATGGCTCAGTGGAATAAACGCTTCCCTGGCAGGCGCAAGGGTCTGAGTTCAATTCCTGGTTCCACCAAAAAAAATTCCGATATTTTCTATAAAAGCACTGTAAAAAAAAAAAAAAAAAAAAAAAAAAAGCAACTTTATGGGGATACATCCCCATTAGCACAGAGCACTCTCTCTCATATCTGACTCTTTGATCAAGCAGTAAGCTGGAGAATGATCTCTGATTTGTGGCCAGCTGAGAGACATAAATCCTCACCATTATAATCCCTTTGATCTATTTGTTTTCAAGGTTTCTAAAATGTGGATGTATAAGTAGCTAGAATTGCTTGTAGTGAGCCACTTTTGCCTTGTAGGAGAGAGTTAGAAAGAATCTGCACTTAGCTAGTAGATGCAGTGCATGAGGAAAGGGACTTGAAATTTATCGCACATTCTTTGTAAGTCAAGTGTCCTGGGCTGCCTTTCATCAAGAAGTGTGTGGCCCAGTGGGCAGAGAGTGGGGGTGGCAGGCAACACCAACGTAAACATAGCAGAATGAGAACATACTAGATGAAAGCAAGTAACTTCGAAGGTGTAGATTCTGTAAGTTAGGAAAAAACAAAGCTCTACCATAGAGAATGGCCTCTCTGTAGTACAACTTAAACTGCAAATCTACTTTGAAGGATCTCCAATTTAGCAGTATCACAGTGAGTTCTGACTGTGCTAACAGAAAAAAAAATCTCAAATAAACACTGATTTTATGTAAAAGTCATTTGGTACTGCTAATTTTAGTGCCATACTCTGAAAGAGGAGATGTAACTGTTTTAATTTTCTCTTCTTTCTTTCCTTTTGTAATACTTACCTTCAGCTATGCTGTCAAACACAGAAATTATTAGGGAAGACAGAAGGAGGATTGCACAGAGACAGCTTTGAACGAGGGACAAACAAGACTGAGCTTATGGCACACTCCAGGAGATGTATTCACACAGATTCACCTACT
This sequence comes from Octodon degus, assembly GCF_000260255.1. Classification (NCBI taxonomy): domain Eukaryota; kingdom Metazoa; phylum Chordata; class Mammalia; order Rodentia; family Octodontidae; genus Octodon; species Octodon degus. The sequence continues at coordinate 1,474,599 of NW_004524698.1, forward strand.
GATTTGTTTGGCTCTCCATCAGCAGCCACTTGTCCTCTGCTACAAGGAAAATCGTCTTGAGGCTGATAGGAAGTGCGATGGTGTGAGTCTGCCCTTCTAAAACATCTAGGACAGTCAAGCTATTCCTGAAAAAGAAGAAAATTACATCTGAAAGGAAATGATAATGGTTGAGTAACCATGACACAGTCTTTTCATGTGATGTTATATAACCTAAAAGGAATGTTTTCAAGACTAAGTAATAACATAGAAAAAGGTTAATTGAGAAAACAGTTATATATAAAATTCTAAACTATGTCAGCGTGTGTACAAGAAGAAATAAAGTGACAGTTGCCATGTTAGTAGAGGCTGTGTTACAGAATTATGAGCACTTGCCTGTTTCCCAGTGTTCTACAGTGTGGGAAGACTTAGTTTTATACTAAAATATTTATAATTTGTTTATATTAATTTCATAACAAACAAGTATAACTGAAACAGGAAAGAGAAGAAAATAAAGATCTTAGTTTAAATGTTTTACGATGAAAAACTCACCCTTTTTCTTTGTAGAATACTACCCAGTTTTTATGGGAAAACTCTTTACACATTTTATAAGTTTCCTAAAGACAAAATAAAACAAAATACCCACATTAAATGTGTCAGATACAGCCACAGCTCCATAGCTGTTTCCCCTTAAATAGAAAATGTTCAATGTGTAGCAGATGTAACTCTCACAGAAGCTGTTTGCCCACTCCCAAAACAATTATGGCAACTTGGATTAAACCACATTATAAAACTCACTATAAACTATGCAATAAAATATAATAATAATAATAATAATAATAATAACAATAATGTCAAATACTGCTGAGAAGTAAAGTGCCACCTGGTGATTAACTATAGAGTTTACATTATAACAAAAGCATGTAGAAAATATTTGTTCTGGATTAATTTATGACAATAATCTATTTTTATAGGCTTTTAAGAGCTAAGTATTCTGTCTTGCAGAACACTGGATAAACTTTACTTTATATCCAAAAGGCAGAATAAACTCCACTGAGTTGGACTTCACTGTTCATGTATTAGTTTAATTTAGCTATTAAACTGAAAGGTTTATAAGTAGGGACAACCAGATATCATATTCATGGTTTTGCCATATAAATTAAAACTATAACTACATAATTGGAGAATGGATAGAATTTTTCTGAATATCACACTCAAATAACTCATAAAGTTCAATAGTGATAATTTTCATGTTAGTATGGTGAATACCAAAAGATGCAACTGGTATCTCTATATAGTTGTGTTATGTTAAAATTTATAAATACATATTGGGAGAACATTCTTGTGCGCCACTGTGGGGCAAAAAAGAAGCCATGAAAGGGGTGAGCAGACATGCATTTTTAGGGTTAGGAAGCTCTGAAAGTCCTTGGCAATTTGCTGTGAAACTCTGGCTTTCCTTACACCTTCCTCCTTGCTCCACCAGGATGATCTCTTGGGTACCTCTTCTTCTGAGGGGACGATGAGACGGCGAATGGTCTGCCCAAAGGTGTCTAATAAGAGGATGACATTACTCTGAAAATAAAAGAAGCAGTGTGAAGCTCAAGATTTGATTGTTCTTAAGAAGTGGTAGCACGTTGGCGACCTTTGAGGGAAACTTACAGTGATAAAGCAGAGGGAAGAGACATTTCATGAAAATATTCAGTGATTTTTTTTTCAGTGGAATTTAACGTTTTTGTGTTTTATGAAAATATTTCTAATTATATAATTATGTAACTTTCTCTTTCAATATTTTATCTTAAAATCAAAATCATTTTCTTCTAAATAAAATCTAGCCAAGTTGTGTGTTTGCTTGTTATATTGTAGCATTTGCCTTTATTTATGTTCTAGGGATTGAACCCTGACCTCTGTGCATGCTAAGCAAGTGGTCTGCTAGTGAGCTACATCCCAACCCCAAAGTTCATTTTCTTTTACCAAATTTGATTTAAAGAATACTCTGTTGAAAGCTATATATAGTTAAGCCTCATTTTTTCTTTTCAAAAATTCAGGTTCAAGTCAGCAAATAGGTGCATAATACAAAGATGGGTTAACACAAAACATGAAGAACCCTAAAGAATATAGCTAATAAAGAGTGTTTATCACCTTGAAAGTCACTAAGCTTATTTTAATTACTGGTGCTGTAACAATTTACAGATAAAGACCTTTCTTTGGCATTGTTAATTACAGCTATGTAATGAAGTAATAACAAAAATCTCTTAGTGATTAGGAGCAATTTTGGAGAAAAGGAATCTTAAACATTGAAATACAGAAGCTTAAACACATGAAATAAGAATTTAAAATCGAGAAATAATTAAATACTTTAAAGGGATGTAAAAACTGGCTTAGTTAACATATAAAGATATTTAAATATTAAACTAATAGTTTTGCAAAAAAAAAAAAAGACACCTGAAACTTGTTAGTCAGGCTTCATTGTTATGCAGTTCCCCTTTTTTGTTTTAATTTGAATTCCTCCAGTTATCCTAATTGTTACTACAATTTTTTTGTTTGAAGAACTACTTTCTTTGAGGAAAAATAAAGTCACAAAACACCCAATGAATTAAGATGCACTTTGCAGAACATAGAAACTAATGAAATATGAAATGTTTGCTCAGTTCTTCCATAATATCAATTGACAGCTTATATATAAAGCACAGAGAATACAATCATAAATTAATCACAGCCTTTGTCCTCTGTTAGGTAATCTAGTCAGAAAAGGAAAAAGAAATATAAAAAAATAAAAATGATCCAGCTACAAATGTGACAATTAATTTGCAGTGTGATTTCATGGTAACAAGATAATTTTACTGAAGTGCTTAAGAGTTAAAACAGTATTAACAGACACTGCTTAGCTAATGTCCACTATACAGTCTGAATCTTGGCTGTATTAAATAACTTTACCAAGCATATCGACAAAACTTTTAATTTCTCCACAAATGTCACCCTTAAAATGCATCATTCTGTGTAAAATATAATTCTCCACTAATAATGTGTGTAGAATTATTTCTTTAAAAGTTAACCTATGGTATAAGAAGTGTTACTCACCAGCACTTGAAAGTTTTGTAAATGGTACAGATAGTCTTAGAGTTTTTCTTAAGAGTAAGTATAAATTAAAAATTGACAAAGTCTCCATTCTAGATTAAATCTTTGTAAAACATTTTTTAAAAAATCTTTTACTTATTTATTTGTTTACTTGGTAACAATCTCACTATGCAGCTCAGACTTGTAGTGATCCTCCTGTCTCAGCCTCTTCAGAGGTGGGATTTTGCAGGCTGTGCCACAAGGTTTCAGTGGCTGGCTCAGCTCAGCACAGGCCCAGCATAGTGTGTGCTACTAGGGATTAAACCCTGGCCCTTGCACTTGCCAAGCAGGTGCTTAGACCCCTGAGCTATCTCCCTAGTCCTCAAAAGTATTTTTAATGGAGAAAATCTTTCTTGGATGATAAATAGGTAAAACATTAACTTAAATTCTTAGCACTCGAGCAACCTGACAAGATTTAATTAAAATTAAGTCTTAAAATAATGTTTTCTTCCCCCAAAAAATTAAGCCAAAGAATAAGCAGATGATTAAACAGCTACAATTAAGTAGGAAAATTGGTACAATTTTCCATTTGTCTTCCTTTTTTGAGTAGAAATTTTATATACTCATAATTTGGCCAGTGTAAACTGAAAAATAAAAAAAAAAGTCCAAGTGATAGAAAACATTATATACAGCTATTGTGGTATTTAGAATTAGTTTTATAAGCAGTTGGCCTCATGAAGTTCTGTGGCTCCATCCTCTTAGATGTTAATGGTTTCCTTCTGTAAATGACTAATGATATATTCTGTCTGAGTTTAAAAATAGAACTCAGCGTCACACGTGAGTACATGTAACTGTGGCTTCGGCGCTCCCTTAAGGGGGCAGGGCGGAGACGCAAGCGAGCAATTTTATTATGTTTATATTTGACTGGGAGAAAAGTAACCCCTGGATGACCTCCATGTCCCCAAGTCTGAAATTCTAAACTTCGTGCAGATGTAATAAATAATCTCATGTGGGCTGGGGGAAGGGAGCTCTTTATTTTTAGACAAGGCAAAGTTTTCCTTTCCTCACTTCAGACTTTATTTTAGCAAAGAAGTTTTGGACACTGTTAAACTAACAAGGGGGATGCATCAGTAGCAAAGCTTTATTTTAAGAGGAAGGGATAGGTGGATGCATGGAGGTACTCTATAATATTTCATCTTCATTTTAAGTTAGTGATTTATGAGGAAAAAAGAATAGATGGCAGACTGCTCTGCTATTATTCTGCTAGAATTATTCATCAGTTGTTATATTTTAGAGAAGTGTGCTATTATATGGAATTAATAGGGCCGATATCCTAACAGAACCATCTTATGAAATGGACTTGAGATAGCTTCTCTGGGGAAAGATGGAGCAGTTTGGAGAATAGGTTGTGTGGCAGTGTCCAGATCCCATGCATGTCTAGAAACTGGGGGTCAAAAAGGTTTTTGAAAAACTTGAAAGTATAGACAAAGGGATAAAGAAGTCAGCATGTGGGAGTGCTGGAGGTAAGGTGCTGGCCGTGGAAGTCAAGCATAGCTTTACAATGAAAAACATATTTTCTTTGATGAAAGTCATTATAATTGAACACAACAGTAACCAGCAATGTTGCTAAATCATTGACTCTTCGGGGACAATAAAATGCTCCCCAAGAAACTAAAACTCAGGCACTTTTACAGAACTTGCATATGCAAATTTGACAGTTGATAGCTCAAATGTCAGGATTGCTTGAATAAATCCTCCAAATTTCAATTTTTGATCAAATTTGACTAGCTTATTGCATTAAAAATCATCAGGACATCAACTGCTTTTTACAATGACTTCTTCTGTCTGTAGGTTTCAAGACAGGGACATATAAAGTAAAACCCTTATTCCAGTTTGCTGGACAGAAACTTATAAGCAAAATATCTCAATATGGATGAGCTCTTCTTCTAGTTAATACACAGCAAAAGTAAAAAAAAAAAAAAAAAAAAAAAACCTGTGTAAACAAAACCAGAAAAAACCTACCTTATGATTTATGATAACTGCTTAGTCAAGGACTAAAGTTAAAGTTAAAGTGATTTATTTCCTCACCACATTTCTTCAAAGATAAACAGGCATGTTCCAGCCTCTGGGCTTTTGAACTTAGATTCCCTTTTCCAGGAATTTTCTTCTTTGGGCAAGTGTCTTTTAAATATCACCTATTCAATTAGGTCCTTCTTGCGCACCTTATTTTAAACTGTAATCTTACTCTTTCTTGCTTCTGACCTTCTAATCTAAGATACAATTTTTATTTTGCTTATTGTCCATCTTCTCACAACAGATTGTAAGCTTTAGAGAATATAAACTTTTATTGTTTTGTTCACTGTGGTAACCCCAAATTAGGCAGAAGAGATATATTTGTCGAATGAATAATATGACTAGTTTAATACTTTGTAGATATTAGGCAGATAATAGGTTTAAGGAAACATTAGACTCCTTTCTCTTAGTGTAATACAGATTAATTAGACCTTTAGATTTTTCACTAATTAAAACATAGCCTGCCTCTAGGTCGATAATTATCTGTTTAGAACTATGCTCTGCCTGACTCTGGACAAATGTACTTTTCATCAATGTAATCTTTGTGCACCAATCTATAGAAGATATGGATACAACTTGAATATCACTAGATACAGAAGGAACTCCTTGTATTTCCTTCAGTGTATTCCCCCCTCATATACTTGTTCTGTTTCTTTTTTTCTTTCTCTTTCTGAAGAAGAAAAGAACTGTGGATGGAACCCAGAGCTTGTGTATGGTTGGTAATTGGCCTACCACTGAGCCACATCCCTAGCTCCATCTTCTTTCTATACAGCACTTATCACTGAGTGAAACTGACATACTTTGAAATTGACATTACTTGTTGGTTTACCTTTTTTAAAAATGTCTTTTTGCAAAGAGAATGCAAACTTCACAACAAAGTATCATCTGGTCCTAGGGCTAGGGAGACAGGTCAGCTGTCTAAGAACCTGCCTGGCAAGCACAAGGACCTGTGGTCGATCCCGGAACCATGTGCTGTGTCAGCCACCAAAACCAGGAGTGGTGGAGCATGCCTATAATCCCAGTGCTGGGGAGGCTGAGAGAGGAAGATCACTGTAAGTCTGAACTGCATAATGAGACCCTGTACCAAATAAATAAATAAATAAAGTTTTGGTTTTTTTTAAAGTATTACCTGACTCCAACTATCAATAGTGTTGAGAATGAGAGACTGTAACTAACTGGTTTACAGACTTATGCGTTGTTTTGAGGTTACTACAGAGAGGAAGACAATAGCTTACCATTCTGGACCTGATAAAATACAACTCCTGACCTGCCCCCAGACCCTCTCTTCTGTCTTCACAAAACCATGTATTTTTAATTATAGGCTGAAAATCATTATTGCCCAGTGTTAAATTACTCTGCTTATAATTGTAGCACATGAGTAGCCTGATGTACATTACCTGCTCCTCATGGAGAATGACTTGACCCTTGAGAGGACTTCCCAGTGGTGCCACTGTCACAAATGGATGCCAAACTCCACTGGCCATTCTTGGGAAGATATCAAATAAGTCCACAAAGAAGCCACTTTTCTCACTCATATTCATAAAGTATAAGGAAACAGGATTGCATGCAGCTACATACAGAGTATTTGTCTCATTTTCTGAAATAACAGAAAGGAGTTAACTTAGTGATTTGTTACTGATTTCCTGACTAGTCAGGAGGTCTAGTGAAACTGAATGATGAGGTTGAGCACAGACTTTAAACTGGCAGGTGATGTGTAAATGGACTGATAGACTGAAAAGACCATAAAAGCAACTGCCTTCCCTAAGTGTTGACTCATACATACCCATTGTAGGAAGTAAGCACCTACTTGGTCTCAAAAGAATAACACAATATTTCATGATAACACCATTACGTATTTAATAATCTCAATGTCAGGATATTCTTCGTTGTGTTCTAATGAAGGCCTATTTTCTCTATTCCACTATTGATTTAAGACAACAGTTTATCAACAGCTATCTGTAAATATTCTATTTTTTATAGTTTCTAGATATTTAGAATTTTCCTGGCATAAGAAATTCTATTTTTAAAAAAATCTTAGTCCTATGAATTTTAATTCTAAACTTTCATTAATATTTCAGCATATCTTGTTATAAACTCTCTTTTCTTTTGAACATTTTCTTCCTATTTGATAATATCTACTGTACATTCTGGCCCTTATTTATGCCTTCAGTTTTTCATACCAGAGAAACAATGTGGTATTTATATGTGTATGTTCGATTTATTTCACTTAAGACTATGGTCTCACAGTAATGTTTAAATGGGAAAGGGAGCTGGTGAGATAGCTCAGTAAACTAAGTCCCTGCTTTGGTAAGCACAGGGACCGGGGTTCAATCCCTGGTCCCGCATGCCACGCTACTCTCAGGGCACACTGAGTCAGAGAAAGCGTCTGCACACTATGGTGGCACACGCCTGTAATCCCAGCATTGGAGAAGCTGAAAACAGGAGGATCTATGAGTCCAAGCTGTGTAGTGAAACTGTGTACCAAATACATAAATGAAAAAAAAAAAAAAGAAAGAAAGAAAAAGGGAAAGGGAGATAGGCAGGAGGAAGGGGGAAGGGAAGGAAAGGAAAAGAAAAACATTAGAAAAAATGGAAACAAGGCTTTTGTAAATGAGGGGAAGAAGAGCTGAAGGGAGGGCAGAGGAATGAGGAAAATAAAGAATCAAGTTATATCAGGTACAGGTGCAGGCTGCCTATAATGAATGTGAACATTATGCATACCTAAAATGTATCAACAAACTTAATAAAAAATTTCTTTTCAATATGAATTCTTGCATAATAGCTCTATTTGTTGTTTTATATGGCCATCAATCATCTGTGGAATGAATGAAAATGCAGATTTTGACACAGTAGGTCATGAATGAGGTTTTAAGATTCTCCCGTTCTAATAAAGCTCTCAGAAGATGCTGCTGGTTTTAAGCCTTCCCTTTCAGTAACCAGGCTCTAGATTATATTTTTCATAATCTCATGTGATGCCATAGAGGAAAGGGATTAGCTGCTTTTGTCTAATAAATGGAACTGGTATCATCTACCATCTCGGTATCTATTTTATAGTGGTCATATTTTTTAACTCAAAATTAGACACAAAGTCTTGCAATGATTTGTTTAAACTGGAGACAATCCTAGACTATCTGGACTGAGTTTGTGTGCACATACCTTATCTATAAATAATATTATATATAATATAAACATTATATGGAGATATATTATAAATATTACATATAAAATACAGTAAGTTTAAACAAATGAGATTACACTGATAAGAAACACAGTCATCAACAGAAGGGCAGAAGGGGGTAGATATTTTTAGGAAACAAATGTGAACTGTATGCTATTGGTCAACTGTCAGACCACAGAATTTATTATTTAGGGATATTTTAATGCTTCCATTATAAACACAAGTTCAATTTAATGTTTACTGGATACTTTCATGCACAGTATAAAGCAGTGAAAAATACAGTAAGAATGTTCAAAGAAATATATTTCTTTAAACTTATTATTTCTCTTTTCTTATTACAGTCAAGTAAATGCCATTTGGTATTTGGCTTAAATATACTAACTCTACTTCTAAAACTAAAGAGATGTTCTTTTCCTTTACAAATGTATAGGTTAAAAAACACTCCCCCTCAACCCCAAAATTAAAAAATAACAAAAACACAATTTGGAAATTCGGCTAATACTAAAGAGGGTTAAATTATATTGAGGACAGCAAATGATTCACATTCCTCAGGAAGAGAAATGTGATTGATTGTGTTGAGAAGCTGATTGTGTTGAGAAGAACAAGACTGTGAGAAGGTTAAATAAGAAAAGTGCTGCAAGTGACCTGTCGCTTGCCTGAGGCACAAGGCCACAGTACACTTCTCTAGGATTCTGAAGCCAAAGACAAGGGCTAAAATCCCAATTTAACATGCCAGATCTCATCATACTTTCCGTTTATTGGTGAATGCAAAATATCTTCAGAACTTTGATCTTTCACAATAATCAAAAAACCTAAACCAAACCAAAACAAAACAAAACAAAAAACTCTGTACATGTTTGAAGCTTACTTTTATGCAAAAAAATTGGGGGAAATTAAACAAGGAATTAAGCAATATCTACAATTCAATAAAAATTGTAAGCACGATGTTTTGGAATTTATGGGATGCAATGAAAGCAGTTCTTAGAAGGAAATTTATAGTTGTGAACTCACACATTAGGAAAACAGAATGGGAACAAATAAATACCCTAATGCTAGAGCTCAAACATCTAGACAAAGAAGACCAAACCAAAACCAAAGCCCAACAATAGGAGGAAATTATAAAGATTAAAGCAGAAATTAATGCAATCGTGACAAAGAAAACAATGTAAAGAATTAATGAAACAAAAAGTTGGTTCTTTGAAAGGTTAAATAAAATTGATAAGCCCCTAGCTAACTTCATCAAAAAGAGGAAAGAAAAAACTCAAATTCAAGCAATAAACAACGAAAAGAGTGAAATTACCGGAGATCCTGTGGAAATTCAGAAGATCATCAATAGCTACTTTGAGAATCTTTACTCTCACAGAATACAAGACACAGAAGGAATGGACAGATTCCTAGAAAGGTACAAATTACCAAAACTGAATCAAGAAGATATAAGAACTATAAAAAAACCCAATAACAGCCGATGAAATTCAAAATGTAATTAAAAAAAAAAACCCTATAAACAAAGAAAAGTCCAGGTCCTGATGGATTCACAGCTGAATTCTATAAGAAATTTACAGAAGATATAATCCCAATACTCCTCAAACTCTTTCAATGACATTGAAAAGTAAATAATCCTCCCAAAATCATTCCTGGAGGCAAGTATTATACTGATACCAAAACCACAGCAAGATGCAACTGAAAAAGAGAACTACAGGCCAATCTCCCTCATGAACATAGATGCAAAAATCATCAATAATATCCTAGCAAATAGAATACAGCAAGTCATCAAGAAGATAATGCACCATAACCAGGTAGGATTCATCCCAGGGATGCAAGGATGGTTCAATATATGCAAATCTATAAATGTAATATACTATATCATTAGAGCCAAATCCAAAAACCACACAATCATCTCAATTCATGCAGAAAAGGCTTTTGACAAAGTCCAATACTCATTCATGTTTAAAGTCCTACAGAAAATTGGAATAGATGGCCTCTAACTTAATCTGATAAAAGCCATCTATGACAATCTAACAACTAACAGAATTCTATGTGGGGAAAAACTGAAATCTTTACTCTCACATCCTGGTTCAAGACAAAGCTGTCCTCTATCACCACTCCTATTCAATATGGTTCTGCAATCATTAGCTAGAGTCATTAGACAAGAGAAAGAAATAAAAGGAATAAGAATAGGTAAAGAAGAAGTTAAACTATCATTATTTGCAGATAAATTTTTTGGAAAGACCCAAAAAATTCCACCAAGAAGCTACTACAATTAATACACAAATTCAGTAGCATAACAGGATGCAAAGTCAATATGCAAAAGTCAATAGCATTCCTCTACACAGATAACAAACACACTGAGAGAGAAATTAGAGAAACAATAGCATCATGGAACTAAAGTAAAAGATCTATTCAATGAACATTACAGTACTCTGAAAAAGGAGATTGTAGAGGATTTCCGAAAATGGAAAGATATTCCCTGCTCCTGGATAGGAAGAACCAACATTGTGAAGATGGCCATACTCCCAAAATTGCTGTACAGATTTAATGCAATCCTTATCAAACTCCCACCAACATTGTTGAGGACCACCTGAGCAGCTCTCCTTGAAAGAAGAGCAACTGTCTCCATTTTGACTGAGCCTGACCTTATTTCCTTGTATTGTTATGTACAGAGCTGGCTAGGACTTCTGTTTATCCTTCAATTGGCCTTAAGCAATGTGTATTGGTCTAGCTGAGGTGCTGGTGATAGTCTTTGAAGATGGCATATGTGTTTCCTTGGTAAACCTGCTGCTCTTGGATGTGAGCCAGGTTGAGACTGGATGGTAGAGCTAAAGCTCTGGGCTGCCAGCTGGGAACAAGTCTCGAAACAGAGGCTATGACTTCCTGGGGCTTGAAAGACTGCATCAAAGCTGAAGCACCACACTTACCAAAACATTAAATACTATATAATGCAGATTACTCTGCATATTCTCTCTGCATATCACGGAGGTAAAATTAGGTCACCTACTTAGCTTAGCTCATAGTAGTCACCTACTTCCCACAATTCTTAGTCAATCCTCCTCAAGCCACTCCTCCACTGAATAAACTTGGTTGAAGCCCTGGGTCACTCTCTTGGTTCCAGAAAGCCATCTTCGTGGCTGGACTTAGAGCTCCTTGACTCCCCAGTGATTGAAAATATAATTTAGTGTCTTTATTTTTACTGTGGGTTGCATTGAAAGTGGTAGATTGGAATCAACTTGTTGGGATTCCAATAATGTAACTTTGGGATCACAAATATTGGCTTCTTGGACCGAGATGAGGATCTTAACTCCCAGACCTAGAGAAATCATTCCTAAAATTTATTTGGAACCAGAAAAGACCTTGAAAAGCAAAGGCAATCCTGGGCAACAAAGACAAGGCAGGAGGCATTACAGTTCCTCACTTGAAATTATACTACAAAGCTACTGTGATAAAATCAGCATAATATTGGCAGAAAATAGACCCTGAGGATCAATAGAATAGATTAAAAGATGCAGAAGCAACTACAAACACACTCAGCCACCTTATCTTCGACTAAGGGGCCAAACATTCTTCCTGGAAGAAAGCTTCTTTAACAAATGGTGCTGGAAAAACTGGCTCTCTACATGCCAAAAACTAAAACTTGACGCAGGTCTATCACCATGCATTAAACTAAAGATTAAAAATCTTAACATTAAAACAGAAATACTAAATCTCCTGGAAGAGAAAGTAGGAAGAAATCTTGAAGACTTAGGGGTAGGCAAACAGTTTATGAACAAAAATCAAACTGCACAGGAAATACTTGAAAGAATTAACAACTGGGACCTCTTCTTATTGAAAATTTTTTGCATGTCAAAAGAAATTACCAACAGAGTAAAAAGTCAACCCACAAATGTGGAAAAAAATCTTAACTAATAAGCACTCAGACAAAGGTCTTCTATCTAGAATTTATAAAGAACTAAAAACCATTAGGACCCCCAAATTTAAAGACCCAATCCAAAAATGGGCATCCGAGATGAAAACACACTTCTCAGAGGAAGAAATACAAGAAGAAAATAAATACATGAAAAAATGTTCTACATCACTAGCCATTCATGAAATGCAAATTAAAGCAACACTGAGATAACATCTCACCCCAGAAAGAATGACTATCAAAAAGAAATCAACAAACAACAAATGTTGGAGGGGCTGCTGGTGGGAATGTAGACTGGTGCAACCATTATGGAAATCAGTGTGGAGATTCCTTAAAAAACTAGGACTGGAAATCCCATTCAATCAAGCTATCCCCCTTGTGGGAATTTTCCCAAAAGAACTTAAAACATCATATCATAGTGATACATGTGCTCCTATGTTTATAGCAGCACAATTTGTGATAGCCAAATCTTGGAAACAACCAAAATGCTCCTCACCTGCGGAATGGATGAAAAAGATGTGGTGTTTTTATACAATGGAGTATTACTCAGCTGTAAGGAAAAATAAACTTAAAGCCTTCAAAAAAGTTGAGGGGAAGTCAGGCATGTAAAACAACCCCAGCAGCAGCAGCAGGAGTGCCAGGGCACTGGGAGCAGTGACCCTGAAGGAGCATGGGGTGACACTGGCAGTGGCAACCTGGTGACAGCGTGAGAGGTACCCAGTTTGACAAGTTGGCATCATGAGTGAGTACAAGCTAGTCATCTTGGCTCAGGAGGCATTGGGAAGTCTACTCTAACTGTACAGTTTGTTCAAGGAATTTTTGTTGAAAAATACAATCCTACGATAAAAGATTCTTACAGAAAGCAAGTTGAAGTAGATGTACAGCATTGTATGCTTGAAATTTTGGATACTGCAGGAACGGAACAATAAACAGCAATGAGAGATTTATACATAAAAAATGGACAAAGCTTTGCTTTAGTTTATTCCATCACCACACAGTCCACATTTAATGATTTACAAGATCTGAGAGAATAGATTGTTTGAGTTAAAGACACTGATGATGTTCCATTGATTCTGGTTGGTAATAAATATGATTTGGAAGATGAAAAAGTTGTAGGAAAGGAACAAGGTCAAAATCTAGCAAGACAGTGGAACAACTGTGTGTGCTTAGAATCTTATGCAAAATCAAAAATAAATGTTAATGAGATCTTTTAAGACCTAGTGCAACAAATTAACAGAAAAACCCCAGGGGCTGGAAAGGCCCACAAAAAGTCATCGTTAAATACAATGTATTTAACATAATAAATACATTGTAGCTCTAAGCCAGGCCTGAAGAACTGTTGCCCAATTCAACGGTGTCAGCATTTCAACTTTGTTAAACCTACCAACATCTTAAATGGACTTTCCTGTGGGGGTACCCCATAAGAGGCAGATGAAAGCTACTCTGTCAGTTTGCACACTCTAATCATTTCCCAGTATCACAAGAGAGATTTTTACTTATATAATAGTCCTAGAGTATGCAGCTGGTAAAACCAGAGGCTACATTCAGTATTACTGCTACGAGACATTTCTTCATCCACCAATGTTGTACATGTATGAAAATGGTGTACTGTATACTTTAACACAACCCATACTTTGTATTGGAGAGTACAATAATGTCAATCCTAAAAGCACCACTATTTTAGCATAACAAAGGAAAGTCCAAAGAGCTCCTATATAGACTACTCCAGATAACGTTGCTTCTTTGATACTTGTAGCTTATTGTAATTTTTTTAAAATCAAAGTCATTATCATTGTATTGCACAAAATAGCCACTTTGATTAACACAGCTATGTAGTTTTTTTAATTTTTCAAAAACCTGTGCAGATAGTGATCTTGTCTTTATAATATGATAGTCCTTTCAGTATGTTCTAGATGAAAGACGTTGCCTTTAATATCTTTTGGGAAGGAAATGTTCAGACTTTTGAAATTTCCTTATTGTGTATGTTTCCTTTTTTTTTCACAAAGGGAACAATATTTATAGTTGTGTGTACAGTGGGGGTCTACAACAAGAAGTGTATATTTTCAAACCATTTTTTAATGATTTAACAATTTTTGTAAATCATTTTCCGGCTTCTGCAGCTGTAGATTCTCACTGTAAATCCCTTGCTTGCTCATGCATAAGTGTATTTGCAATACCAAAGATACAGGTTCAGTATTTTTGCCTGTTGGTGGTTGTTTCACACATGTAAAGTTTTGGTTGAGATGTTAAATGGTGGACAAGTACTGTGGATGTGAATGTTGGAAGTAAGTTTAATCATGTGTCACAAGGCCTCATTTGCAGTAACTATTGCTGTTTTATTGAACAATGCCTTGTTGCTTTGTATGCATTAACATTTGGGTATAAAGGTTGTGTGTCTATCCAACAGGGAGCCACAGTATTTAAACTGACCAACCTACTGTTACAACTACTTTGAGGTGGCCAAACGTAAACTTAAAGCCTTAATTAAAGTGGTGCAATTTTGTAAAAAAAAAAAAAATTGGGGAAATAAACGATATGGGCAGAACTTAGAGGAACAAAAATAAAACACTGATTTTGTCCCAACAATTCTCATCTTAGTCAAATTAGGTAGAGCATCCCTTCCCGTATCTCCTGCTGTTCAGATCATCCTAATGACTGACATCAGTTGGGGAACTCCTGCCAAATGGTGCCCAGGGTTCACTGTATGAAATCAGTAGGTAATGGTGACAGTTCAGAAATGGAAATGCCAATAATTTACATTTCTTATTTGACATTCTTTACAATGAAAAGTTTAACGAATGCAAAGCATTCTGACCCTGGTTTTGTGGTTCACACACTCGCCAAACTGGAATCCCAGCCAAAAAAAAAAAAAAAAAATTCAATGTTTCTGCTTTTTCGTTTTCCCTTCTATTTTTAGCAAATGCCTGGGTGTGTTTAACTTTGTGCTACAACTGTAATGAGAAACAGACATACACACACAAACTCAGCAGTGCTTATGTGAATTCCACAATAGCATTTTGTTAGGTTGTTAGAGGAAATTAGTTCTAAATTATATGTAATTGGCTATCCAATCCAAGAATGACAGTCCCTAAATCTCTCATAGATTTCTTGATGCCTACAGATTATTTTAATCCCTTTAAAAATCAATGCAGGAAGAAAAGATCAAAAGAATAAA